>NC_134373.1:1856612-2166048 GCF_035582795.1 Mycteria americana | reverse complement strand
GGAAAATGCAGATCTTTTTGGGCCAGCAGGACAGCCCTGCTTAATGCTTAGGTTGGATGAGCATGTTTAGAAGATGATATTTGAAATGGGCTTAGGTTTCATGACAATGCCTTCAAGGCTGGCTATATAGAGCATATCAGACAAAGCTGCAGGGTAAGATGGCTAATATCTCAGAGAGTCAGAAGTTCTTTGGGATTTTCCCTGGCTCCTATTATTGACTATTTAGTATGGTAATCTGGAGTCTTTGAGCTTTAGTGTGTTGTATTTAAGGGGACTGTAATTGTACCTACAGTAGTCTAACAGAATGTCATTAGCTCACAGAAGCTGTTCTACAGGAATGGGTGAGTTAACAACCATGACAAAGAAATGATGGAAACACATTTTACAGTGTAATTGTTCAGTCAGCTGTAGCTTAGTTCTTGTTGCCTCAGTGCAGCAGAGCGGTCATTGCACTGATGGTTTTGGAGGGCTGTGGGAATAGGAAAAAGGTACAAGATTTCCTTGCTGTTAATAGTTTTAGAGGGGAAGATGTAGCTAAGATAGGAAGGCTGTAAACAAGGTGTGCATTAACCAGTTCTACCACCTGCCATCAGGTGGGAGTGGGTGGGAGAGGGCATGGGGCCCTGTTTAGCTGTGCTCGGTTTTCCAGTTACTCACTTTCCACTCTCCATTTCAGTGTTTCAGTGTATTTTCACCTGACTTCTGCATGCTTTACCCAGCGCTTATCTTAATTTTCTTTTACTGTCTCCATCAGGCTTCATTCATCTGATGAAAGCTCTTGGTATTCTGGGAGAGTCATTTTCTGTTTGGACTACATAGTTTTTACTCTGAGGCTGATCCATATTTTCACAGTTAGCAGGAATCTAGGACCCAAAATTATTATGCTGCAGAGGATGGTAAGATTCTGGCAGCTATTCAAGAGAGTCTAAATAAATGATGTGACGCCTTGTTTTTCCTCAAGAGTGAAAATCACCACTGTTCTGATGATGGCAGCAAGTTCTCTCCTTCTCTTAAATCTGCTAAACAGGATTAATTAAGATTTAAATAGGAACTAATTAAGAGCAGGACCTCTTTCTCTCCCTCTGCACAGGGAGAGAATAAAGATCAGGCTGAAGAACAGAAGAGGAAATTTGTTTCCTGGTAGCTTTTGTCTTACATGTCCTAAATGTTTCAGTGGTATAGTCCATCACTCTTGTTGCTCACATGAGCATTCCCCAAACAAGACAATGATGATAAATGGTATAGGAGGAGGATTTCTGTCTTCTACTGCATCCATCACACAAGTAACTGGAGAAGCAGGTGGTGAGGAGTCTCTCATGGAGTGGCCTGGCTGATTCTGTCCTTTGTAGCTGGAAGGGATGTTTGCTAGCAGACTGGGAAAGGTAATAGGAAGAGAGTGGGATTCCATATAATACAGATATGGCTTGCTGTAGGTATGGGAATGAGGAGCATTGGAGAGCTGGAGTATGTCTGCTTGAATCTTCCTTCCAGTGATACCTCTGCACACATGCACATATACTCCAAAGAAAAGAGATTTGAAGTGCACTCAACATGGGGAGCGTTTGGGGAATGGCACTCAAAGGGCATGTGAAGTGAGTATTGCTGGATGTCCTTAGGAGAGGTTTTCCCTCTCTTTCTGCATTTCTGCAGTGGTTGGGTTGTCTTGTGCCATAGCAAAGGATTGGCATATATGGAATTTAAAAACCAGCTGTGTGGGGACAATAGGAGCAATAGTGTGGTCTGCAGCTTACACAGAAAGCCGTTGTTTTGCCTTTACCACTGCTGCAAAGTGGAGCAAAGTCTAGAGATTATCTGGTCCTAGAGTGCCTTATTATATGGAAGCAACGACACAGGATTGTTTCCTGTACATCTTTCTCTTGTTTAGCCTTCTTCAAAACAGATGAGTTTTTGAGTGAGTCTAATAATAAAGATGCTTGGGGCTAGTGGAAGGGCAGATCTCAATGGAGGTGGATCTGCAATAAATGGGAAAGTTCAGCTGGGGTACTGCCAGCCTTCAGTTATCTGTGTACTGTTTAGAGCCAGACATTCATGAAACCGTTAGCCAGAGTGTCTGGACTATAAATGCTGGTTTGAAGCCATCCAGAGTGGCATTTTCAGAAGTGGTGGCTGCTGTCACCTGACACTTGGCTGCAGGGTCTGCAGCTACAGTTGTTGCATAAATAGTCTTTATATGTGGATCTGGCTTTTGTGGGTGGACCGTGTCTGATCCAGGGGGATATCCTATATTCTGAAACATGCCTTGGTTTTCTGGTTGTGTAAACATTTTTGAAGTTCCCTGAGTGGGAATGATCAATTATTTTTGTGTGTGTGTGTTGGTGATTGTAAATTTATGAAGCAGTGATCTGAAAACGTGCATTAAAATGGTGCTGTGTAGGCTCTTATAACATTTGTTCTCCACCCAAATATCAAATCAGGGAGAAAAAAAGGCATCTGTGGCTTGCAACAGGCATGCAGTGGAACACTGATGCGTTTGCTTGTTGTCCTTTTTCAGATGATAGATGTCTTCTTCTTCCTCTTCCTCTTTGCTGTGTGGATGGTGGCCTTTGGTGTGGCCAGACAAGGCATCCTGAGGAAGAACGAGCACCGCTGGGAGTGGATATTTCGATCCGTCATCTATGAGCCATACCTGGCTATGTTTGGCCAGTACCCTGATGATGTTGATGGTAGCTATCTTCTGTGGGAAGCTCTCCCGGGTGGGTGGAAGGCTCTGTCCTTTCAGTGGTTGTCCAGTCCTGTGTTGACCCCTTTCCTCCAAGCAGCAACAAGGCAAGGTTTTATGCCTGATGGGGAGGCGGGGAAGGAGGAGGCCACACGTATTGTGGTCAGTGGCAGTACCTGGGGCTGGACCCATCAGAAAGAGGGGGAGAGGGCTCACTGTTTGCTCTCCGCTCTCACCCTCTGAGGTACCACCTACAACTTTGACCGCTGCACCTTTTCTGGGAATGAGTCCAAGCCCTTGTGCGTGGAGCTGGATGCCAACAACCAACCCCGCTTCCCGGAGTGGATTACCATTCCCCTTGTCTGCATTTACATGCTCTCAACTAACATCCTCCTTGTGAACCTGCTCGTGGCTATGTTTGGGTATGTAATAAAGGAGCGATCACTTGCTTGTAATCTCTGTATTAATATCCCTCTGAGAAACGGAATGAAGTCCTGGAAAACAGCATGAAGCCAGGCCGTGGACTCTGCCTGTGTCTTTTGCAGAGGAATTGCTGGGAGTACTCTGGACAGGGTTCCCAGCTTGAAACAGACCTCTCAAGTTAAGGGTGTGGTGTGGGAAGATGGACAAAAGCAAGGTTATTCAGCATTTCTCATAGCAGTCTGATCAAGACTGGTGCGATGTCCTGGGGATGGATTGCTGCCTGTCCTTTTACTACTTCTCTAAGTATCCTTTGCACAGTGGGCTTAGTACAAACCCCTGTGATTCACGCAGGGGGTGATAGCTGGGTCAGTGCTTTACCAAGAATGAGTTGCTGCACAACTGACCTTGCTAGACTGAATAAATGAGTTATTATCACAGTCTTTTTATGGCACTATGGTTTTATTAACCAGAACTGCTGTGTGGTGATGATGGGTGTGTTACTGCTGTAGTGGACCTGCTATTTATTGTTCTGACTTATACCACAGGCAATGAGCCGCATCTTCTTGGGACATACAAAAGGACTTTGTCTTGAAAAATGCCGTCACCTCTGTTTTTATACAGTGATTTATCTGTCTGTGGGTCTACCTGTCAGGAGGCCTATTTGGGCATCTTGTGAGGTGTTACACCATGCAGATGGATCAGACAGCTGAACTGTGGTGCTGGTAACTGCTGACTGTATCACATAGCCAGCACTAATTTGCCAAATAAAAATCGTTGCTGTCGTGCACATTATCAAATATGTATTGACTGCATTGGGACCAGCAAGAGCAAACCATAACTGGTCCTCAGGGAAAAGTTTCCTCAGCTTCTTCCAGAAATCTTTGGTGTTTACACTGCAAGCTTTGACACAGAGTTGAGTTAAAAATGGGAAGTCCTTCATAGAAGACTTGGGGAGTGTGTTGCCCTCCTGTCTCACTTCTGACTTGTGAATACAGTTGGATCAGTGCTGTGGCTCTTTTCTCCTTCCCAACCCTGCTTCTTTTCTGCTTTACACTTCCTTGCAGCCTAACAAAAACACTTACAACCCCTGGGCACCATTCTTGAGGTCCGCTATGTTTATTTTTGTGTGTTTTGATGGTACTTTGGCAGTGACAGACTTGGCAGGAATTTACTTTGGCAACAAGAGTATTTACAGGAACTGCTAAGGACTCTTGGTTTGCCTCAAGAGGATCTCCCTTCTGAATGCCAGTGCCAATTTTTCCTGGCCTGAGATAAGATGTATTAGCGTGATGAGTTGAGAACCCCTCAGCTTTGGGATGTGCTCTGCCCTCTGCTCTGAACCTTTCTTCCCATACTGACCTGGGCTCCAAAGACAGTCAGAAATGTGACTTTTGAAAAGGCGGCTAGGACTGGTGCAGCATATCTATTTATTGTACATGTGTTTTCCTAACCTGCACAGGATCTGGGGACAGAAGACAATGCTTATGCTCCCTAGAAAGGGTGAAAGCAATTCACATTAATAAAGGAAAGTATAGCAGTAAGCCAGCTCTACCCTAGAAGCCTTTGATATTTGTTACAACACTTATTTTAACAGCACCTAATGGTAAAAGTTCTGGTTTGTACACTTATGCCAGTAAAAACCTAGTTTTTGCCAGTTCAGCTTATTTTGTGGAAGGACCCGGCACGAATTCTCTGATGACACTCTCAGAGCTTTGCATAGTTCATTTTAACAATAAACTGAATGATTTGATCATGCAGGAGTGCTGCATTGTACTGAACTCAGGAAGCCCGGTGGGCGAACAGCAATCCCAGATGTTTTTTTTCTTGATGCAGTTAGAAACATGTGAATCTGGGATGGCTCTTCCTAAGACCAGTGTGTACATAGTATTTGTCAATCTTTAATAATGCTGATGTCTATTAGACACCAGTTCAATCAGTCTCTCTATATGTTGTAATTATAATTATATATTAATTTTAACAACAGAGAATCCAACTTTTTCTTTGCATCCAGTATGCATTAGCTGAAAAGGATGAATATTACATTTTAGATACTTCTGAAATTCAGGATTGTGTTTATCTTCTAAAACAATAGATAATTTCCACCAGGTGAACATTTTAGCTTATCTCATGTAAGGGTCCGTTAGGATCTCAACACAGACAATTTGGAAACATTCATCTGCCATTTAATGTCAGCAGTGAAAGGTCAGGCAGTCTGTGAGCTGTTTGCTCTTGTGGTTGCTGCTTTGCTGCGTTTGTACAGTGCTTAGTATAGTAGGTTTGATCCATGCCTGGAGCATTCTTAATGCCTCTACTAAAAATCTCAGGAGCTTTTCTTTTTTTGTAAATGTTCTATTTTTAGGGGTTTTTTTTTGTGTAGAAAGAAGTTAGCTGATGAATTAATGAGACACCGTATCTTGCAAAGAAGCATTCTGTTCTCATGTGTCTAGGCTGGAAGAAAATTGCCTAGAGCTAAGGTAATGAAAGTATGTGTAGTATTTTCTACCTGTTCCTATTTTTTCCAATTTATTTATAACTTCAGGGTCTTTTTCCCTACTGTCTTAGTTCCTCCCATTTTCAAATTTCTCTCTAAAAAGGACAAACTCACTAACCTCCTGATCAGTAAAAATTACCAGCTCCAGGACGACTTTACAAAAACATGACTATACAAAAACATGCCCTGATATAATAAAGAGAAATGCTGTGTTACTTGGCTCTGAGATGGAGTTCTTTGGTGAATAACTAACACTGTATGTATTTTCTCTTTCTTTGCCTGTTAGTTACACTGTTGGATCAGTACAAGAGAACAACGACCAGGTGTGGAAGTTCCAGCGTTACTTCTTGGTCCAAGAATACTGCAGTCGCTTGACTATCCCCTTCCCTTTTGTCATCTTTGCCTACATATTCATGGTGATGAGGAAATGTTTCAAGTGCTGCTGTAAGAAAGAAAGTAAAGAGCCATCTATTTGTTGTGAGTAGGATTGTTTCTTACTGCCTAGAAGTCAGCTCTGTGGCAGGTGCATTGCAAGTCTTCCATGGCATGGTGTGCTTAAACCAGGCAGTTAGTGTTTTGGGAAATTTTCAAGGGCAATGTAAACCTTGGAGGAGGTGGTTGTACTGGAAATGAGGAACAGCTCATTCATGTTCTCCATCAAATGCAAAACCACTCTGTTGCTGGAAATCTCTTCAGTAAGATTCAAATCAAAGCTCCTGGCTGCTTCTCAGCCATAATCTTCCTTCAGTACTCAAGATGCATACTCTCTGGGATATGGGGATATTCCTTACTCCTTATGCTAAAACTCCAATTGAGCATTGCTGTGATCCCCACCCTCCAATAGCTTTGGTTTTGGTCTGATTAGAGAGCTTTTATGTTCTACCGTGAGACCTGCTCAGCTTGAGTTATCTGCAGAGTTATCTAGTGGTCTCTTGTCCAAGCCATTTTGAGGCAGATTACCTCATGTATGTAAATCAATTAAGTCTTCACATTAATCCTATCAGTTTAGGGCTGCCTATGCTGCTTCCTAGCCTTGAAAAGGCTTTTTTGTATTAGAGTGCTGAATAAATTCATCCAGAGCCTGCAGCAGCTGAAAGGCATCTTCATGGTCTGCATGAAAAATGTAAACCATCCCATTTGTCATTAGCATCTGATAGTGCATCCCTCCTGCATTGCTCCCAAGTGGCAGAGATCCCTGATCTTGCATGCTCTGAATGTTTAGGTAAATTGTACAAGAGGTGATCTTAGTTTCTGCTTGCCACTCAACCTTCTGGAATTGCATTTGTCTGGAATTGTCTTTCCATTACAGCCTCCCAGCTAATACAGCTAGTAGCTGCTAAGGCAGCCTAGTAGAGCACAATCGTCTTCAGAGGCTCTTCTGCCTGCTGGGGAGTGACTGAAAGAGAATGCAGAGTCTCCTGGCCCTCTGGGCATGGCCAAATGGGCAACCTGTCTGAAAAATGCAGGAGTGGCTGAGTCAGTCCTCTAGCTATTTCCCCCTTATTTACCCTGTCAGAGGGCACAGATATGAATTGTTTTAACAAGCTTTTTTCCCCCCAACAAATGGAGTGTTTTTTCTTTTTTTTGGGTGCCATTCAGAAGCAGATGAGAGAGGATAAGTTGAGTTAATTGACAGGCTTATTCCCATCCGTCAGCGACCTGACTGTTGCCCTGCAGCACAGGCTGGATTTGTTATTAGTTTAGGAGAAAGATGCCTGCTTTGGGATATGAAATTCCTTAGCGCTGACTAAATTGTTTTGGCTGTGCAAATCACTGTTTGGTTTCCTTGCTGGGGAGGTTGTTTAACTGCAGATATTTCTGCCCAAGTGATGCACAGTTGATGCTGCAGTTCTAAAAGCAAATGAAAGAATTAATTAGAGCCAGCATATCATTGTGGTTGAACTGGTGACAGGAACTGAGAACTGCATGGAGAAAGCACACTAATGTATTGACTATTGCAAAATCCTGGCTTCCCCACTGAACTCTTATGGAAATGGTTGGGATTCACGTGCTTAAATGCCTGTTGGTATCTGGGAGAACAACTGCGGCTGTGTAAGGTCGGAGGAGCACTGAGTGGAGGAAATGGGACTTCAGTCATTTGCCAGCTATGGGCTTCTTTTGTTTCGGCTAACTTTTTTTTATTAAAACCCATGTAGTTTGTGCTGTCCTATTGGAGCAGGGTAAAATGCAGAAGTATTATCCTGGAGGACTTTGATGCCTCAGAGTGGTTTGCCCTGTGTCACTTTAATTTACAGCATCAACAGGAGATGCGTTTTAGAGAAGACAATGCTTCATCATTTTGAAATGTTTTAGTTCAATGATAAGTCATATAACATGGTTCTTAACACGTGTTACCCTTAATGATCCAATACGGGATAATATAGAAACAAACAGAAAGCTTAAACCCAGACAGGAACTTTCTGGAATGGCCTGTTCCTGTTGAAGTGGCTGCCATTTCACAAAGCACTTGCCTTAACCAAGACTCAAAAAATTCCTGAAAGAGTTTTGGAGCTTGTTGGTTTTTTTTGTTCATATTTCCTTTTTTTAACCAATTCTGGTTGGCAGGAGCATACAGTAAAATGCATTAATATAATGTTTATCAGAGCTGTGTCAGAGGTGGGGAGTGGGGCTGCGAATGCTCTGGATGCAGAGAAGGGAATCATTAACCTCTGAATGCAAGCACTAGCCCAACCTTTTTGCATCTTAGCATTGGAAAGACAAATTAACTGAATCTAGTGGTGTTGTTTTTCTTCATGTGCATTTTCCAGGCTCAAAAAATGAGGACAATGAAATTCTGGCATGGGAAGCTGTCATGAAGGAAAATTACCTTGTCAAAATCAATACCAAAGCAAATGATTCATCAGAAGAGTACGTCTGCCCTTCTTTGTCTTCACTCTCTAAACTTTCTGTTGAATATTTTTAGTGAAGGCAGTTTTCAGCAGCTCTAAATGTTTACAAACTAATGAGTAGATAAATAAACTCAGCATAAATGTGCCTCTTCTTTTTAAGTAAATTGATGGCTTTTTTGTCAGCTGCTGCAGACTGTCTTCAGAAATAATTGATTGGGCTGGTAAAATGCTAATGGCAATATTGCAAGGGTTATAATGGCATATTATGCACACCGTAGCTGGGTAGATTTTTAAACACACTTGTTCCAAATGTCTGTCACAGTATTTCTCAAATCATTTCACCTTTCTGTACCTGAGTCTTTCTATTTTGCCACCAGAGGAGAAAATGTTGTCTTCCTATAGTGTTTTGAGGTCTCATCGTGGAAAGCAGTGCTATAGCTGACTAGTTTTGTAACATTATGCAGTTAGCAGAGAATATTTAGTGTTAGACCTGGAATATCAAGCGTTCCCATGGCATCAATCTATACGGAGGTCTGTACTTAATAGCATGAGTAGGAAAGACCTCTGGAGAGGGGAAGATGCTATTTGGCATGATGGTATTTGAAGGTTGGTGACTTGGACTACTCTTCTTTGCCAAATCAGGATGCTTTATCTTTGGGATCTGTCTCAGTGTTTTCAGAGTAATGGTACAAGAATAAAGAGAAATATAAAGAAAGCTAGAAAACAGCACACAACAGTAACCTGCTGTGTATGATGGCTTAATTTTGTAGCTAGCTTCCAGCAGCTTGAGTTATTTCCCTAAATCAAATGTAAGGAAAGAGCTGATAAGAATGGGTAGGAAAGATCAGAGTCTTCCATGCCCCTCTGCCCCTGCCGTGGACATTGCTGTCCACAAGTAAGTGTTTATGTTAAGACTACCCAGAGGCACTCAGCATTGAATAAGAAGCCAAACAGATTAAAAAAAAAAAAGCTTTTATACTGGAAGCAGAAGAGGCTTGACAAGGAACATGGAACAGTGCAGCACTAACAGTAATTCATATGTTAGTTAATATACTTGTAATAAAAACAATGCCAAACCACCTGCAGCCCTGCCTTCTTGGAAGGAGGAAAGACTGGTGTTCCCAAGCAGGAGTGTCTGCAGACAATGTGTTTTGTAACAAACCTCTGACTACATGCAAAGAGGGCAGTCTGTGACAACTTCAGACTCTGTAGTTGCCTTAGCTCCACTCTTTGGCCAAAGATGAGGACTAGATCTCTTAGCTCCAGGTAGACTTCTGCAAAGCAGTTCTGCACAGTTTTGTGAAGGGGGCAGGGGCGTTAGCCAAGGCTTCTCTAATACCTGGACTCAGCCTTCTCCTCTGTGTCCTCTTTCTGTTTTCAGGCTGGTGCATCGATTTAGACAACTGGATGCAAAGGTACTTGTGTTTCAGACTTCTCTGGGGGATGTGCCTCTGTCTGGTAAAGCAGGTAGCGGTCCACAAGGAAAATGAGCATCACCAAGAGTCATGTGCAGTCTTTGTTACTATCGCCAGGACCCATTTTAATTGGGCTTTTTTAATGTGCTCCGTTGCACCTTTGATTCCGTATGTAGCTTCATATTGTGCTGAAAACTGAAGTAGAAAGATGCTTGCTTAGCATTAAAGAAGTGTTTCTCAGTGTTCCTTATTGGATGGAATAGAAGTATAAATAACTTCTATCTTATAAAACTGCAATATTCTGCTGTGTAACAGGCCCATGGAACACTGATGGGAAGAAGGGGCATTACCCTTCTCAAACACGTGTTCTGTCAAGTTTAGCCTCTAGTGCTGAAGGCATGAGGTAATTAATCCTACTTTTTTGTTTGTTTAACATCTGCTTGTAAAATGAAGTGGCAGTTCAGATATATTGTGGAAAACCTGGTGGTGCTTCAGATAGCACAGGCAACACCGGCTAGGTAAACAAAGGGTGCTCCATACATGTTGCAGGGTGGAAGGCCTTTAATTACAATTAAAATGACCAATTCTTACCTGATTCACAGAAACATCCTGTGTTGAAGCAATATAAAGCTACCAATCTACTAGAGAGCACATCATTATCAGAATTGAATATCATTATCATAAAATCATTATCATAAATGCATCATCATAAATATGCATTATCATAGCATATCATTATCATAAAAGTATACTTTTTATGACTGTGATACTGAAAAGACCTTCATAATGGGTATTTTTTGAGGGCTTGATTGAAATATGTATTTTTCCTCTGAAGTGGAGAGTTGATTTGGTGTGAAGAACAGACTTTTTAAAAGTCCAGGGGTGAAGAGGCCCACATATACTTCAAAATGCTTGTTTTGATTGCTGTCAAATAATTTAGATTACAAAATAATCTAAAGATTCAAGACTTCAATTCAAGACTGAGATGGAAATGGTGAGCAACCAAGTATGTGTCTAGTGATGCTCCTCTTAAAACTGAAAGAAAATACAATAACTTTAATTCTCTGCTGAAAAGCAATACCCAAATTGTACCTCATATTCCGTGAGGGAACACCTTACAGCAAGCTCTTTTGTCTATTCATGCCTTTGGCTTTAATGACAGAAATGTACTGAGGCCAGTGCTTAGGAGTAGTGCCCTTGAGAGCAAGGCACCCCAGGGATACCTCACTGGCTCTCACTTGAGATGAAGTCCTAAAAACAAGTCTAAGGATGTAACTTGAGTCCTAGGCATGAGCCTTAATCATGGGGTAAGTTGATGCAGATGGCCCGAGGAATAATGGACTTAGTTATGGCACGGGGAGGGTTTGAAGGCAGTTCCATGTGTCAGAATGAACGCTCCACAAAACTCCACTGACCTGCAATCTCAGCTTTGAAGGAGCACAAGGAGATGGAGTATAGATCGGAGCTTGTAGCTGTCATGATGCCTGCTTGTCAACTAGGTGAAATACATATGCATTAGGGCTCACTGCATTAATTGCATTGATGAAAACTGTAATTGGGAGTGTCCTTTCAAGCACTGTTGCCTTTGGTATAATATTTGGAGAGGCAATTACTTGTAACTCATATTACTTATTAGCATTGCTGTCCTGTGAAAAGCAATATTAACACTGCTTCATTTGCCACCACAGTGTGGCTACTGAATACAAAAAGCAGTCAGTTATTGCTTTCAAAGTCGTGGCTGGTGCCCACAGGGTAGCCAGGGAAGCAGGAGTTCAGATAAGGGCTTTCTTTTATGCCTGTTGTTGCTGATCTTGTACGGTATTTTCTAGGGTATGTTCTAGGGTATTTTAAGGTACTTACTACTGCTTGCTTGTTTTGTTCTCTTCCTTTCCCTTCATGTCAAGCTGCGATCATCTGTTGGAATGAGTTAGACTGACTTTATATAAACAAAGCTTCTTTTCTTTTTTTTTCTGAGGTTTTTTTTTTTATTTTTAATTCTTAAGCTCTCTGATTTGAAAGGCCTGCTTAAAGAGATTTCCAGCAAAATCAAATGAATGCAGCTGAAATCCAAGAGCAGCTACCTGAGCAGGGTAAGCCCTCTTTAAATCCGTTCTCTGACTTGAATAAGTTTTCAGCATCTGTGATGTTAAATTGGTATATCTCTGGAAGAAGAGTTAGTATTAATTATGGATGCTTGTATTGATGTTGTCTAATACTGGAAAAGAAATAGGAGCTAAATTCTCTTCCTCATTTGTTTTTTCTGAAAAATATAATTTTCCATCTGGTGTTTCTAACAATTTTTGGCAGGGTTTAAAATATCTTATTTTGCTCCCTTACCTTTGAAAAACTGTGAATAAACCAAAGTTATTTTAGTTGTCTTTGTACTGGATATCCTCTGGAAAATTAGGAGCTGCTGTGCTGGATCCTTTACAGTTGGTTCATTTTAACTCTGAAGAACATAAAAACCAAATAGAAAAGACAGAATTGTGGGTAGGAATAAGGTTTATTTTCCCCTTGTCAAAGTGGGGCATTATGGCAGATCACTGTAGCCTTCCTGTGTCCTATACAATAAAGAGTGCAGAGTGAAGAGTTGACCCAGTCTCCAGAGCTGCAGTTCAGTGTCTGGTCATGAGCCTTGTGTCCTTTTTCATCGAGTTCTGCGGAAAAACTGGGTTGGAGCCACAGGTACCAGTGGGATGTGAAAGCCAGGCAGAATGTTGATGGACACAGAGAACTCGTCTTCTTTAAAGACAGCAGGTTAAGAAGTGTAGCTGCTGACAAGGGTGATCTGGAACAGCTTGATCAGCCTGAACGTTAGAGCCTGGCTCCTTCTCCCATGGAGGGTTTTTCTGCAAGATAGCTTATACCTGTGCCAGTGTCAAACATTCCTGAATCAGTTGTCTCACCATTTTTTCAGGGATAACTTTATATTCACTTGACCTGAAGTTCAGTTTAGTTATGAATGGCTTTAACCACCTAATAAAATCTACAGGGATTGCCAGTTAACTGGGCATTTTCTTGGGTGCAGTAAACTCACCTAGAGAATAGGCAGTAGAATAATGGAACTCTGGAGGTCACGTAGTCTGTCCCTGCTCAAAACAGCACCGGCTCAGATCAAAGGTAGCTGCAGTTTGGCTGAAAAATAGGTTGCAATTCAGTAAGAACAAATGCAAATTTTACAGTTACCTGGGAATTACTGGCTACACAGGCACAAAATCTGATGAGACAGCAGTTCTGCAGAAAAGTATCTGAAACGGAATATTAAATAGCTAGTGGTTTGTTGTCTGCGAGATGTATGAAGTAATCCTCCTGCTGCTTATAGTGAAATGAATCCTCTGTTGGGTACAGCATCCCGTGTTAGCACTAAGCTTCAAGGAAGATGATGGAGTGTCCGGAGAGTGTTCGGAACAGTGACAAAAGAAACTGCAAGTCTTAATGTGTAGAAAGGAGTGAATGTGTAGAAAGGAGTGATGTGTAGAAAGGAGTCAATGAATTATGGTTAGCTAGCCTGGGAAAGAAGATACCTGTTTGTGATGGAGCTTGTGGAAATGACCTCTCATGATACCAGTGCCTTGAAAAACTGGAGTCCCTTTTCAGTTTATGCCTGGTAAACTATCTAGATGGCATCCCGGTTGTGATCAAACTGTTTTGTATGTGAGCTGTCCTGACTCTGAAGCTGAGCCTTGGCAGTCCACAGTACTAACGTCATGGTGTGAACAGAGAGGTTAGTGTCTCACAGGAAGCAGATGTGTGTATTGTGCTATCTCATCTGAAAGGGAGCGCTTGTCTCTGCGCTGACCATCTTCAATATGAGATGCTGGATTGGCCATTCCAGGTACTTTGCATGCAGGTGTTTCTTTTGCTTTCACTTCCTGACAACTAGTATCTCTGCTACTCTGATGAGACGCCATGTTCTGGATGGGTGCTGCAAAGAGCTCCTTGATCCCCAGTGTTGCACAAGACATCCGATTTTCCGAGCTGATGTCATGAGGAAGAAAGCAAAACGTTAAGGTGGGCTAGGAGCTCTACTCTAAATTTTTTTCTTTTGCTCACGCAGGTACCGATTCATCAAGAATAATTTCTCTGAGCTGGCAGTAACTACCAAGCAAACGGTAACTGATCCACCAGAGTGTCAATGTCTCAGCAGGAGTTACTAGGATTTTTTTCGGTTTTTATTTTTTTTATAAAACAGCCCTTTCTGCTTGTTGCAAGATGATGGTAAAACATTAAGACGACTGTTTATCTCCTGGCAGGACTCCCATGTTACCCAAGCTCTCCTTTTTCCTCATCTCCCCTGATGTTCAATGGCAGCAATTAGTCCTTGTCAGCTGCTGTTAAAAAGCACTCCTAATTCCAAGAGTTCTGCTGCTGCTGCCAAAATCACTTTGCTTTTCAATTTCACTCAAAGGAGTCTGTTCATGGGTTTTCTTTAGCCACTAATTGCTTGTCTTAATGAATCAATCTCCCTTCCCTTTCCTTCATGTAGTAGCCAGGCCTAGCTTGTTACTTGCATGGCCTGTCAGACCTGCTGAGGTCTGTAATGCTGGCATGCCAGAATACAATGTATTTCAGCATCATCCCCCAGAGGAAAGACAGCCTTTGGTCCAACCATGGACCCACATCTCAGACTCGACATGAACAGTGTGGACTTCTTCCTGCTCTACCTGGAACTGTGCAGCAATGCAGAAGCTCAACTATTACAACCCTGCGTGGGAGAGACTTAATTCATCTAGAAGTGTTTCCAAAGGCCTTGCGTGCAATTCTTGCTTGTTTCTTTAGTGATAATTTGTATACTTGGAGTATTGCAATTCATTTAATTTTTTCAAACTGTTTGCATTTTGAAATGGAGAGGAGATTGTTCGTCAGCTTTAAATATTGTGCTGCTTGCTATGGTGAGGTTGCTCTTTCAGGTTTCTGTCTAAAATAGCAGCTGAATCTTGTGGCATTTTGTGTGGTACAACTGGATGCATTACCAACTGAATGGAAACCACTACAAATGGCATTTATTTGCCTTGCAAAGCATTGTATCCATCTTCATCCCCATTGTCTAGGAACAATCTCCCATGATGTTTGATTTTGAAGGTTTAGGTATGTTCCTTTTGCTGGCAATGGCTATCATAGTCCATACACTTTACCATGACTTGCAGCTAGTCTGAAGGCTGTCAGGCAGAATATACGGGTGCTTACATGTGTGCCACATGAAGTCTCCAGATGAGTACTTGGGTAGATGGAGAGAGAATTTTTGCTGAAGAAGAACACTCCCCAGGTGAGTCACCTTGACCAGTGGAAATACAGCCATCTGCTGCCTGGCTAGAAACCAAAGCCTGTGCGCAGGCCTGCCTCTGTGCACAATAGCCTGTTCCAGTCCATGTGTGCTGTGAAAACATGTTGGTCCAAGATGGTGAAGACAGGACAAGACCGTTTTGTCTGTTTTGGTGTTTGCTTCAGTACAGGGATATGAAGCGCTGTTGTACGTGGGGAATGTTTCTACTTTAGGATGCAGCTGATTGAGGTGCAGCTTACTGACTGAGGAGGCCAGCACACGCATGCATTGTTTACTGGAGCTGCTCCTCTGCTTGTCTTCGTAGCTGCAAATGGAATAGTTTTACAGGGAAAACTGTGATGAGGCGTTATCAGAAAGGTTACTGCTCTTTTCTTGCTGCTTCACATTACCTAACTTTACTGTATGCCGTGCATTACATGATCCTGGGGAATATAGCACTACCAATAGCAGCATTACTTGTTTACATGTAGAAATATTTGTGTTTCCCTGTTAAAAAGGACTCAGGCTTTCATTGACTTCCGTGGCAGTTAGCTTGCATCATAAATTACTGAGATAAGTTTACTTTCTAGAAATTATTTTTTCCTATATCATTTGTATGCCTTGACTGTGAAAATTGTGCTTTTAGTTCATTCCTTTCATATATAAAACCTGCAGTGTACTTGCCAGCAGCTCGAGTGATCTGTTCTCTTCTAAAATGGTGAATGTAACTTTGAAACATGTTCTGAAAACTCAAAACCCCGGAGTCTGTCCCTGCCCACTGCTGCAGCCCATCGCCACCAGCCTGCAGCCCACACACGCTCCCTTCCCTCGGGCGTGCGGCCCCGCGGGCTCTTCTCCAGGCTCCTCTCCCTCCCCGAGCAGCCTGGGGGTGCTGATGGAGCCCCGGCACAGCTGGGCTTTGGCAGCAGGGTGGCACCGCAGCTCCCCGGGGAGCACCCAGCCCTCTGCTCCCTCCCAACGCCGGCACCAGCCGGCTGCTGGCTGGGTGTCGTGGGTGTCCTGGCAGGGAAGGCCAGTCCTGGGTGCAGGGGGAGAGCGTGCACCAACCCTTCCTTCCATCCCCTTGCGCTCTCTCCAGCTGGCAGAGAACAGGAGCACAGCAGACGAGTACCTGCACCAGGCCCTGCCGTACCTGCAGAGCCCACAGGAGCCCATGCGAGAGGCGGCCATCAGGTTCATTGGTGAGCCACAAACCCCAGGAGTCCCTCCCTGCCCCACTGCAGCTTGGCCCCAGCCCCGGCTGCTGCACCGGCAGCAGGCATCGGCCCTGTGGCCGTGGAGCCCCGACTGCCCGATGCGGGGCCAGGGTGCCCACGGGGCTGCCTGCCGCCCTCTCCCACCCCTGCCCTTGGGCGTCACGCTTGGGGAATGCCCCGGGCTCAGCCCTGCCGGGAAGCTGTGCTGCTGGGGCTAGCGGGCTTTGTGACGGGCTGTGTGTTCCCAGGGCTCGCTGGGCGGCACGTGAGGGGTCAGTGGGAGAAGCGCCAAGTCATCTACGAGGGTGAGTGAGGCCAGCGGGGGCTGGCGAGGAGGAGGAAAGACCCTGGGCCGGGAGCTGCAATCCCTGCCCCAGCTGGGGAGGGCTCTGCTCCCTGTGCGGGCGAGGGGCGGCGTGGGCAGAGCAGAGGGAGATTTCAGGGGCACGTGGGGCATTCGTGGCCACCACCTTCTGGCTGATCCTGTTGGCCCCTGCTCCTTCCTAGCCATGGGAAGAACTGGGTGGGGTGGCCCTGGCAGGAGGCGTTCCTGGGGTCCCCGCAGATCCGGGCTCTGACCTTGTCTCTGTTCCTCTCTGTTCCAGCCCTTCAAGGCATGAAGGATGATACCAGCTGCTCCACCTCAAACCTGGCGGCTCAAACCCTGTTCGTCCTAAGAGCTGCAGAGAGAAAGTCGTCTTCTGTATTCAGACTAGCAGTGCTCCAAGAACAGCTCCGGAGGACATGGAGGAGGAGACGACCTTCTCTCCTGCACACCAGTTTTCTGGTGGTGGCAAGGCTGGGTGGCTCCTGGCCTCTCCCTGCCTGCGGGACAGCTCCAGACCTCAGTCCCTGCCTGTCCCCTTCGCCTGCTCCCAGGTCATCCCTCCGCTTGGCCTTCCGCGAATAAACAGTCCAGCTTCTTCACCTTATCTGCGTGTCTTCTTTGTGGAAACAAAACGGCGGAAAACTTGGGCCCTGAAGCACACAGGCCCTCGTCCTGCCTTTCATTTGCCCCATGTGCTGTGTGCAGAGATGGAGAGGAACATGGGCAGTTCACAGTGGAAAGGTCCTCCAATAGGGTCAGCCCCTGTTCTGAAGGTCCTATCACCTTCACAGATGCAAGAGGATCTTTCTCCATCTAGCCTGGGTCTCAATGCTGCAGAAGAGAAAGCTGGCAGCGGATTTTAGGAGAATGGCCTTCTCCACACAGGAGCAGATGGGTTGGGGTGCTGAGCAAGGGGATGCTGGCCTTGGAGAAGGAAGTCCTGGAGCTGTATTCCTGCTGTTCCCTGCATATTTCCTAGGTGTTCATTGCTGAGAATAACTGCTATTTCATCTGCTGCCCACCCCTCCACCAGCCGGTTGGGGCCACCATCTCGGATGGCAGCTGGAGCTGCAGAAGGCATTCATTGCCCAGGAGCCCAGCTAGGCTGCTGGCTCCTGGCCCATTCCTCAGCTCCTGCCTTGCTGCTGCAGGGATCAGCAGAGGGCAAGGCAGTCTCACCAAAGCGTGACCAAGGACAATTCTCAGGAGACAGGGCCTCCCCCTGAGCAGCCGGCACCCCAGCTCCCCAGGGCAGCCCCACAGAGACGAAACCTCTCCCAGTGCAACTCGTACCCTTTGCCACTTGTCTTCTCCATGTGGCTCCTTGTGAAGAGAGGGTCTGCATCCTCTTTGCAGCTACCCTTTAAGTACTGTGATGAGGTGTCTGCCCCCAAGCCTTCTCAACTCCAGGGAGAAGACACCTAACTCCTCCAGTCTTTCCTCATGGGGCAGGTTCTCCTGCAGGTGCCAACGGGCACCCCAGCTAGCTGGTGGCTGTACAAGCCTACCCAGAGGCCTAAGGTCTCCAGGGAATTAGAAAGACTTATTAGATAGTGCTTTAAGGTTGTTGGAAGCATGGTGGTAGAGACCAGGCAAGGGCTGCATTCTGCAGCAGACAGGAATCGGCTACCTGGCCAGGATAGCCTGGGGTGAGTGGAGGGGGCCACCCAGACAGAATTTTCTGTCAGGAAAGCTGCTGTCCAGGCGGAGGGCTGCAGAGATGGCACCCTCCCTCCTGGGTGGAGGAGAGGAGGGTGGAAGCTCCACCTGTGCAAGGTGTGCTCTGGTGGAGTCACTCAGGCAGTGGGTGGAGGAGCTGCAGGAGGAAATTAGCAGGCTATGTCGTATTAGGGGGGGTGAACAAGAAATAGAGTATTATTCAAGGCGTTGCGGGAAGAAATACTAGGGCTCTTTGGCACTGACCTCCAAGGATCACCAGACAAAAAGCTTCAACAGTGAACTGACAGCACCTTGGAGAAGGAGGTGCCATGGTCTCTGGTGACCTGTGGGACCAGGATATCACTTCACTCCTCTTCCTCATATGTACCAACCGGCAACAGATATGAAGCCTTGCCAGCGGACGAAACCAATGAGCAAGATTCACAGGGAGAAACTGCACCAGCAGCACATACTAAAAGCTGCAAAAGGAAGCATCGAGAGCTACTAGTGGGTGACTCTGCTGAGAGGCACTGAGGCGCCCATCTGCTGGCCTGATACACAGTCAAGGGAAGTTTGCTGCTTGCCAGGAGCCAAGATCTGAGATGTTACAGAGAGACTACCACAACTAGTAAAAAAGCACAGGCTATGGTCCCCTACTTCTTTTTCCATGTGGGCCAACAGAACCTGGTCTTCACAGGTGACTTCAGTTACTTGGACGTTTGTTGGGAAAACAACACAGCTGTGTACAAGCCATCCATCAGGTTCCTGGAATGCATTGAGGACTGTGTCCTGCTACAGATGCTGGACACGCTGACTAGGAACAGTGCATGCTAGATTTACTGCTCACAAACCAAGAAGACTTACTTGACAGCATAACTACCAATGTTATTCTTGGATACAACCACCACAACACTGTGGAGTTTAAGACCTTGCTGAGCACACTGAAGACCAGTAGTAGGACAAAGACCCTGGGTTTTAAAAGAGCCAACTTCAACTCCTCAGAGCCCTGCTGCAAGGGATTCCATGGGAGGCATCCATGGAGGGCAAAGGAGCTTGTGAATGCTGGGAGTTATTCAAGAACAGCCTCCTGAAAGCACAGGAACAGTCCATCCCCTACAAAAGGAAAGGAAGAAGGCAGAACAAGAGACCACCCTGGTTTAACAATGAGTTTTGGGTGTGCTTAAAAGCAAAAGAAGCAGCGTACTGGCTGTGAAAAGGCAGCCAGATAGCCATCGAGGACTACAAGAACCTTGCTAGGGCATGCAGAGATGCAGTCAGGAAGGCTAAGGCTCAGCTAGAAAATTGGCCAAAGATGTCAAGTACAAGAGAGAGTTCTTCAGATACGTCAGCAGTAAGCAGAAACACAGGAAAGACGTAGACCCATTACTAAGCATGGCAGGGAAGCTAGTCACTAATAATGCTGACAAGGCAGACATTCCCAATACCTTCTTTGCCCCTGTCTTTACCGGCGTAGCTGGACCCCAGATCACAAGATCAAGTAGCTATGATAACGCATGTGTCGACCCACCCGTAGCAGAGGAATGGCTGGTCTGCAGGCTCTTGCAAGGGCTCAACCCACATAAATCTATGGGTCTGGACAGAATCCACCCCAGGGTGTTAAGAGAAGTGGCTGACATTGTTGCAAGGCCACTATCTATAATATTTGAAAAGTTGTGGAGATCAGGGAATGTCCCTGATGGCTGGAAGAGGGCAAATGTCATACCCATGTATAAGAAGGGCCCATTAGTCTTACTCCAGTCCCTGGGAAAGTAATGGAACAAGCCCTCCTAAGAAACTGTTACTAACCAAATGAAGCAGGTGACTGGGAAAAGCCAGCATGGATTTACCAAGGGCAAACCATGCCAAACTAACCTGATCACCTTCTACAACAAAATAACATCTGTTGGCATGGGGAGAGCAGTGGATAATGTTTACCTGGACTTCAGCAAAGTGTTTGACACTGTTTCCCACAGCCTTCTCCTGGACAAACTGGCAAGAAACAGATTGGATGGATGGTCTGTGAAATGGGTAGGAAATTGGCTAACAGGTCACGCTCAGAGGGTGGTAATGGTTGTTACTCAGGCTGGCAGCCTGTCACAAGTGGGGTCCCCAGGGTTCAGTACTGGGCCCCATGCCGTTCAACATCACGGATGATGGGATTGCAAGCACCCTCACCAAGTCTGCTGATGCCACCAAACTGGGTGGTGAGGTTAATGTCAGAAGGGAGAGCCATCTTACAGAGGACCTGCGTAGGCTGGAAGGGCGGGGCTGGCAAGAACAGTATGAAGCTGAACAAAGACAAGTGCAAAGTCCGGGACAGAATAACCCAAGAGCCCAGTACAGGCTGGGATCTGTGTGGCTGGGGAGCAGCCTTGCTGAAAGGGACCTGGGGGTCCTGGTGGACAACAAGCTGAACGTGAGTCAGCAGCGCGCCGCTGCAGCAAGAAAGGCAAATCGGATGCTGGGCTGCATCCACAGGGACATTACTAGCTGAGACCGATGCATGATCATCCTGCTTTGCTTAGTGCTTGTCAGGCAGCACCTGGAGTACTGTGTCCAGTTCTGGTCCTCAGAATTCAAGAATCCCCGCCCCTGTATAAGCCACAGTCAGAAATCAAACAAAGTGTGACGGGAGGTAGAGGACCCTTCTAGTCTATCTTGGATGTTACTGCAAAACAGCTGAAGATGCAGCTGCTGCTTCTTCCTCCACCAGTATTTGGGGTTTGCCGACACTGGATCTGAGCCAGGTTGTGCTCCATTGTCCAAAGACTGTTCAGAGTAAGCATGAAAAATGCTATATGCACAGCAGAGAGTCCTGGATATTGCTTAAAAGAGCATCCTGTGGGAACAGGGATCTGGTCACTCTGTCACTGAGAACAGACTGGTTTTGCTCTCATGACTGGAGGCAGGAGTTCAGAGATGTGAAGAAGACAGCAGCCAGCTTGTGTTTGCAGAGGCCCTGGGGCTTTAAGTCTGAACCTACACCTGGAAACACACTTGGAGAAGTAAGAGCTAGAATGCCTGTTCTGAAAGGACTGTAAGTAATTCAGTCTTGCCAGGGTTTAAGTGTGTGTTTGTTTTCCCCAAGAAAACTACTAATTTGGGTAAATCCCTTTGGAGGAGAGGGGGTTGCTTCCCAAGGAAAGTGCTTCCCAAAAAGTTCCCAATGAGTTAGGCATAAATGTCTCTTTTGGATCTCGCTGTGGTCCTTCTGCTCCTCCTGTCCCGCTGCACTTGGGCGAGGGGCAGGGGAAGGGAGAAGGCATTTCACAGCTGCTGCTATGAGAAGCAGGCTTGGGTTCTCCCTGCAGCTGCAGAGACCAACTCTAAACATGGTCCGTCCAAGCACCTGCCAGCAGGGTCTGTTACCCACCTTCCAGCTGAGCAGGAGCATCTCTGCCCGGCCGAGAGCCCCAAAGCAAGGGGGGCACACAACCCCTGTACAACAAAAGAAATCCTGCCGGGTGAAATGACTGCTTTGTTGTCAGTGAATTGTTCAACATTAAATACACTGATGTGGTGGCTGGCTAGCTCCCTGGGACATGGTCAGTTCAGTACAGTAGTGAGAGCTGAGAGTTAAAAGGCCTTTACCCACACACGCACATCTTGTCTATTTAGGCTTTTTTAATCCATGTCCATATGTATTTGCCTGGCTTTTGCTGCTGTGCCCCAAGAGGTGATGGATCTAGCCTGCTTTTTACTTCCTTTACACAATAATCCAAGCTGGGGGTGCATAAATTTAGTGTCGTGATATTCTAGCGCCTGATCTCTCTAGGCCTGTGCTGCTGCTTCTGTGCCGATGGAGAAGGTTGCAGACAGATGGAGACTTAGCCACAGCCTCTTCCTTGGGGGAAGCTGCTCTGGCCCAGGGCCAGCACAGAGCTTGAGCTGCATGGGCCATGCGCCTTGGAGAGTCCTTCTCTGTATGGCACCCGCTGATCTTGATGTGTCCCTGGCCTCAGGAAAGGGTTGGAAGGTTTGGCTCCCAAAGCTTGCTGCTAATTGCCCCTTTCTGTGCGTCTTGGAGAGAACTAGGTAGGGATTTTTGGCAGCTGTTACTGCTGGGCATTAGCAGACCTTAAAATTGGGGCATGTTCTTGAACGAGCACAGCTTAGACATCCTGAAAGGAGCTGGATGCTGTTTGCTCTTCTCTGTTGACATGTGAGGGTTTGTCTGGTTTCGAGATGACGCTAGACTGTTGAGGGTACGTGAGGGGGTACGATGTGTACACCAGTTGGCCTTTAGACAGCCGGTCCCGTCACCCTGGGTCCCAGCAAAACCTCCTAGCAGTCCTGCATCCACGTGTGGGTGCTGGTCAAGACCGCGCTGTCCTGGAAATGGAGGCAGCTGATTTTAAGCTTGCATGGGTACCTACACATCAAGCACAACAATGTTCCTTCAGATATCCTTCAGGATATACCTGTCCTGCCGGGTCTCCCCTGACCCGATGGATGCTTTCCACATCTTGCGGTACAAGTTGCTTTCCTGTGGAGATGTCCTACGTCTGTCCCCAGGCGTGGGGGTCCTGGCGTGGGATGAGAACCGCAGGGACGGGAGGATGCATCATGGCCCGCTGCTGACATTTGAGGCTCCTGGGGGAGCGGGCACTGCTTGAGGCCGTGCCTCTTGGTCAGGAGGGACGCGTGCGCTGCTGGAGCCTGCCGTAGGAATCTCAGCACGAAAGCAGTGCCTGGGTGTTGTAAATAAGCCAGTCTGTATTTCCTCACAGAGGAGGTGGCTTACATGTTTTTGCCCCTGGCTGTCTCCTGCTTTTCCATTATTAATTTGATTTCAAACATTGATATGATACTGTCTCAAGGCAACTTTGTGTCGAGTTATTTTCCTGCATCCCCAGTATAAATGGGTAGTAGCTCTTGCTTTATGCCATTCCCATTATTTTTTTTGTGTAGGACGTTAATGTATTTCCAATAACAACATTGTAAAACTGTCATCTAAGAAACATGTAAATCTGATAATCTCCCCGTTAATTTATGATACGAGTTTTCTGCTATCAGGAAATCTTTCTTGTGAAAAGGAATATTAACGAGATCATATAAAATGCCTTTTTTTTTTTTAAGAGGTACTTGCTTAAAAGATGTAGATTTGCTCTCCATGGTAAATAGCTGAAAACCATTGTGTTTTATCTGCAATGTGGGCTTGGTCTGGGAGACACTAAAATGACATACAGTTAAAAATACTGGCTCAAGCAAGGATATATGAGTAAGTGAAGGTTGAAAGCATTCTGCTTGCCTAGGCTCGTGGCTGGTATGCAGGTATTGTGAAAAAGGATTTGTGTAATTTAGAAATTAATCATGGGCTGTAATTAAACCTTGATTGCAATAAATTTGCTTTCTGCAAAATCTCAGGTTCATAAATACAGGATTGTTTCAGCAGGAGCAAAAATGCAGAATGCGGTTGTAACCACATGGCTGTATTGCCTGCAGCAGAACTGCTGGAGGTGAAGTGTTTCTTGGTTTCTACAAAAAACCCTTTTGCCCCCTTTAGGCTGGAGTGCACCCAGTTGCTGAGAGAAGGGGCTAATTTATAATGAATAATTTATTCACAAACTTCATCTTTCTTTCCTTTTCTGCTCACAAGATAGTGAGCAAATAGACGTTATTTCTAAGAGGTTTTGTTTGGATGTTAGAATTTTTTTTTGTTTTGTGACTGGTATCAGTGTAGAATTTGAACTACGAAGAATTCAGGATGTTTGTGCAGTGTTTTGTACTTGGTCGTATACGTGTGCTGATGGGGTCCTAGTGCTTATGCTGGACCTTAACTGTAAAACTTAATCTCTGTAAATACTTGCTGATGGGCTTAGATTGGGAACACTTGATAGCTGATTCCCACAAGTGTTTTTTTCAGGGAAACTTGAACACACAAAGTGTTGCTACCTTGCTGGAGCTGTACTTGTATAGAATTAGTTGCTTTGGATGACTTTTGCTCTAAGACCTGTGACAGCGTATTTCCCTTAAGTCTCTGCCTCTTGCAGTGTGGGAGTCTCCACTTAGAATCATAGAATCATAGAATTGTTTAGGTTGGAAAAGACCTTTAAGATCATCAAGTCCAACCCTTCACCTAGCACTGCCAAGTCCATCACTACACCATGTCCCTAAGCACCACATCTGCACTCTTTTGAATACCCCCAGGGATGGTGACTCAGCCACTTCCCTGGGCAGCCTGTTCCAGTGCTTGACAACCCTTTCGGTGAAGAAATTTTTCCCAATATCCAATCTAAACCTCCCCTAAAAGCAAGAAGAAACCCAAAAGCTTGCTGCCAGCCCTTAAAATGGTTAGCAAGACATAAACTTGAACTATAAAATCCACAAATCTGAAGACAACAATCTTTACCCATTCTATAATTGTCTTCAGTCTTTTGGCTTTCTGGGGTGTGATGCTCAAATATTTGAAAGCTAAGAATCACTGGTGTCGGTGATGACTTTGATGCTGTTCCAGGCACTGAACCCTTGAGAGGCAGAGGAACTCCAACGCTACAAAACTGTTGAATCAGGGAGTACTTAATGCTGCAGAAAATCCTTCAGGAGCACCACTCATGTTACCGTTGGAGTTGGCTTATCCATGCTAATGTATATCTTTGTGCTTTCTGCCAGTGCCATGTGATTGCATTTTGCTAGCGTGAATGCCCTTAGGATATTTGTTCGTGTGCTCAGTACATCAGGAAAGTAATTGTATTTTTTTCTTAGAGCTGGCCATTGCAATCAGGTTTGTGTGCTAAATGCAGCCACTCAGGGAACAGAGGCAGTATCCCATGGTCGGTGATGGATTGCAATGGATGCGAGTGTGGCAGCTTGACCCCTGCTGGCAGCTCACCCCCACCCAGTCACTTGCTTACCCCCACCCCCAGTGGGATGAAGGAGAGAATGGGAAGGGCAAAAGCAAGAAAACCACCCTTCTGGATTGAGATAAAGACAGTTTAATAAGTGAAGGGTAAAAAAAAAAAAAAAAAAGAAAAATAGTGATGCAAAAGCAATCACTCATCACCAGCCTGGGCAGTCCCCGAGCAATGGCTACTTTGGAAAAACTCCCCCCAGTTTGGTGCTGAGCATGGTGTTATGTGGCACGGAACATCCCTTTGGTCAGCTGGGGTCGGCTGTCCCGGCCATGTCCCCTCCCAGTCTCTTGCCCACCCCCAGCCCACTCGCTGGGAGGGCAGCACGAGAAGCAGAGAAGTCCTTAATGCTGTGCAAGCACTGCTCAGCAATAGCAGAAACATCCATGTGTTACCAACACTCTCACGGTCGCTAATCTGAAACACAGCACTATGCCGGCTGCTGTGAAGAATACTAACTCCATCCCAGCCAAACCCAGTACAGCAAGTTATGATTCGGAACAGCAAGCTGCACATTTAAATAAACTTGACAAAATAATTATATACCTAGGAAGAGACTGCAAGTGATGAAACAGAGAATTCACTTGGAAATGGTTGCTCAGTTTGGCTGGAAGCAGAGGTGAAGAGGGTGGTGAATGGTGCTTGACGATGCTGACAGATGCTCGCAGATAAACTTTTGTGAGTTTATGGTGAAATCAAACCAAGGATTTCAAGGGTTTCCTCCAAGCATAAATGGAGGAAGAAGTGTTGCGGTAACTCTGTGAATCAGGGAGGATGAGTTAGCTTTTGCAGACTGGATGCAAAAGCTGTGTTGCATGATAGGGAACCCAGATTCGATTCTTGTTCCTGCAGTGCTGCCACAGGAGGTGGGGGTTTAAGCTTTGTGTACGTGCACGTACAAGGGGATTGATGAAACTACAAGAAGTTAAGGTAGTGCTGCAATGTCTCTGTCTCAGAAGAGGGGTGATTGAGCAAAGTGCCTACTGACTATGATCAACCAGGATCTACTCTGGATCCCCAGGTGGGCCACGGGGTACAGGTGTTTATCAGGAGTGGTCCCAGTTGCTGTGAACCTGCTGCCCGGGCTCACAGAGAGCCTGATCTGTGAGCTCTCCCCCGCAGGACATCAGGCTGTGTCTAGCGTGGATGGGTTTTGCTTGCACAATACTGACCGAATTAGGCAGACTGATAGTGTAGAGGGCTGCAGCAGGTGCCCCATGGCTTTCCTGCTCAGGCCTTTTCTGCTGTGGTTCAATCCTGGAGCTGATCTGCTCTATAAAGCTATAATGAGAGACGTAGGAGGTTCAGCAGCTCTTCTTTGTACTGTTGCTTTCTTCTGTGTGGGTGTAGGTAATCACTACTGGTTGGTTGGACTCTAGGATATCTTGTCTTGCTTTCCTTTGCTGTACTTGCTGAGTAGCTGAGGTTCCTCCTGTAGCTGTAACCAAGAAGCACTGTTATCCTTGTTGCAGAAAGGACCAACACCCACTGGGGCCAAGTGGTCCAGGGAGTCTATCAAAAAGGAGGACATGAGATTTGGGGAGCAGCTGGCCAGCACTGTGGTCTGTCTGCCTCATACAGTGCTCTGTATCTCGTCACTTTTGCACGGGTAGTGCACAGGATTAGTGCTCTGTGCTCCGGCTGCCAGCGGGCTAGCAGCCAGGACACTTGCTCCCCACTGTGGCTAACTATCTCAGTAATGGGTGGGCAGGAGGAGGCTGTAGCACAGGTAGAAGATGGCAGCTGGGACTGGAGTGTATCCACACCAATAGGGAATCCCTTAATGAACAAGACGTCCCAGAGCTGAAGCGTGCTTCTGGTGGAGAAAATGTAATGCAGAAATGAAAAGTAAATGTTAGGCTGCTTGGGATTCACCTTTGTAAGGAGAACATGACCAGCTGTGGACCGTCTCCTGAGGAGCCTGGGTTTGGGTGTGTCTGAGAGAGGAGAGGCCTTATCCTAGCTTTGGGCTTTAATTCTGTTGGTTGTAGAATGTGAGCTTAGGTGGCCTGGCTTGAATAATAAGATTGAGCGGATAATACCTCTTCGGAGAGCAGTGTGCTTGGAATCAGAGTTGATTCACCTGCGTGGCCCTCAGCAATTCATAGGGAAAGGTGTCAGCAGATGTGCAAGACAAGTCCCTTTTAGGCTGTTTCATTTAAGCATTTGTCAGATGCCTAAGCACAGCCCTTGAATGAATTCATAAAACTAATTGCTCCAAGTAATTAAATGAGTCTTACTTAAAAAAAAATATACACTTTGCTGTATCTTTTCAACAGAGAGGACACAGGTGCTCATGCCATGGCTAATCTGGGAGAGCAGGGTCTGTGTTGTTCTCAGTGCTGGGGGAAAGGGGTGACTAGGACAAGGCTTGGTGGTGGGATCCAGAGTAGGTCAGACAGCGTAGAAGGAGCTACCAAGCTGCTCCTGAGTGAGGAGTGTCTACTCCTAACTGTGCTCGTGCTGAGTGGGCGTCTGGAGGTATGTGCATATGTGGAGGAGGAGGGCTGGGTACCTGATTTTTGTGTTTGAGGGCTTCCCCTCAAGAGGTGGGTTTGCAGAGGGCCACCATCCTGTGCTGTGCACTCACCAAGGGACCGGCATGCTGTGGTGCTCTGTCCTTGGACGTTTTTCTCCAATCCTCCTTCTGCTATTTGCACTTGTTTGTTCTCTGTGGCTCAGGTAAACAACTTCTGCAGTCGGTGCCTCTGCCTCTTTGTGTGATCACCAGTGAGCTGTTTCGAGGAGTGTTTCTAGCGAGCGTAAGGGCTGCCTGCATCCCTGCTTTTGGTGGTGGTTATTTTTTTTTACAGAAACTGTGGCTATGCACTATCTGTTGAACCAGGACCAGAAGTGATTTCTTGGGTTTTTCTTTGCCTCATTATATTGAGCTCACCCCTGTACAGTCCAATCTCAGGCACCAGGTTGGTCCCTTTCAGTATCTGAAAGTCTTTGTGGTTTCATGTCTACCCTGAGACTTTTGCATCCCTTGCTAAATGCCAGGCTGCTGCTGTGCAGGACATGAGACAAAACACTGCCTGGAATTGCCTGTTTGGCTAATTCTTGGTATTGCTGCTCATGACTAAAGTAATTATTTAAAATATATGCTGATTTAAAGCTTGAGCTCACCGCCAGTGACTTTTTATCTAATGTCTAGAACCTCATATAACTGATCAGAGACTCTAAAAAACAGAGATGAAAATGACAGCTTTAGTATTCAAGAATCCTTGAAGTTTGTTTGGACTTCTGATTTTTCTGGCTATGGATCTTAATGCCTCTGGGAAATTACAAAAATATACTAATTTTTTTTATTGAGAGAAAGATTGTAGCTTGAAGAAATAACTTTTTTTAAAATTCACACTAAAAATTCATGACTCGTGTTCCTCTGAATATGCACCTTCTCATGACTTGCAGCCAGAAACAACCCTTTGGGTGTTGAATTACACCGATGCTGAGGGCTGAGGTTGAAATAGCATTAAAAGGAAATGCTGGTAATGGGACTGGGTACCAGAAAGGCTGAGCCTACTTCAGCAGTGCAAGCCACTTTCAATAAACGGCAGCATGAGGCTCACAAGGGACAGGGTATGACACCGGTGGCTGTACTCGGCAGTCGATGGCTTCAGAAGTTGGAGGTGAATGTTTTTCCTGGTTTCACCAGGGATTTCAAGTCTTACCAGGGCTTGGTTTGACCGGTGGTTGCAAGTAGCTTTCACTAAGCATGCAAAAGGATGTAACAGCTGAACTACCTGAGAAAGTGCCCTAGGGATAGGGAGAAAACCTTGAAAATTATCAGTACGGTCAGCAAAAGTTAAAAAAAAATTAAAAACAGGTATAGCTCTTTGGCTTTTCAGGTAACAATCTTTGGGTCTGGAGATAATGTTTACCTTGCATCAGCTACAAAGTTGTGCCAGTGACCCCGTAAGAGCTATTACTGCTGACCTGGCAGGCAGAGGGAATATAAATATTTAAAGTTTCAAAGGCTCAAAGTAATGAAGTGAGACCTCTGAGATTCTGCTGCAGCCTGTGATGTTTCAGAACAGTCATCCAGTGTGTGTTATGGAGGTTGTGTTTGCTGTAATGTGTGCTTTCTGTTGCTTCACTCTCAAAGTCCACTTCCAGCAGCAGCAGTAGAAACTCTGGAGGTTTAGGTCGCCTTCATTAGACCAGCATGTACGGGGTGCCTCGAAGTGCAGTGCAGAAGGGGTTAGGCACTACCTCTACGCACTTACTGAAAGGTTTCCTTTAGTCTTTATAAAATTACTGTTGAGACATCAGTTCCAATGGTTTTCAGTCTTGACATAGAACAACTCAGTGAGTTCTCCCGGAGCATCAGCAAACCTTGCAGAGTATGAAACTTCCATGGTATAAACTCCAGACTTAATGAAAAGCATCTGGTTTCATCCTTAATACTGTAGGTGTGGGAAGCTGAGGTATCACTATATTCACTTGTCTTCACTTTACTCTCTTTTTGACCCCCAAATCTTCAAGTGCTTTACAATGGAAAGCTGTATGTGGGGTTGAGAAATGCAGCCAGCATGGCAGAGGGTACCATCTTAGGAGAGCGTGAGAGCAATGAGAGAAATTGAGAGAAATAGAGAATTAGAGAAAGACTTATTCTCCATCCCAGGTGGTCAAGGGCTGGAGAACGTTCAGCAGCCCGCGGGCAGTGTCTGCACTGGCTGTACGATCAAATGCTAGTTTCTCAAGGGACATGCAGACAAGATCTGAAGGAAATCAAAGCTGAGTCTCTGTTGGTGTCTCTGAACTATGGATCAGGTCTCAAAGACTCTGTTAGTCTGAGCAAAACCTAGAAGCCTTTCTCCTACCTCTATCAGCTGTCAATACAACAGTCTTCTGCATGTGTGATGAAGTTACTCATGGAGAAGAACTTTTAGGGAGCCTTTTGGTTTTGCCAATGCCATGCTGTGAGACCTAGGGGGAAAAAAAAAAAAAAAAGAACATGCTGCTTTGAATTTAGTTGGGTTTTCTTTTCTCTGAAGGGACATCATTAATTTTCATTTGTCATCTGAATGGATGGGAAACAAGGGATCAGGAATAGCTCCTCAGTGCCTGGGATGCTGTTTAGACTGTTTTCAGCATACAGGCACGTGATGATGCTGGACGATTTACATTTTAAATCAAAATGCATCTTGTAATTACCAAAATTTCACTTGCAAAGAGAAATTATTGTTCTCCCAGTTGTCTGTGAACAGAGCTGACTTGATTGCTGGGAGTGAAAGAGGTCTGAAAACAGTCATCTAACAGAAGCTCTTTAATTTCCTCTTTTCTTAAATGGTGCATATCTGTTTGCTGTGTAGATTAAACTGGATACAACCCCCCTTCGTCTGCCCCAAGGTGCTTGGCATCTCGAATTTGCTGGTAGAAGAGTCAAAGTTTACTCCTTAAATTGTGAAGAGTCTTTCTCCATCTTGCCCTCTCTCAAGTTTCAAGAAGTTTTGTATTTTGGGGGGTTTAACTATAACATTTGTCCTTTCTAAAAACATGTATATATATGTGCCCCTATGCTTTTTCCGTCTGCTCTGCAAGCTCTCTCTAAAAGTCTTCTCAAACTTCTTCAGTCTGGTTAATTGGGCGGGAAAAAAAAGTTACCCTGATCAGAGACATTGTGAGCTCCGTTGCTGCTGCTGCAGCCAGAAGCCTTCATAAAGCTGCAGACGAAATTTGTGGCTTCTCCCCAGTGCTGTGTGGTGTCTGGGTCGTCTTCCCATGAGAGCCTGTATACTTCCCCGGGATGTGGAAGGCAGCAGGCAACATGTCAGAAACATTTATTGACTTATTTTTTGCACCCTCTCCATTTTGTTCTGCCCTGTTTTCAGTCTGAGGCAAAGGCTTCACCTTTCATAACTTCTTGTGCCGTGGCACCATTCACCAAAACAGCTTGTAGTACCTAGTAATTCATGGCAGGGTCCTTGTTGGCAGATGCCAAGAGCTGGTCTCTAGAGGAAGGGAAGGATGCTTTGCTCTTTCAAGAGGACGTTGTCCTTGCTCTGTGTGGCCATGCCTGTTGTTTCCTTAGCATAGGTGAAACAACAACTTTCTGTTCTGAGTGTGCCAGTAAATGAAGAGTCTCTTGGGTTCAGGAATTTGACCTTGGAGGCCTTCTGCAAAGTGTTGAATTTCACATTGAATTCCAGTCACTCTTCACAAGTTTAGTGGCGTTTCCTAACCTGAAGCTTCAGTTACAGTGTCCAGTCCAAAGCGAAAACCTCAGACCTCCTCAGAAACCCAGAACTTGGGGCACTTTGAGTCTGAAAATGTAGAATTGGTTTTACTGCTTAAATCTACTGAAAGCAGAGGTTTCCCAAGAATGCTTCTTTACAAACCCCTGCCCCAAAGGAAAATACCCCATCCTTCTCCTGTTGGCTGTGCCTGGCCCGTTAGCACTAGGCAGGTGGTACCTGTGGAGAAGCTATGAGTGGGGACAATGCTGTGCCCTGCTCAGACTTGCCTTTCCTCCCACCAGCATGTGCCCGAGCCTGTTTTCTTCCCAGACTTTCCCTTCTCCCTGTTCCCATCCTGCCCACCCCCAGTTTCTACCTCTTCCCCAGGTCCTGTCTCTGTTTGGGTTGAGCACCCTCAACCCAAATTTGCCTCTGACATGGACAGTGAATGAAACCAATTTTGCTGTAACATGAATCTATTGGAGTGTATAATGTATCTGTGGAGAGATAGGAGAAATATTTACCAAGTTCATTACAGACTTAATGAGCCAGGATTCTGAGAGGTGGAATAGCAAACATCTCTGTTCTCTGGATGCCGCAAAGCAAAGCCAGAGCTCTGCAGAGAAACTTTCATTTCATTAAACAATTTTATTTTCAAGCCCCACTCAGCATTACTACAATCCTCCTGGCAGCATTTCCTAGTAGCTACTCTAAGAGGAAAATCTTTAAACCCTGTTTAGTAGTTAAAATTACTACTGGACTGGCTACAATGCTGTGGCTCGGCAGTTAGGAAGCGATTTTACACATTCAGGTTGTGGTGGAATATTAACCGGTCCCCACATGCAAGAGGCAGATGGTTCTTTTTCTAGGGATGAAGTTGGAAGCTAAATGTTATCCAAACTACCACAGCAAGTTGGTGGTGAAGCGTGCTGGAAAACAATAAGGACCTTGGAGGCTCCGAATGCCAAGTTCTTTCCATTCAAGTGGTTTGAGCTATCTCGTTCTTGTGTTTCATTACCGCAGCAGCAGCAGGACTGATTGCAGAGAAACCACCGCAGAAGCAGATCAAACAGCGTATTGGAAGGTTTCCTCCTTGATCTGAGGGAGCGTGGTCTTGGCTCTGGTTGAGAAAAGTCGGGCATAGCGCAACAGACTCTGTTCTTGAGAATCTCCAGCTCAGTTTAAGTCCTCCGCATTGTGGTGCTCTGGCGTGGCTGTAGCCTCAGAAGAATATTGCTGGCCTCCCTGTGGCACAGACAGCAGTTAAGGAGAACTGGGAAGCAGGAAGGGCAGACCCTACTACAGATGAGTGTGTCCAAGAGCTGGGAGAGAGTGTCTTCAGCTGCAGTGAACAAGGAGAATGGATGTACAGAAGAGGCTCTGGCTTTTGACTGGGCAAAGTTTCAATCGGCGTTTTTGATCATGTTCCCAATGCTGAAATCCAAGTTGGCTGGTAAAAAATGCCCACCCCTTTTTGGAATACGCACCCACATCCACGTCTCTCAAAGCAGTGCTTGGGTGGGATGGCACACACGTGGTGTGGCACTAGCCAGTGATGTGGCCCTGGCGAGGTTCCTGTTTGGCACTGTGTCTGCTTGTCCCCCTCGGGCATGGCTTGTTCCTAGCACCCTCTCTATGTTCATGTGCAGCTCTACCAGCTGGCACACAGACGCTTTCCTGGGGTGTACCATGGCTCAACAGCTTCCTTTTCTAGGATCTCGCAGCAACAACGGGGAATGAATCCAGTGACCATCAAGGCCCACACCTGGGCAGTTGTTTCTGTTGTGTCTTAGAAGCGCATTGCCTTTATGGCTCTTTGCCTTCGATGACTTGCGGTGTGAGTGATACTTACCTGACTCCATCTGTCACCCGGGAAGTCAGATCCCCCAGTGTGCAACCTTGTGATTGGCTCCCATCCTGCAATCTGACAACCTAACAACCAGAAGCAACTTCATCCTCTTCCTTATTAAATCTGAGCCCTGGTACTTTGCACACTCCATGTCTTTCCTTGAGTGCTTGTCATTTAGGAAGTTCTTAAAATGACCCTGTGCCGCATAATTCAAGTGGAACTGCGATTTGAAGGTTAATGAAGGAATTTCGCACATGGGATCTTCAAAATGAAGAGCTTTGTGAACAGTCAGCAATGGATGAACTTGTTTGAAGACAGCAGTTTCCCTCCCAACTCCCATGGACAGCCTTTAAGCACTTAAAACCCAGGTGCATCTCTGAATCTTGCTAGAAGTGTTTCAGTGGCTCTGTTATGGGGTAGTTGTGGTAGAGTGATAAGATACGTTGCCGGTATCTGGAAACCAAGTTTCCAGCGAGTGCCGAGTGCTGTGTGTTGGAGAGGGTATAGTGAACACCTTGTCCTGTTGCAGTCTGGCTCCATTTAGCTAAGAGCCGAGGTGTCGTGTCCGAGCTCATCCCTCTAATTCCTTATGATGTTTTCAGTACTGTAGTCAGGCCATAATTTTCCAAAAATCCCATTAATTTCTGTGCTGAAACTGAAGCCTGGGGGGTCTGACAGGGGAAGCATCAGGGGGATCTGACAGGGGAAACCAAATGTCCACAGCCACTCGCTTGTTCGGTTAGCTGGGCTCAGGCTTGGCAAGACTCAAAGCAATGTGGGAGTTCTTCTGGCACGTACCAAATAGCAGAGGTCCCGGGAGCTTACACAGACCTGGGGTGTCCCAAGGGTCTGCCGTGTGCCTGGGAGGCTTCTGGTGGATGCTTTGGCCTGCAGGGTGGTCCACGTGGGTGGATTCCCATTCCGTGCTGGGGAATCGTCCCCTCCTCGGGGAACGCCAGCTTGTAAGTGCCACCAGTTGCTGCCAAGACACAAAGGTGCTGGGTCCAGTGCTAAGGAAAGAGTTGACTCACCAGCTTTGAATGGGTAACTAATGGCTAACAGTGAACAAAATAACTAGGTTTTGCCTTTGGCTATGGAGATATCACGGATTCAGTGCTTCCTTTTAGTGCTGGGAAAAAGGCACTGCAGCCCGTCTCTTATCAGAGAACTGCTAAATGAAGAAAAGCTGACAGCAAATATTTACTCTCGGATCAATTCTGTTTAAAGTGCAATGTTTGTAGCAGAGCTTGGACACAGGAAGGTCAGGTGTAGGATCAAGGCTGCATTTATATAAAGACAGAGGAATATGCACTGGAAACCCTTGCTTAGAAAAGGAAAAGACCAGAGGATTTTGAAAGTCACGCTATGATGATCTTAATTTTTGTCCTCACACTGAGCATTTTCTCGTGTTCAGGTAAGTTGCCAGAATGGAACCACGTCCTCTTTCTTACAGTGGTTTAGGGAGGAAAAGTACAGGACCACACTGAACTTCTAATGGAACTGTGCCTCCATCTCAGGGTTTCCAGTGTACGACTACGAACTCCCTGTCACAGAAGAGGCTCTCAATGCTTCCATTGCAAGGATCAATTCTCAGTCTTGGGGGACAAACCTGTATGGTGTTGTCAGGAGCCATGTCAGAAGAGTAAGTGTGCAGACAATGGAGATCCTTTACCTGAAATATGCTTTGCTGTGGTGGAAAACTCTTTTTTACCCAATCCCAGAATCCCAGATTCAGTTGGAGTTTTCTGATTTTGCTTGGAAGAGGGTGGGTTTGGGGCGTTATCTGAAGCTGTGGCTTTAGGAACCTAAATATTCTTTGTATGTTGCTTTGTAATTAAAAATACTTTAGGAGTTCAAATTTTGCACCCCTAGAACAGAAATCTTTGAGGGATGTCCTGTAAGATTTTGTTCAAAACTGCTGTTTTTAAATGCCTCCAGCTAACTGCTTTGCTTTGGGCATAAAATAACCTGGTTCATCTGAAGGTCTCAGCTGAATGTCTGCACTGCTAATTAAATGCCACCACAAACACATTTAGGACTCTTTCTCCAATCTGTGTTTACATCATCTGTCTCTACATGCCAATTCTGGTTTAAATCTACTAGTGTCTAAATGCAGGCAGGAAACCCTTATCTGTTTTAATTTGTGTTGCTAAGAATTATATTAGATACCCAGAGTTAAGGAGTTAAAGCTTCCTAATTTAAAGTTAGCATGTCCATGTTCCTGAACTTCCTCAGAACCATTCTGTTTCTATAGATGACATGTATCAAGTCTTCTGCAAGAATGAATGACAAGATGACTTTTAGATTGATCTAGTTTGGAAAACAAAGTCCGTGAAAGCAGTGGGGATTTGTTGCTCGTTGGGGTTTTATTTTGGGGTTTGGGGTTTTTCTGAGTCTCCCATCTTGAGCTAAAACATTGATTAGACTGTGAGAAGGAGAAAAGAAAATCCTAATGTGTCAACAAAAGGAACCAAACTCTCTAAAGCTTGCAGTGTGACAATGCACGCTGCCCACTGAGGCACCTGAGCTGACAAGGAGCGACTCTATAAACCGCATTACTTCAACTGCTTGCAGTCGTGTGATTTACTTTCCAAGTCGTGTATTTGCAGTAGACTTCCCAGCAGTCTAGATATCCAAAGCAGAGCTGTTAGCACCCTGGTTCCCACAGAAGAGGGGGTAGCATGCCGGAGTAATGCTATGCTTTTCTACCTTTGACAGCTATAGTCCCCCCTAGCTGACTCGGAGGAGTAGGGGGATCCCGCAATGGGCTGTGGGGTTTCAAGTGAAACCCACCGTGGAAAGCTGTTCTGTGTTGCTGTTGCCAAATCTGCCTAAGAGAGTAACTCCTGAGCACAATAAAACACCCTTTCTCACACACAGTAATGTGCTGTAAACTGGGCACTGAGCCGCAATGCCCTCATGTCTTGCTTCTGCTTGACAAAGAAGCAAGGTTGCCGTGTAGTGGGCATAGAAGAACGACAGGCACTAATTAGATGTTGTGTTGACCTTCCTTTTACCAGGTTGACATGTGGAACAGCGACGCTTATAGCCTAGAGCTGCAGTTCAGCATTCGTGAAACTGTGTGCACGAAGGCTTCAGGGAGAGACCCCTTCACATGTGACTTCAAAATAGGGCCTTTCGTGGTAAGTGCGTCTGGTGTGAATGTGACCCCCCACTCCGTGCGTGATGTTCTCAGGACATGTAGAAAGTCTACCGGTGCTGAAGAATGAAGAATGACTGGCTTTCTGACAACACCACCAACCCCAAACAAATACAACCTCCAGCATGGAGTGGGTGTTATATGGGAAGGGTCGCTGCTGGGAAGCTCTCCTGCCTGGTCCGTGGGCAACACAGGAACTGCTCTGAGCCGAAAAGAGAGGATGCGTGTCTTGGAGCAGCACGTAGTGAAAATGTCTGTGTGCTTTGGGGCCAAATCCTGAAGGAAGGCGTGGCTTCTTTTCTAAGATAAGACTGTGGAAAAAACTGAGGTTTGACCCGCTTTTGTCTATCATGCATCTAGGCACCAGATAAAGGCTTATCTTCCTATGTAGTGCAGATTCCCACTCTGTGCTGACAGTGCTGATCTTTCAGATTTTCAACTCTCTTTTCAGCCTGAAATAAACACGGATCAGGCTCTTGATGTAGCTCTTGCTGCACTCTGATTCTTAGGTGAACAGCTTTGGTGTAAATACATCGTCTTTGAATCTGGACTTCTCTGTGCACAGTTATTTTTGACAAAACATGGCTCCCATTACAAGCTTCTGAGTGGTTGTGTCCTAACTGCTTGCACAAATCTTACAAAGCACGTGGAGTAGCTCTTGAGTCCCTGCGTGCAATGATGCCGTACTTCCACAGACTTCCACAGAAGTGTCAGGCTTCCACAGAGATTATCTCTGGTTCTTTGTGCTGCTCCAAGCTGAGCTCTTCTTGCGTCTTTTTCCTCTGTGAATTGCTGCCAAACTTATCTGTCCTTCCTGGGAACAGTCTTTAGGGAAGAGCAGGGATTCTGGGAAGGCACCGAACAGATGGTGCAAAGGCTTTCCTCATAGCTTATGAGTCACGCTGCTACCTCAGGAGGTTGCTTACCCCATGAGGAGGGGGTTAAACATCTCTTCGAGTATCGCTACTCTTGAGCTAAGCAGCTCGTGCGTGCGTGTAGATGGGACAGCATGGAATTGATGGTTGTTGCTAAATTTTCTTTAAAGATGCAAGGGTTTGCTGCTGCGAAGTTATCACTGTATCCTAAACAGACACCATCCCTCTTCTTTTCTTCTTGGGGCAATACGGTATGAAAGATGGTGTGAGGATCTTTGTTTTCCAAACTTGGGTGCAGGTTTTGCTGGAGTTTCTGTCAAAACGTAAGGACAACTTCTTTAAAGGTAGTTTAACTTCTAGAGCTGGAGCTGCCATCAGCATAGCCCTGCACAGCTCTTCTGTTTGTGCTTGGTGATGCCAGAGCTATGAAAAGGATTTGGAGATTTTCTTCTGCCTCGAGCAGGCTCAAGGCTTCCTAGAGCTAACGTGCAATTGTGGAGCAATAACTTGTGTGTAGTCATGTGCTGCCAGAATATATTTGTCTGGCCGCAGTCTGCTCCAATAATTTGTTAAGTGTATAATCTTGCTTGAAGTTCTTCCTTTTGGAATTTGTTTTTAAAATCCCTGCACAGGTTCCCATCCCCAATGAAACTCCCATGAGAAGGTTTGTACTGTAGCTTTGCTCTACAAGATTTGCTCTATTTTGATCTGTTACAGCCAACCACTTTCTGCAGAAGTGTTGTGGAAGTCTCTGGAGAACTGATCTCGAACATTATCGTGCAGTGCCATCGTGGCACATCCAGCTCCGAATCGATGAGCAGCGAGGAGGTAAGAAAGGGGAACACCGATTTCTGCTGCCTGGGGGAGCAAAAATTATGCTCATCCTCTTTTAAGGATAAGTCAGGTGTATATGTGTGAACTGCAACTGCTGTTGCAGTTGGAGGTTTTGATCAGAAAACTGAATGTGTTTTGAAATCCAGCTGTCTCCTGGAATGCTTCACTTTCCATCAGCTGAGAGGTTTGACCTTGCTTGATGGATGCCTGGGGAGAGTGTGAATCTCTGCGGCAGTCTGGCACATCCACCAACTCCGGCACTCTTTCTTCATTGACATATAGAGTATGTGCCTGGAGAACAGTGATTGGCACATCTTAGAAACAAATACCGATGACTCTGGCTCTGTTACCGAACCCAGCTCTCAGCTGAGCATGTAATCACAGCATAGCCGAAGAACATTTGCTCTACTGAGATTTGTGTTCCCTTTTTGAGCTCTTATTTGGTTTTTAAGGTGTGATTAAATGCCAACCCCACCTGTGAATTCCCGCTAGCTCTTTTCAAATCATGCCAGAGTCCACTTTTTCCATGAACTGACACTTGAAACTGCGTGCCTGCACTTACAGCACAGATCTGCAGCTGGTGTTGTGCTTGAGGATTATATGCAGCGAACAAAGACAGTTTCATAAGCAAGGTGCCAGAGGATATGGGCAGCTTTTATTTTTGGAAAGTGCAAGTGACTAAAGGAATAACTTGAAGCAAATAGGATTCTGTGTCACCTTCTCTTGGTTTGAATTGCCAAATTAGCTTGTAATTTATTTTTTTTTGTTCAGAATGTCTATTCAGAGCTCACTAGTGAATGCACCACAGGAAGTCCTGATTTGCAGAGCAGAAAGACTGCATGTGAAGTACTGAAATATGTAAGGTAGTCTTGGATGTTCAGTCTGTCCTCTGTAGGTTAAGCATAACTCTTGTTTAATAGGGCAATCCGTATAAACACTTGCTTTTACAAGCAGACATTTTCCTGCAAGTCTTCTTTAACCATCACTTAAAATTCAGTTCTGCTGCCAATATTCCTGCTGGGGAATATATTTCCTGCAATGTTAATAAGGAATAAATGCCAAAGGGAATTATTGCACATGAAAAGGAAATTATTTCTTTCTGCAGAGGGCTGCAGCAAGTGCAGCCAGCTCTTGCTCTAGAGCTGTAACTCAGTTCAAGAGGGATCTCAGCCTGGTTCACTGTGGATGGTGTTGGTGTAGCTCCCGTAGTGCTGGTGGCGTTTGGATAGGAGAAGGAATTGTGATTGGCCAAGGCTGGCATCATATTACTGGGATAGAGACCAACAAAAGAAGAGTATAGACAACTTTTTTAAAAGAGTAATTTGGGAGAAAGGAGTCAAAGAGGTGCCCTGTGTAGCTGCAACAGACTAACTCTGCTTTCCAGGCTCTGCTTTCCTGGCTTTATCTGCGCTACAGGAAGGTCAGGTAAGGTATTAAGTACGAAAGATGTTGACCTGAGAGCCTGCCTGCAACTGCAGACTTCCTTAGCCGCATCACCGCTTTGCAATAGTATCAGCAGTAATCTTGTTTTCAGAGAAATTAATAATGAAGTGTGGAATTACTTCAGGGATCACTTAGTACCTGAGGAAACGACGGAGAGGCTGACTTCTTGACAGATGAGCTTTTTAAAGAAATGTCTTTAATTTACAGATGATGCATATGCCGATAATGAACCCCAACAGGCGAGGCAGCAGTCGCAGAGAAGGTAAGCCATTTCTGCCATGCTGGACTGTCCTGGAACATGTTGGTTTGCCTTTTGGATCGTTTGTTTGGACCATCTGAAGGTCATCTGTCTGAGGGAGAAGAAAATATGGAAGACCAGCAGTTTGCTCGGGTCACGCGCAGCTGTTTTTTCCTGTGCAGAGGGATGTCTCATTGAGGAAGCGGTGAGGGCATTAGGCTTCAAAGTTGGGCAATGCTGAGGTTTGTATACTCTGTGTAAGCATCTTCTGGATTGCCAGATTTGTGGTCTCATAACCAGTACCTGTGTGCATCCTTGGGGTTGTCTTGGTGTTGTGCAGCATGCTGAACGAACACCTGTCTGAAAGCATATAACGCTCATGTATGTCTCCATGTCCTTTTTTTAAAAGATGTATTTGCTCCTGAAGCCTTCCCTTCAAGGGGAAGAGGCGGCAGCCGTGGAGACTGGCATAAACCCAGCTATTTCAGCTCTGACAAGACTGAATAATATGGTTTGGGTGAGTACACTTCAAAGTGTAGCTTTTATGCACCTGTCTGGAGGTTTGCGGCAGGGTGGGAAAGTGACTGCTCAGGATAAAGGACCTCTTTGGGAACGTGCTTCTTGGCTGCGAGCATGTTAAAAGCCATTGTACTCTGGGCATTTGTAGGACTTGCTTATGGGGAAATTCAGTGACGCAGAGTACAAACAGCACTATCAGCACCATTGACAAATGTTGATGGGGTGGCAACCTCTGGTGCCCACGGGAGGTCTGACTGAGCAAGGGTCTGACCAGTTGTCAAGGCAGCAGAAGACGTTTTTTATTTTCCTCTTGTTGCTTCACTCCTAGGAAGACATCCAACTACAGAGCTCACGGCTTTCACTCACTGTCAAGTAGTCCGTCCCACATGCTCATGCAAACACCAGTGTCCTGGTGTGCAGGTAGCGTGAACAGTGTGCAAGAAAACCGATCTGCTGGCCTGAGTTTAGCGTAGGGCTCAAGCCTTGAGCTACAGTTCTGCCTTTTTGCCTCCATCTCTCTTGGCTGGCAGAGACAAATGTCTGTCTAATGTTTCATGGATACTTTAGACCTTACCCAGACTAGTTGCCCTTAGCAGGGGTGTATCACTTGGCTGCGGGATCTGGAACGTGCCCTGGCTGTGTGTTGGCAAAGACACGGATGAGTTGTTGGGTGCCCCATTCTGCCCCGGTCTTTCATCAAATCACCTGCCATTTTTGTGCTGGTGCTCTCCTCACACCCGTGACTTGTTGTGTATCTGTTCATACTGCAAACTCTTGGAGGAATGGCCTTGTCTTTGTGCCGAATCTAATGCAATAGGGCCCCGGGGCTGCACAGGTCAGCAAACAAAAAATGAATGTGGTAGTAAGGTATCTGGGAGAACCAAGATGCAGTTTACCCAGGGCAAGTGTTTGTTGCAGAGAAGCTGTGAAGGAGATGTTTGGAGCCCAGTTAATGGGAATGATAAAGAAAGGCACTCATGATTCATTGGAGCTGGCAAGGCCTATCCTACACAAACCGCCTTTGCTGACCTACTTCTGAGGCTCCATGTGGAGCACCTCTAATTGCTGCTGGTATTTTACCTGCCATCTTAGGAATTAATCTAAAGGGAAGTGTTTCTGAAAGACTTTTAGCAAGACAGAATGGAGATCATTCTTTGGCATGCTAAACAGTTTTAAAGTAGTTGGGAAAGGAAGAGGAAATTACTTAACGCTATGTCTTTGTGATTAAAAAGGTTTCACACACTCGCTTGGGTACATATCATTAGCAGGTCTCTGTCCCTGTAGAGAGTGCCAGAACTGAATGCTCCATGTGTGTGGAGCTCAATTCAGGCCTGCTGCATTGGAAACAAGACAGTTTTAGATGTAATTTAGCACCGATGACTCACCACAAACTAACACATGTTACTCATGAGCATATCCGTGGTAAACCTATATGTGCTGAAGGAGACATACCCCCTACTCTCCTAGAAACTAGATATGAAAGGAAAAACCAGTCATTCTGCTAGGTCAGGTCTGCCTTTGTAAAAATGATTTCATTAAATCCATATGCTGTTTTAGTTTATCCATGAGCCAGTAAAGGTGATACGCTGTTTTAATCACTGCCTTTCCTCCTATAGGAATCTCTAACTTTTCTAAATGTCTTTGAACCTCCTTGGTCATGTTGCAGTGGCATTCTGGTGTGCACTCTATGTCCTTCTGGGTAGCTTTAACCCAAGGAGATGGTGTGGAAAGACTGAGGCTTACTGCAGAGTAGCATAAGGTTGACCACCTGTTCCAGAGAAGAGAGGGACAAACTTTGTAAATGCCTGACCGTTGTGGGCTGCTGAGAACCAAACTGTCTCAGTCTGGCTGGGTGAATTTGGGTTGAACTTTCTTCAACCGATCTTCCAGAAAAGTTGTGGGGAAGGAGGTCTATGTGCTCAAAACGGGCAGACATCCTTTTCTTTGCATTTGGAAAATGCCAGGTATTTTAAATAAATTATTTGGCTCTCAAGAGGAGCTATCCCCATTAAGCTGTAATCGCAAATGTTTGGTGTTCCTGGACCTAATGTCTAACAAATCTCTAAACCAGAAGCAAGCTGTAAAGTCTTCTTGAAAGAGAATATGAAACAAATGGGGAGAAATTTATGGTTCGTGAAAATCTGTGCAGTTCAAGTTTTTTAATACTTTCTGCTTGCTCTTGAAGATAGGTTGCAAGTGTCAGTTGTGGAGCTGTGTTTCATACCAGTGTCCGAGGTTTTGGACATCTCGGAGGCAGATACATCAGGAGATTAAGGGAGATTTTCGAAATCGCTCAAAACTCCTTGTTTCTCTTGTTTTTATTGATTTGACTTATTATTAGCTGTAAAGTCTGGAGAGAAGTCTTACCTCTCGGTTTCACTTGTATCCAGAATTAGAGGGTTTCATCTGTGGGTTTAATTTGGAGCCACATGTATCCGAATTATTTCATGTGTTTGAGGCCAAGGAAAGTTATTAATGGCTTTTTTTCTTGTGTTTTGGCACCTGTGTGATCATGGCTGGCATTATTACAGGCCATAGTGTGATGGCAGTGTTTGGTGGGGCATGGGAAATATGTGTTGTGTTTTGAGATGGCAGTAGCTCAGCTAGCTTAGCTCAGCTGAGAATATTTTGGGGGAGGCTGAGGAAACAGCAATTTAATAACAGAAGACTTTCATCTCTTACTCAAAGAGCCTGTTGTTGACAGGCAAAGCTAGACAAGTTCAGGTGAGAAATGAAATGTGATTCTTTTTTTTTACGCAACAGTATGGGTAACTGACTACTCCAAAAATTACTAAGGCAAGCGGCTGAAAGAGTTTTTCTTGCTGGATTTTACATTTTCTGAACTGGATCTTCTTATCTTTTTGGCTACAGGAATTATTTCAGGAGAATCCTGTGCCTGAGTCAATGCAAGAACCTAAGGCTAAATGATCTCACTGGTGCTTTCTGGCTCTTTTTATTTATTAGAATGTGCTAAATATTCAAGAGGAGAAAATCAGTGCAATTGTTATATAAAGAAGAACTTTTTCAAGTCTGCAGTCTTCAGACCCACCAGTCTGCTGATGCCTGCAGGAGTTAGCAAACTGCATATGAAAGAACCACATCAATGATTAATGAGCTTACTCCAGTGACAAGTCCTAATCAGATTTTCTGGATTTATTTCCTAGTGCATCTCCGAAACTGGGGAGATTGTAAAATTCACATGTCATGCCGTGGACCAGACTTTCCAACGAATAGCTCAGGCACATGAGCAAGTGACAGCAGGAGAGCCAGCTGCTCTACAACAGCGATCACCGGTTAACAACCTTAGCCTGCAACAAGCGTTAAGGTCATTAGTTAGCTTGGCTTGCCCGGTATGTGCAGAGCTTGTTGGAGCTGTCTCAGTTGCCACAGTGTCAGCAAAGGACACGTTAGTGATGCAGTCAATCCCCTGCTGAAATTTTTGGGGTGGAGGGACTCTTGCTCTGAAAGGATGCTGTTTAGCACACACACAATATGAAAAGCTTTTTGAATGTGCAGAGGTATGTAGAATTATGGGTTCCATTGAGATGGAATCTGCTTTATGGTGTTTGTGGCTCTGAATCGCAAAGAGGAGCCTAAAAAATGGCTCAAGTCCACCTAACACCTTGAACCCCAGAAAGCAAAAGAAAAGGGCCCCAATGCTCCGGTCTTCCAAAATCAACTGCCTAAGGCAGTTGTCTTTGTGCAGGGAGGAGTCCGACCTATGACTTATGTCTGGAGTCTCACCAGCAGTGCTTCATTTCCTTGAACAGGAAAATTAAGAAGAAAGCTCCTGCCTTTGCTTGCCATGTACATGTAGATTGTGAATACTGATTTTCTCTTACTGTCATTAATCACACAAGGAAAGTGTTTTTTTAACAGACAATCAGATTCCTTCTGCATCAAGTCAAGGGGCTGTGATTTCCTCTTTGAGTTTTCTACATTTTCTTAAAATGACTCTCTGGCTGAGTTCTCACCTGGCATAGCTCACTGCTGGCGGGAATGTGGTGATGGCAGTTGTTACAAGCTGATTAGCAGCCTTGCAGGAGTAGAAGTGAATAGACTGGCATCCTTGAATATTAGGGGTTTTTTTCAATGGAAGAATAACTGGCAACATTGGGCCTCTTCTGCTCATACCCAAGAAATCCAGGATCCAGCCTTCAGAGTGAAATGGATGCTTGTTCGTCTGTCTTCTAGAAAAAGAATAACGGAGTAGGGTGCATAGCTCTCCTGGGGCATGGAAAGAAGAGCTTTTATCCCCAGTGTCCTCATTAAGAAGCTGCTTGATTTTAGTTCCAATTTTGTATTCTCATGGCTTCCTATATTCTGTCTTTGTTTTTTCCTCTCCATTCACCCACCCCACTTTCTACAGTTCTCAGAAAGCAGCTTATTGCTTTCTGGGGAAAAATTGAAGCATCAGAGGGAAGGAAAATCCCTGCAGAATGGGATCTGTTGCATAGTGCATGAGCTCCATCTCGGATCAGCGTTGAGAGTGAGAGCTAGAGCAATTTATCGCTTAGGCAACGTGGAGGAAATGACAGGCTACCGTTATATTCCTCCTGCTTTGGAACCCATCTGTGATAGCTAAGTCCTTGGTGTCACCTGGCATCTGTGATGTGCTGTAGCAGAGAAGACAGCATGCTTTCATCTGTTCAGAGGCGAAGGACTGAAATTGGAACAGACCCAGGCAGGACCTTTCCTGATGCTCGGGTCAGATCAGGGTGCGGGGATGAAGCCCAGGTGTTACAGCAGAGAGGAGAATCGCTGTGACCATGTCTTGTTGCTATTCTAAATGGCAGCGATTTTTGCCTTGCCCTTTGCACACCTCTTCTGGATCTGTTTTGAAGGATTAGACCCACTGCCGCACTGAGGAAATTGTTCCTGCTTCTGGAGGATGCAGAGCTTCGATGATTCCTTAGACTTCGCTATGTCTTTAAGGCCTGATTGCGAGCCCCTTAATTTAATTGCTGGAGACTTCAGTGAGGAACAGGACTTCAGTGGAGGAACAGAAAGGGCTCTCAGCTGTCTTCCAGCCTACTGCTCCATGTTGCACTTTGCAAGCACTAGAAATGAGCTTGTCAAAGAATTATGCAGGTCGGGAGGGACCTCTGGAAGCCCAAGCCCTGCTCAAAGCAGGGCCAGTTTCATGAGGCTGTGTAGCTGAGGTTTGAATGTCCCAGGATATAGATCCCTCATCCTCTCTGGGCTCCAGGTGCAGTGTTGGAGCACTCTTGGGGAAGATTTTTCCTTAAACTGAGCTGGAATTTCCCATGTTGCCACTTGTTCCTGTTTCTTCTCTTGTCAGTTGGTCCCCAGTGATGAGCGTAGCGGCTGGTCCTCATCCTTTGGCCTGCATCCCCCATCTCCAGGGCTGGGCAGGACCCAGGCGCTCCTGGACAAGCTGTTCTCAGAGGGCCGCTATATCTGTCACTACCACATGTGTGGACACTCTTTTCTGGCACAAATCTATCCCTAAAATTCTACTAACAAAATTGTCTTACAGAAAAATTTCAGGTTGCCATGGTGACAAACTTGCTGAAGACACAGTGTAGGCTACAGACTGCTGTAGAAGCAGTCACATGTTCTCTTCGAAAAACATCTCTCAAATTTCTTGTGCATATTGTTGCTCTCAATTCAGATACATTTCTCAGAAGACCATACACCAGCTTATAGCCTCAACCATGCCTGCTTTTGAGACTTTACAATATGTGTTGGTTTGTGTCCCGTGTTACTTATTTCACTGTTGTTAATTTTTCTAGCAGTCTGGTTCTTTTTTTTTTTCTCCTTTTTTCACTAATTAGCAATTGACATGACATTTCAAAACACTTCATGTGCAAAATATGCAGGTTTCTTTTTACAGATTGCTCACGGTGTGATTCTGACGCTAAACACATTAATAAGCAACTCAGTGAAGCTGAATACATTTTTTCCGAGGCCATGGATGTTTGGTTAGTTCTGTGAAGTATGAGACAAATTTTGAGCTGTGACATTTCTCCCCCCTTCCTTTTTTTAAAGTAGATTGGAGAATGAGAAGAATCAAGAATCAAAGATCCAGCACGTGAAGAAAGAACCTGCTGCCATTTCCTTTTCTTTTTCATGGACAACTATTCTGTAATGAAGTGACAGTCTTCCCCTAAGCTCAGCTTTCTGCTGTAATGTCAAATAACCATTGGATGAGCTCATGAGATGCTAAATGCGTGCACTTGTCAGTCGATAGCCGCCTTCTGATGTGTTAGAGCTCACTGGGAGGACTGTCTCAGACACCTAACTGTGTCCAGTATGTGTTGTACCAGCTCATAATGATGCTATTAAAGGATCATTATTCCATCTGCTTGTTCTGCATTGCTCTCTGGTTGCTTGTCATTTTCTGTAATGCTTGTAGCTAATTATTGATTCATTCAAACTAATAAAGGCACTCAATTCCTTTTTCTCTGGGGTACAACAGCTGTGGACAGGGTGTCTTGCTACAAATCCAAAGGCGTGAGTTTTAGCCCACCAGCAATCTAGCTTTAATGGGTACTTGACCACTAGTGTGAGGAGCTGAGTGACTGTCAGGTGCTAATAGCTTTGGAACAAGGCCAGGTTCGAGCAGACCTTTGACGTATTCCTTTCCTGGGAAACGGGTCTTTTTAGTCCTGTCCCTTTCTCTCCGCTCCATGCAAGAGAGGTCCCCCTGCAGCCCCTTGGGAAGGGAAAGGTTACTGTGCAGTTTGGGGGTGGCTTTTGTCGTTTGCTTTTTTAAGGCTTTACCGCCAAGTTTGCTCTTTGGTTATGGTGTAGGCTGGTATGAGGGGTGGGCATCTATGCACACCTAGTTCATCTAGTGCAGATGTGACCACACTGGACATACGCAAGTCATCTGTAAATAGGCAACAGAAGCTGTTCCTCCAGAAGCAGTCATGTAGGAAAGTCTTTTGTACGTAGCGAAGGTACTGAAGAGGTGGGGGTTTTATGCAGTTGGAATAACAGCAAAGGTTCATCCTGAAAGGGTTAAATCTCTGACAATCCCTGACTAAGACCTTACTGTGATACACAGACTTGCATTTTTTTAGTTTCGCTTGCATCCTTGTTTTCTGTTGTTCTCTTCCCCTGCAAAGACAGTTTGGTTACCTGCTGAGCAGAGTTGATGATAGGACGTTTCCTGTAACTTCTTACCTGATAGGACTAAACAGGCCTTGAGCGAGCTCGTTAGGCTTCCTAATTAAATCACTGATAACAGGAACTCAGGAGGTTTGTGCCAAAGATAAGCACCAAAGAACTAGTGTAAATCGACCTCCTTGTAACATTCCGAGGCCGAAGGACTGATGAGCTAACTCGATGGTTATATATGGACAAAGGAAGCCCAAAGTTCAACTAGCGGACAACGTGAGGAAGACTATGGAAGACCACCCGGAGGGTGGAAAGACCCTCACCCTAATTTTACTGCGCATGCTTGGACTATGTAAATGAATTCCGGGAACTCATCACCATAAAACTGCCCTTTTCAGGAAATCTGATGAATATGTATGATTTTTCTGTATATGAACTGATGTGTTGTGCTAAGCCGGCGGAGCACTTGTGGCGGAGCGATCCCCAGCGCTGCAATAAAGAATACCTGCTTAATAGTCATCCCGACTATTGAGTCCTGATTTCGGCTTTTCACGGCAACAATCCAAAGGTTGGTCACACCGGCACCTGGATCAGCGGGATCATAAGGCCTGAGCAGCCCCGCGGTGCAGGGAGTCTCTCCCGACTGAGCTGCAGACCCTGCTTCAAACTGCACACCAGAGACCCTTGTTGCAGCCGACCTGTTTGGGCAATTTGGTTCCCTGCATGTTACCTGACCCGAGATCCCAATGAAATAGTTTTCCTCTTACCCAGCACGCTGTGAAGCATGGCTTTCCACTGCTCCTGGCTGCAACAGAATTAAACCAGGTGAGGAGCTTGCGGTTTTGGGACCGAATGTGCTTTTCTCCCTGTCTTTCTCTGTCTTTCCTTCTCTGTTTCCAACTCTGGTTTATCTGGTACAGGAGGGAAGAGGCCTCTGGGGGAGGTGCCCGTTGCCTGAGCACTGGAGATCCAGCTAGGTGTTTTCTATTATGGTCGTGATGGCTTTGTGCCAAACTGGATCAAAATAATAGGTGCATTTCCTGAGGCAGAAACGGTCAAATTAGTTGGATATCTGGTGGAATACAACAGGGCCATTTAGTGCTGAAGAACACACTGAAATAACAAAGCTGCCTTCTTTAGGAAAAAGTATCAGCTGGGTTTTAAGCTCTGCTTCCGTCCCTGTTCGCTCCCACCGCACGGCACACTGGCTTGGTTTGCAGTTGTGGGGCTGCACTCCCTAGTACTCGGCTGTCTTTCTCGGTAAGTGGCGGTCACGGGAGCTGCAGAATTGATCGCTGGCTCCTTATCAGTTATACAACTGTCCCTCCTTTCAAAATCAACTGATTTTTCTCTCTAAAGCAACTCCCCCATCCAGTTTGACTCTCAGTTAATTTTCCTTGCTGATTGCAGCAAGGTAACCTGATTTGTATGGATTTCTGTCTCATAAACATGACAACACGTAGTCAGAGGAGGCCTTGATGATTACCCGTAGCAGCAGCGGGGAGCAGAAGGATGTGGAAGGTGCTGATAAGGTGTAGAGTAGAGGTCCAGCAGAGGAACGGCTGTTTTCCTTTCTCATGGTGGTTTTGCTTTGCCTGTGTCAACAGGATTGGGAACATCACCCCTTCCCTCGTTGTGCATGCACAGCTCTTGGGACCCAGCGTACTTGCATGATCTGTTTCTCTGCTGCAGTTGAGTCATCTTTGCTGAGCATCTTCTTCCTAATAGGGGTGACTTCACACCTTTGTGCTGGTCTTAAGCAGAACCATGACTCTTAATTTAAAAGCTGGTGGAAACAAACAGTTTAGCTGCTTTCTGAAACTCCTGAGCTCAACTGATTGTGGCCTTTGCCTTCCCATGTAGACATGTATGTCCTCCTGTCCTAGGCAAAGGCATGGGTGAGCAGAAGAACTTCCTGGGCCGTTCCTCTAAGACCATACTTTGTCTCCTGGAAGGGATGAGGTGGATTGACACGTGAGCCAGCTTCAGCTGTGCTCATACTCTGTCCTATTTCACTCTTGCTTTTCCCAGTTCCCAACAGACAGTTCTCTTGGCCTAAAAGCAGACATATTTTGCTGATTGAGAGCAGTGGCGGGCCTCTGCGTCAGCAGAAGAGGAGGGGAGCATGTTTGCTACAAAATCCTTATATCATGGCTCTATATGTCTGGGAAAAGAGAAGAGCACTGAGTTTGATAGCGGGGCTTTCGAGATCTGGAGTAGAAAACTTGTCTTTGAGCTAAGGGCTGGCTAGCTGATGCTGGAATGATGAACAGAGCCTGTCCCTTGCTCTTTCAGGTGCAGTGTGTTTGGGGAAATAACCATCTATAAGCAAACAAGAGTAGAGCACCACTTTCCTTCAGGAAGCTACTTCCAGCATCATTAATTTACCTTATCTGCCCTCTGCAGACAGAAGTTCAGCGGCAGGCATCTGTCTCTGCAGTGGTTTCCATCACTCATGGGATATACTGCCACTACATTGTCACTGGCAATGCCTGGACGTTTAGGTTACTGTATATACGCAGTTGTTGCCCGAGCTAAAAAATCTTACTACTGTTACAATGAAAACTGAGGTTGCCTCTGACCTCCAGATGTGACCCTTGTATAGAAAAGTTCAATCTCTTAGCATTGCTAACACAGGTGTCCCATGAGCAGAAACTTCTTGGAAGGCAGGACTTTGCAGTCATGTCCCTTGGGAACGAGGGCAGGAGCTTGTCTGCAGCCAAGCACCATTGCAGCACACTCGTGGGCTGTAACATCTCCTTGATAGACATAATGAAAGCAATGAAAGGCCAGCCCTCTCCAGTATACCTGGGACACCTATATGCTAATCATATGTGCACTTCTTTAAAAAAAGGCAAAGAAAACACTTCCCCCCCCCCCCCCCCCCCAGCAAAATGGATTACAGGTACTTTAAGCTCCTTGCTGCATGTATGCAAATACCTTCACACCTAGAAGCTGATGTGGCGTCTGCTGTGCAGATGTTTATCTGGTGCTGGGGAGTAATATTTTCTTTGTATTACTCAAGTCTTTCGTGGTCTCAAATCGCTGACTCAAGCACTTGTTGCTCCAACATACCATTGATAGTTGCTACAGATGTTCCCTTCCAACTCCCATGTCTGAGAGTTTGGTCTGAAATACCACAACTGTGTCCAAGAGCAAATCTCTGCTCGCTGTGACTGAAGCCTGAAATCCTACCGGGGTCCTGGTTCTGTTTGTATTCAGCCACGTCCTCACGCTTGTGGACTCCCAGCCTCCAAGTACACTGGTGGGCTCCAAAAATGCCTTCCTCAGAGGGAGCAAGCTCAAATGGAGAACTTTATCATCGAGCCCTTTTTGCACTCCTGCACCGAGAAATATTTTGACTCGTCCATTTGCATGCTATGTTCTCCATGGCCACCCTCCCCAAGCTATTACTTACAATAGCTTTGCTAAGTGATAACCAGGGTGCTACACTGGAGTTCAAGTATCGCACCGCCTTTCTTCGATGTTGTACAAGGGACATCGGCATTCTGCATTTAGCATAGAAAGGAGGAATGCTGCAAAGAGCAAGATGCAGAGCAAAGTACACTGAGGAGGAGGCAGGCTCTGTGTAAGCGGACCACTAGTTTTGTTGTTGGATTTTGCTTGGAGAGTGAAGATTTATGCAGCAGCAGGGACAGGGAGGGAGCTTTCCGCACACCCTACTTGCAGTGGAAGGAATGTGCAGATTAGGAATTCTCCTCTTGTAGGCTTTGAGGTTGTTCAGAAACTCTGAGACAGCAAAAAAGGGAGCTATGTCTGAAGGGAGACAGCAAAACCATGCGGTGTTAGACTGGGGCTTGCTCCATGCAGGGATTTTTGGCAGTTTGTTTGAGCCTTGCCTCACCAGAAGGTAAAAATGTAGTCACCCTTTTAATGCAGAGCATCCGCAGCAGTTGTAGGATGAGGAAAGAAGTGAGGACTTACGTTGATTTGGACTTGTGCAATAATTTGGGGAACGAGTAGGAGCAGTCACGACTGCCTGCTGTGGCTGGGGCGGTGTCAGGAGATCCGTCGCTGCAGGCAGCGAGCGTGTCCTACACAGACCTCCACACCTCAGTTTGTCCCTGGGGAAGGAGGGAAACTGCTGACTTTTTACTCTCTGTGACAAGGTAGTAAAACCCGCATTCAGGGCAGAATCAGTCCTTCTATATGCGTTTTCTCTTTTTTTCTGTACACTGCCACACTTTTTATGCTGGCGGTGTCTGAGCAGGAATTCCCATGGCGTGGTATGGATGAAGGACAACACCATACAGTGGTGTTGCAGGAAAACTGGGCTCGGTTCCCTTCTTGCCCTTCTGTCAACACTTGGGGAAACACAGAGGTATTTGGGCTCCAGGGTGTCACAGCATTTCATCTCCCAGACCCTCTCTTTGCCATCGTGCCATAGATGCTCGGTGATAATTGCTGCACATAGTGCTTGACACTGGGACGGTTTGTGCCACCATGGGAAGTGTGCTGGTGTGCTGGTAGCCCCGGAGCAATTCTGTTCACTTGGGCTAGCTGGGAATAGGTAGAAATACCAGCAGCTAAGAGGGGTTCGGTGCTACGTGAAACTAGTCAAAAAAATTTCTCAAAGGGCAGAGATAATCTCAAGTGAAAGCTGCGTGGAGCCTAGCCCATGTTAGAAAGAAGGTTATTGCTCATCCTGAAGGAATGTGGAGATTCCTGGCGTACACTCTCCTGTCAGCAACCTAATCTCAGGTGGGTGACAAACCAGACTGACCCCTGGATGATCTCTCTGAAATGAGGGATAGGCTTTAATTGCCAAGCCCGTGTCCTAATTCAGAGCAGTGAGATGCTGGGATCAGGACCTGAGCGTTTTCAAGTCTTGACTCTACCGCAGAACGTGCAATTGCCGGTACGTCTGCACGTGCAAGTTCAACACGGAGGCTTGGGAGGGTTTAAGGAGACAGAGCGGTGCTAAGGACGCAGCACATCCCTCGTGGCAGAATTAGTCAGTAGCTCATGCTGAGCATCAGCCTTGCTGCTTGGGCTGTTGGTGAGCGTGGCTGGCCACTTCTGCTCCTACTTCCCACCGGTAGCGATGCCCACTAGGTGTCAGAATTGAATAAATGCAAGGCTGGCACAGGGGAGACAGGATCCCAGCTTTCAAATAATTCTGACTTTTTTTTTTTCCTTCTGATTTCTGTCCTGCTGTGTAATAAAATGACTTTTGGGGAAGGAGGATCTGTTTAAATGGTGAAGAGAACAGGGGAGGAGGAGGAGAAATGACTGAGACAAAAAAATCCTGGCCAGGTTAGAGTGCTTGTTTTGCATGTGGGAGCCCAGAGCTCAAATTCTGCTCCAGGCTCAAAGATGGTTTCGCTTTTTACTGCTGAGGACAGTAGACTTTTCTCTCTCCTGCATGACAAACTTATCCTTTTTGATAAAATGGCTTTTAATCAACTTTCCCAGCCATCCCTTGCCTTGGACTACAGGCTGTAAGGTGCCTTTGGTTAGAGAAATGCTGGTTGCGGAGAGGGTTTAATTTTGTAGTTGAAGCTTTCTACCTGTTCCTCTCACCCCTGCTCCTAACTCCTGTCTCTCCTCTTGTGCAAGAGCTCAGCTCATGCACTGCAGCTGATTAACATTAGCAAGGGCATCACAATGGCTCTAAAGATTAGGTGCGCTAATTAATGCCTGCACAACCGGGAAGAAGTTGGCTGCTGTCTGAGACTTCACAGCTGCCACTGTATTTTCTCCTTTCAGACCTTTTGCTGGCTTTAAAATCCTCTGTTTTTTCTCTTCCCAGGACAAATTGTTGCCTCAGTCTCACGGTGCAGTGGGGACTCTCTGCAGGAAACAGAGCACCAGTGGATCCCTGGAACCTCAGACCAGTTGTACTGAATGAGCTTCTCGGCATATTGCTGGTGGGGTTTGGCGGTTCAGCAGTCAGAGCTGCCATGTGAAGACCAAGAAGGTCTCCCAGCTGGCTCTTGGCCAAGGAGACACGTTCCTGTAGTTTTTCTTCCTGAGGCATTGGTGGGGAAAGCTCATTCTCCTTTATGGTGTTCTCGCATGCCTTGCTTAGTCAAGGGTGGCTTAATACATCTCTCAGGGAAGGACGCATTAAGTTGAGTGACTTGTTGAATGTCCTTGTCCTGGCCTTAGCTGGTTCTTCTCTTCCCAGAATATGGTATTTCCTTCCCGCTTACCTTGGGTTTTCTTCATACCGTCTCTGTGTCACTTGGTGAAACAAGAACTTACCATTAGTGATTTTTGCTGTACTTGAGTCCAGTCCTGACTTAGTTACTACTTCTGACTGAGCTGTAAGTCTGAATCTTTAGCAGCAGCAGCTGAATGAACCTCTTTCCTGGCATGAGGAAGAAGCAAAACAGGAGTCAATCCTTTACTGAGAGGCTGTGATGCTAACAGCATTAGGAGAACACTTTTCTATCTTTTTTTCCCGGTTTGTTGCTCTAGTCCTGTTTGATTCCTCAAGCACTAAAATGCTTGGGGACCTATCAGATTCATTGATCATGAAGTACCTAGGCACGTGCCCCTTCCCATCTTCCAAATATTGTTTGATTTTTAGACTGATACTGAAGCCAGATCCAGCTGTGCATATCTGCCTTGATTGTCAACACACGTGGCGCTTGTTGCAAAGACCAGCAGCGGATTTCTTTCGCAGCTTCGCAGCTTCAGTCCAGGCAGCATCGGATGGCTGATAGTGCACTTGGCAATCCTCCATGTGGTGAAGGCTTCTGAAAAGGTGGTAGTGATGTGTCCATGGGCATTGCTTGTTCTCCGTGACAAGCAGGGACTCTGTGCTAGAAAACCAGTGTTAGACCAGTGCTAGGAAGGGAAGCTTAAAACATGAGTCTTAACTCTTTCAAGGAGGTCAGGCTCCTGGAATTGGTCTAGATGTTCATTGCAGATTAAGTTGGAGAGAGGTGAAGCTGGAACAAAATGGAGGGCAAGAAGGAAATTGGGATTTCTTGTTGGCCTCCAGAGACCAAACTGGTTTAGGGCATTAGCTATCTGTGAGACTTGGAGTTGGAGAAGGAGACCACCAGGAAAACCACAGAGCCTGGCAGGATCCCAGGGATTATAGGACATGATTAATGAGAACTTAAAAAGAATCTTATGTGCTTTTTGAGACTGAATCTTTTTCTGAGCAGTGGGGAGGTGCTGCTGCTGGCTGAGCCTCCTGATCTGGAATGAATAATGGAGAAAAAAATAACAGCCTCCCAAATTGAAGGCTGTTGATTTAAGTGAAAAAAAGCCCTTATAAAAAATATGCACTACGCAGACGTCTGGGGGCCAGAAACATTTCAACCTGGAAATATTAAAGCAGTAAGCCTCGTGTCCACACCAAGCGTATCAATTGATATGATCTTGAAAGTGTGCTTGGTGTATAGCAATGTAGTGGAGCCTTGCCAGCACTGTTTCTGCAGAGGAAGGCTCACAGCGTTTGGGATGCATCACGAAAGCAGAGGCCTGATCTAGACTTCCCAAAAGCCTTCCGACAGGCCTTCCTAAAGAGAATATTAGAGAAGTGAGACAGGTATGATGCAAGGTGAAAAAGTGTCATGGCTCAAAAACTGGCACGGACAAAATTACACAGTGAGCGGAAGGCACTTGACAAGTGCAGCTGGTGCAGAGCTGGTTGTTGCAGACAGCCTCTGAGACCGCGGTGAATAGTTTTGTTGATGCAGGCATCTCGAAAAGGGCTGCATGACACCTGTGGGTCAGTGGGAAGGGGCAGCGAAAACCCAACCATTTTTTTCTGTGTGTGTTTTAAAGGTCTGTAATTTTCTTTCGTATTTGAATACTGAAGGCATTCTTGTTCAACAGTGAGAAATCTGTGTTAGGCAGCTTTGCCAGGTACTTTGTGAGATCTAAAAGGGGAAAAAAAACAGAAAACCCTGGGACGGTCTCTGATGCGGGGACTACTAAGGAATATTTTATACCTTTCCTGCTTAGTGGAAGGGTCTTGCAGAGTATTTTGAGGGGAAGAACCACTGACTATAGGAAATACTAGAACCGATTGCGAGAGCTTTTGACTTGTTTGGTTTTCTAAGCTGGTTAAAAACTGTTGTTTTATTAATTGCAAACTTTTTATCATTTTGGAAGGAACTGATATAAATGCTTGTCCGTGGAATTGTTTTCAGCTTCTTGACCTTCTAAATGCTTTTAAAGGATTCACAGGTCCTGATGGTGAATTTTCTGGAACAGGCAGTATCAAAAGATAACCCAGGCCCCACACCATCTCTCTGAGCAGAAAAAAAATGTTCCAAATAGATTAAGTTACTGCATTGAGAAAGACCGTCACAAGAACAGGAGCAGCGTTCGAAGCCTGCCTCTTTCAAAGGGTCGGAGCAGCGGATCTGTGCCTCTGCAATGCGTTCAGTGAACCAGAACACAGGCTTTTCTCCGGAAAGCTTACATGCCAAAGTCTGCAAATACACCTGCTAAAGTGGGGGTGTTTGGGGAAAGGTCGGAAGTGAATGGTTGGGTGCTGCTGCTGTTCTCCCGTGGTGCAAAGGGTGTCACAGATTTAGTTCTTTCACTGAAAGAGGACGGAACAAAAGCCTGAAGCTGAAATATTAGGCCTTGGCTTTCTGCACCAATTACATGAGCGAATCTTCTTTAAAATGACCGATCGTTATGACTATTTCATAACGAAATGACTATTTCATTGCTATCTGCCATTGCACAACAGGCTACATTCTGACACTTCTGAATTTCTTGTCCCTCTCTGACTGAAATAACTCTGCAAAAAGTTGCCAATAATCTAGTTTCCCAAAAAATCCTACTTTTAGGAGAACTTAATATTTATTGAAAACGTTGCATGGTCCCACTGTGAACAAAAGCACAGATACTCCGCGTGGTGCTCATGCCTGTCATCGATTGACATTTGCGTGTTGGGTCTGCTGGAGAAGAGCAGCTTGGAGCAGAGGGCTGGAGTTCCACAGGGACACGCTGGTAGGCTGGAGTCTGCCATGGTTTGAATGCGAACGCTGCCGGCGATCTGTTTTGTATTTGTACCATGCTCTGATGATGCTGCAGGGCTCTGGGCCTGGCCTTGCAGGGGCTTCAAAGGCCAATGTGCCCAAGAGCTGGGCTTGTAGGAGTAGAGTGTGATCTCTGCAATGTGCACCTCTGGGCAGCCAGAGAAATTGCAAGACTCGGGTCTAGACTCTTTGTCTAGGGTACATGATGCCAGGGCATCAAGTCCTGCTATTAATTTAAGGATCTGGGAGACCTGGTGTTAGTGGTTTTTTCCAACCTTGAGTGCTCTTGGATCTGCCACCCTTTATACAGCCCTGGTATGCACAGTGGTGGAAGGAAGTGGGCTTGTTCCACCCAGGAGCTGTCGGAGCCAAGGGCTGATCTGCCAAAGGAGGGGGTTTCTCGTGCTTGTGCCTCCTCTTTCCTTCTAGAGAGAAGGATCTGTGTTTCACAGAAGAGATCTGTGTTTGCACGGCAGAGCTGCTTTTCAGTTCCCGACTAAAGGGAGGCATGAAGGCTTTCTTTGCCCATATGTGTGGTTTGCCAAGAGTGGGAAATTTACTCTTTAGCAGCCCATGACATATGGCAGAGTTCAGTAAAGCTAAGCTGAAAGTCTGGTAAGCACTTTCTCTTGTCCTTCTCGAAATGTCTTATCTCTTACCTGCTGTCCCTGAGTTCAGTGTACGATGTGACTGCCGTGCCGCTGATGTCCTGAAAATACAGCCCCTAATGTGTTAAAAAATACTGCAGCTGCTTGTTACAGAGTTGGTAAACGATGTTCTGAATGGCTGAGCCTAGCCTGGGCCAATACTGTGCCAGTTTCCCTTGCACTAATCCCATATAACGTAACCACAGAACATGCTGTTGCATGAAGATACAGTGAACAAATGCTTTGCAATTCTTAGAGACCCGTAGATACTTGCTAGCGTGGAGTGCTGCCCGGTTTGTGGTTACTTGCTCTTTGGAGTCCACTTTTAGAGTAGAATTAAACAAACATCTGGTTCCAAGACACCGAGTTTAGCAAAAATAATAATAAAAGTCTGGCTCCCCTCTTTTCTCCCCCTTCATCCTGCTCTTCGCTGATCAGGGACAGCCAGTTCAAATGTGCAAGTAAAATGTGAGCCGAAAACATGAAAGGCAGGGAGACAAGGCAGCTCTGGAACTAGGTTAGAGATGAAACGAGCCTGAAATTTGGCAGCTGTAGGTAAGGCTGGGTGGCCCTAGGGAAATGGCTTGAAATGATTGATGAAATAAATGATTAATGAAATGGTGTGATTAGCCTATCACGGGATTGCATTACCATTTGGATCCCGAAGACAGAAACTAAGAGGAGCCAGCTGGGTGTGAATGATGGAGAGGAAAGAGCGCAAGAGCAGCATCTCCCAGAAGGCAAGCAGATTCCTCAAGGCAACCTCATGTTTGCTCTGTTGGACCCCACAGGGTCTAAAATATGCCCCTCACTACTGCCCTGTTCAGAGGATTGACTCATCGTTCGCTACGAGGATTTACCACCTGCACAGCTATCCTTTCGCTGTTCGGGTGGCTCAAAAAGAAGGCATTTCGTTTTATGCATTGGTATTTGCTCTTACCTTCGCTGCCACGCACTGAGCACCTGGGCAGAGCAGGATTTTTGGTGTATCAGGAATACTGGGTCTCCTGGGCTTCCAATGGCTTTTTGGATGGGGGGCAGTAGCAACCTTGGGGGTTCAGATCTCGTTCTGCTTTTTCCTGGCAGATACTTATTTCAGGAAAGCAGAATGTTGGTGTGAGTTGTTCAAATAACAGCTAATCTGTCACGCTGATAGTTGTGTCAGTGCAGTCTAAATAAGAGATCGATCTATGTTTACACTCCCCCCGCCAGCTTCTTGGAGAGGGAAGATTTCAGAGCTTGGAGAGTGGCTTGTGGGAACTCGTTGCATCTGCCGTTAGATTAGTAGATTCAGACTCCGGAATGACATAACTATGCCCACAAGGGTTTTTTTTGCCAGTTAAAAACACAAATACATCACTGTTGCTCTAATCCAAATGTTTACAGTGCAAAATACTGCCAATCAGACTCTCGTTCATTAGGAGTTAGCTTGACGAACCAGTCTCTTTGGGCCCATCAGATGACTTCTATATTTCGAGAACTGCAGACACATGTGTTGGCTTTCCATGGCTAGCGTGTCCTAACAAGTGGCTACCTCCTACTGTACAAGCTTATAGCAAAAGCCGTACCAGGAAGATGCTGTTTCTCCCAGAAATTGCAGCACCTTCTGGCCATTTAATGGCGACTGACTGGGATGGCTGGAGACTAAATATGTATGTGCATGTACACACATACACACACATGTATGTATAGATATAAATGTTGCTGTCTTTAATATCGAGAAGATTTTCTTCTCCCCCTCTGCTCTGCAGTTCTTCAGCTGTCGTTGATTAGGAGGACACTTGTATAGAAAGTGTACAGTATAGAAACGCCAGATTTTTTCACCTTTTTCTTTCTGACATGAGTGACTTCTTCAGCGTGGCCTGGTAGCTGAGGTGGTGTTCTGCACAACACAGGTCTGGGCTCTGGCCCTGCTTGTGCTGCTAAATAGAGAGGCGGCTAGCTTTGCAGCCCTGTATTGTCTCTAAGAGCTTCACAGGGAAAACCAGCTCTGTATGAAGGTCATTTATTTCCCCAAGGGCAATAAACTTACGTGGAATGGATTGTCAAAGGACTAAAAGTTGGATTTTTAAGCAGTCCTGAATTTAGTCCTGGGTAGCTGTGCTGTAGAAGCGGGGTATGCTCAGTCTTTCGTAACTGTGTGGATGTAGAGTTCATAGCGTTGGTTACTCGCTAGGCTAGATGTAAGCTCTGGTCTGCTTGGAGAAAGGTTAAGACAAAAAAATGTGTTTCTGTGTGTCTGCCCTTTGCTCATTCTTTCCTCCTTCTTAACAGCAAGACCGTGTTTTGGGGAGTGCGTGCCCTTTCAAAGGCTTGGATGGGACTCTTGGGCTGGGTGACATCACCGTTTAAATGCTGAGGTGGGTTTCAGGTACTTGTTAATTTGGTGAGCACAGAGTCATGAGCCAGTGAATTTGGCTGACCTTCTGCAAGGCACTGACATCAGGAGATAAGGACCTCTTATGAAACCACTGAGGTGTTACACAAGAGCCGTTCCCTTCTCTTGCTCCAGCTGACAACAAGGCTGTTTGGGTGGCTCCTTCACAAAACTTTGTGGGACTTCTGTGAACAATTACCCATAATGGTTTGCCTCTGCGGAAACTTGCTCTGACTTCTGCCACGTGCTTGGGCTCTGTTATGGTTAAGCGCCAGTGGGGCACTGCGGCTACGCCGCTTGTTGGCTAAACGTCAAGAGACACACATCCGAATGTCAAGTTTTTTTCCATGTACACAATCTAAATCTTTTTTAAATGAAGGGATTAAAACAAGGGAGCAGAAATGAGGTCTCCATGTGATCGCTCCATGTAATCTGTACTGTCCTTGACGCTGCAGAGGAGTTGCGTGACTTCCTTTGGTCCTCAGGAAGGCCAGGCCTTGCAGCCTTTCCTTTGCTGCAAAGGTGTCCCTTGCTGAAATAACCAGGTAATTGCCTTCAGCTGAAACCTCCAGGGCATGCAAAGTTACCAAATGCCGTGTCATCAAGACCAACCATCTAATGTTGGATTGCTGTCTCGCCCTGCTGAGTAGGCTGGAAAGCCTTTGAGTCCAAAGATCTCTAAGATGTGTCATCGTCATGAGACAGAGAGTGAAAAAAGAGCTGTACAGAAGCCAAGTGCACCGGCGTCTTCTTGGATGGTACCGGTGGAGATTTTGTGACACAAGGAAGCCATCTTCTTTTTTGCCAGGACTGCTTTCCTTCAAGGTCTTGGGAGCTGAGAAGCCCTAGGAGAAATGTTATAGCCCAGTCTCTTGCTCTCAGACTCGTCTGCAACCATTCCCTGGCTTCTGAACATCTTGCAGGCTCACTGGGATGCTGGGAATACAGAGGGTAACGCTCAGCTGCTCTTCCTGCTCTTTCCTCTGCCCGTCCGTCTTTCGTTCTGCTGGATATGACGTGCACATCTCAGGGCATTGGGAATCTGACAGTTGCTGAATTCAGTTTCAGAAGCCAGACTGTACTTGCGATTTGATGCTTCTCTGAGTAAAGTGAGGGATGAAAAAAAAAATTTTTTTTAAAAAGATAGTTTATAAGAAGAAAATCATGCAGAGCAAAATAAAATGGCATACTGAAAGTGATTGACAGGGTGGTTTCATCAGCTGCTTGCTCTCACAATAAGCATATACTTTTTTTATTAAAAAAAAAAGCTTTTCCAAGTGAAAGCTATCTTCAGTGCAGCATGCTGCACCTTGTCTTCTCTTGGTTTAAGTGAAAGGCAATGGTGACTGCTCCCCTGAAAGTGGCAGTGAACAAGCCAGTTCTGCTGCCTGCAGATTCCCAGGTAAAAGGCATTGTGGAAATGTCAGAAGAGTATCTCAAGACTTGAAAAATCAACTGTCATTGCTTTCTCCTTAACGTGAAATAATATGCAGGGAGGGGGGAGAAGATAGGACAAACAAAAACTGAACTCCAAGCCAAAAGTAGGTCTACCTCTGAAAGCAGATTTCTGATCAAGAGGTCCCTTTCTCTCCACATGTGGTGGGTTGACCTTGGCCAGCTGCCAGACGCCCTCCCGGATGCTCTCGCACTGCTCCTCCTTGGCAGGACAGGGGGAGAAAGTATGATGGAAAAGCTCACGGGTCAAGATAAAGACAGGGAGATCATTTACCAGTTACCGTCATGGGCAAAACAGACTTGCCTTGGGGGAAATTAATTTAATTTCTTGCCAATTAAAATAGATTTGGATAGTGAGAAACAAAGACAAAAATTAGAACACCACCTTCTCCCCACCTCAGCCCGCTTTTCCCAAGCTCAACTTCACTCCTTCATTCCCAACTCCTCTACCTCCCCTGGCCCCCGAGGGGCTGGGGATGGTTGTGGCCAGCTCGTAACTGCTCTTCTCTGCCACTCCTTCCTCCTCACACTTTTCCCCTGCTCCAGTGTCGATCCTTCCCAGGGGCTACTGTCCTTCAGGATAAACTTGCCTCTACGTGGGCTCTCCATGGGCTTCAGTTCCTTCAGGAAATATCCAACTGCTCCGGTGTGGGGTCCTCCATGGGCTGCAGCATGGACATCTGCTCCACCGTGGTCCTCTCCGTGGTCGGCAGGGAAATACCTGCTCCCCTGTGGTCTCCCAATGGGCTGCACCTCTTCCCCCTCCTTATTCTCTGGCCCTGGTGTTCACACGATTTTTTCCTCACTCCTCACTGCTCTCTGCCATGTTTTGCCCATTCTGAAGTATGTTATCCCAGAGGCACCACCAGCTTTGCCGCTGGGCTCAGCTGTGTCCGGCGGTGGGTAAAGTGCCTTGCCACTTACACCCAATACACCGTACCTGCAATAATCACTTCAGTGCAAGATTCGCATTGCACCCGCATCAGCAGGGCCCTCTCAGCCGTAACGACATGTTTTTGCACATCAGCCTCCGTCGCTTTGTTGATCCAGGCCACGCGCTTTTACAGTTGCGCTCTCTGCACCCGGCGCCTGCTGGGAACTGGGCAGAGGCAGCAGAGCAGCTACAGCGGTAGAGAATAATGGTCTGAGAAATCTGCACTGTGGGCAAACGAATTTGTCCTTGGGGCTTTAATTTCTAAGTCCAATGCGGGAAACAACGTTGACCTTCTCTTGTGAAATATTTGGGGTTCAATTGGTAACTGTCCTAATTGAGCCTGTAGTGAGATCGCCAAGTTATTTGAAATTCCTATTTCCCTGTTTGTTCTGGCCTTGCAACGTAGCGTTTAATAAATCCGTTACAACACTGAGAATTAAAGGCAGTTTAATAGGTTGTCACTTCAAGTTTATGTTATTTTAGCATTTGCATAACTGCGTTCATGATTTTGGCTCTTAACCCGAAGCCACTGCAGAAGTTCTAGCTTCTTGGCTCACCCAGCAACAGAAAGCAGGGTTGGGGGTAGATTGCAAGGGTTGATTTCCCTGCAGGGTGGGCAAGAATGTTCTCCATGCTGGTAAAAATAGGCTGCTTCTAGTTCAGCCAGGCTAACGTATCTGAAGCAAATTCAAGTCTGTAGTCCTCCCACTTCTCTTCTTTCCTGGCAGCTACTACAGCAGTAACAGCTGCTTGTGGGCCTTAGCTGTACGAGCTGCTGCTTCAGCCCAGGCAGCTGAGATCTTGTTCCAGAACGGAAAAATCTGAGCCCAATTCATCATCTGTGTTAAATGCCCCCACGTCACATCATACCGAGTTGAGCTGGATGGCTCATTGAACAAAACCTCCGAGTCTCTGGAACTTGCCAGTACTTCAGCTGGGTATCTGGAGTAAAGAACCTTTTTACCCTTCTCCTGGTTTTGCTTTTCCTGGTGAGCCATCAGCCACGTTTTCTCAGGAAAATGTGTTTTAAGAACACAGTCTGCAATATCGTGGATATAGACCTACCTTTTTGTTTGGAAGGAGATTTTTGGATATGCCAGTCAGAACTGGCTGCGGTTCCTTTTCAAAAAGATTTGTAAACATCTAAAATAACCACAGTGCCCTGATTTAAAACCGGAAAACGCATAGAACAAAAAACAGGCTTACGCAATACAAGTTGCACACTCTGAGCATCTCATATTGCACAAAGGGTTCAAAAGCCTGTTAGATAGGAGAAAAAACGATTTGTAATTACTCCTTGATGGTGTCTGCATGAGACAGCGGAGTGCTCAGTTTGACAGTAGTACTGCTGAAATAACGGGGAGTAGAATACCAGGAAAGCGCTGGAGGCAAAATGAACTGGGAGTTATCATAGCCGGAGTCCAAAAGACGCTGAACTGCAAACAGTGATGCAGGTGTGCCCCCGTCTCACAGAGCCTGAGGTGCTTTCTGCCTGCCAGAAGATGATGAAAAAGGACCGTTCTTATGGAACAGTTTTGGGCCCCCCACTACAAGAGGGACATTGAGGGGCTGGAGCGTGTCCAGAGAAGGGCAACGGAGCTGGGGAAGGGTCTGGAGCACAAGGCTGATGGGGAGCGGCTGAGGGACCTGGGGTTGTTCAGCCTGGAGAAAAGGAGGCTGAGGGGAGACCTCATCGCTCTCTACAACTGCCTGAAAGGAGGGGGTAGAGAGGTGGGGTCGGTCTCTTCTCCCAGGTAACAAGTGATAGGACGAGAGGAAATGGCCTCAAGTTGCGCCAGGGGAGGTTTAGACTGGATATTAGGGAATTTTACTTCACTGAAAGGGTGATCAAGCATTGGAACAGGCTGCCCAGGGAAGGGGTTGAGTCCCCATCCCTGGAGGTATTTAAAGGACGTTTGGATGAGGTGCTGAGGGACATGGTGTAGTGGTGGGCTTGGTGGTGTTAGGTTTACGGTTGGACTCGATGATCTTAAAGGTCTTTTCCAACCTATACGATTCTGTGACTCTGTGAACGGATGGTGAGCTCCTGTTTATGCAGAGTTTCTCATCTGTAGTTGTCCTGAGATCGCCTTTGTAAGCTAGTTTCTACATCTTAGAGAAGAACTTCTTCCCCAAACCCCTGATGACCTGGCCATGATCTTTAGAACTCAGTTTTTAGTATTTAGCTCAGTATTTAGCACTCAGTTTCCCTTTGTCCCTGTTATCTCTTATCATGCTGCATTGCTATTGATGTATCTAGCCTTATCTAGGTTGTTCTAAAATCCACAGTAAACATTTTTATTTGGTCTGTCGATGTGATTGTATCTTACTGTAAGGCAGAGTCCTTAAACTCTCCTAGTTCCTAGCTTATTTCTAGGAAACAGCAGGTGTCCAGTCAGAAAAACATCACCGATAGAGCCCATTTGCAATCTTGTTTTCTGACAATTTTCCCGCCTTTGAAAAATCTTTCAGAGAGCTCGTTTAAAACCAGTCCTTCTATTTTCGGAGACACTTCAGCTTAATCTTGACCTCAAAATATCTGACTGAGCTAATATCAGATTCGATACTCTTCAAGGTTTTTTTGGTTGGCTTTTTTTTTTTTTTTTTTTTTTTCCTTTCCATGTGGAAACTCGACACTTCCACTTTGCACCAGCTGTGATGAAGGAGATTTCTTAGGCTTTCTGTAGGAAAATGCTCCCTTGCCGATGCGTTGGGAGGATGGTAACAGCTGCTGTGAACTGGCAGTGCCCCTGGAGGCTCCCGGGGTTCAGGCAGTAAGGGCAGAGCGAGACAAGAGAAGGTGAAGCCAGCAGCTGGAGGAATGTGGGGAACGAAAAGAAAGGATACCCGTTAGTCACGCCGAATGTAAATGTGAACGCTCCGTATCACTGGCCTCCAACTAAAAAGCGGAAACGAATGAGCTAATGAGACGCCGAAATTAATGCGGCATGCGAGAATGCCGCTGATCCAGAGCTGCTCGCTGAGCAGGGGTGGGAAGCAGGTGAGAGCTGAAGTGAGGTGCTGGTTTCAGAAACAGCTCCCACCTTACCTTTTGAGCACGCTTGCAAAGCCTTTGCTGAATTAGAGAGGCTTGAAGTGGGTGTCCTATCTTGCATGTGTGTGTTTGCTGCTGTTTGTGTTCTCTGATTTTAAATTATTCAGGAGTAGCAGCTTGTTAAACAAGAAGCCTGTTGGAGAGCAAGAGCTGCGCTTGGAAGGAGGCAGAGGGAGAGGACTGGTGGAGCTGTGTTGGCTCCTTAAAATGGCTTTGATCTTAACCTTGAGACGAGGACATGGAGTGGAAAAGTGAAGGTCCAGGCTGCTCCCCTGGAGCAATCAATGCCCTTTCCACAGCAGGAACAACTGCTGCTGCAGTGTTGCCGCTCCTGCCCACCCCGAAATGGTTCCTGTTTCATTACCCTGAGAATGACTTAAGCAGACACTACAATTTCACACAGAATCACAGAATCGTATAGGTTGGAAAAGACCTTTAAGATCATCGAGTCCAACCATAAACCTAACACTGCCAAGCCCACCACTACACCATGTCCCTGAGCACCTCATCCAAACGTCCTTTAAATACCTCCAGGGATGGCGACTCCACCACTGCCCTGGGCAGCTTGGTCCAGTGCTTGATAAGGCATTTGACCCATGGCTCAGAAACTTGAGAAGTAGATGAGCCTAAATGTATATTTTTAACTTTCTCTGCATTCGTCAGAGTTAAAAGCTGAACATTCTCTGCACGAAAGCGGAAATTTTGTTGATTGCTTGAGTCAGAAGTGGAGAAAAAGAACCTCTCTTCCCCTCATCCGTCCTTAACCGCCAATGACAGACTGTAATTGTAGCAGTGTGAACAGTCGCATCTACTACTGCATTGCCAACCAGGGCTGCTTGGAGTCATTTTCTCCGATATTTAGTTCTTACCAGGCTGTGACCTGAGAAAGGGTTTGCCGTGCTCACAGGAGGAGCTGGGCTATGTGTAGGGTGCCTGCTGACCTTGGTTGCACGTGGGTGTGGGATGTGGCTTTGGAGATGCTGTGGAAGCCCTGTGTTTGGAAAACTGCCGCTCACCGTCTCGGTGAGAGTCCGTGGCAGATGGCAGTAAGCATCAGTTGCTGGTCTCCAACTGCACAGTAACAGCTTCTCTGATTTCTAGCCTTTTCACACCAAACGTGTGCAGCAATGGATGGGTCTTGTGTCTGACCTAGTGCAGCCCCCAGAAGTTTCCCGCAGTAGTTACTTTTCTCCAAACTCTTCATAGCATTAACAGTCCGTTTAAATAGTGGTCACGTCTCGAACTTTGGGGGGTGGATGGTAGAGGCTGCTGTAAATGGCGTGACTTCAGTTCATAGCTGGGACAGAGTTGGACTCAATGCAAGAATACCACTAGAGCTATCAAGCATACAGGTAGCCTGTCTTCAGCAACCGTCAGGATTTTTCTGCCCCAAGATAAATTTTTATCTTGGAGTATGAATCAGTTGTGTCCTTAAGAAAACAAGCAAACCCACGAAATCTGAGTCATCGCTCTTTGCCTTCAGTCATCTGCTGGTAAGGCCAATACAAGTGGCTGTCGAATGGGGCAAAACGCCGCTTGCACCTACCGGTCCCTCTATACGCTTCAGTTATGCTGGGAAGTAGGGGAAACTACCCCTAGCCAGGGCTCCCTGTCCTCCTGGCAGAAGCCTTTCTGTAAAGTGTTGAGATCCTGGGGAGAGTGACCATGCGTACATAAGTTTCTGGCAATTCCTGTTTCACCCTTTAATTAGCTTGGTTTCCAGAAGTGTTTTTACCACCCGGTTATGTACCAGTTAAAAATTTACCTCTGCAAAACCAAACTCGGTTCCCTGTATATAAACCAAGAAATGCTGGGACTTTTGAATGCAAGTCAGTAATGCTGTTGCGGTGGTAGAGATGCCGATTCCCATGGACAAACCCAACACCATCCTGTGCCGACGTTTCTGGCTCATGTCTGACTGTGAAGAATGAGTCAAGCCAAGCTCTAACAAGCGGTAATACCTACCATTACTCTTATCTGGAAATGGTGTTGAGGAGTGACTGTCAAATATCCTGTTACACTTACAGTTCCAATTCCACTTCAGCTTTCTGAAAGCAAACCACTTTGTGTCACACGTAAACTCTCTATTTTGGGTTATGCGACTGCGTGCTGATTTTCCAGTAAGTCACAGAAACGTGGAAAAAAAGCTACCCTGGAAGTTTGACACTTCAAACTTGACTAGTAGTTCCAAAATCAGGGTCAGCTTTGCTGCCTGTCACTTTTCAGCCAAGGGGATAAAAATACACTTGGACGGGGATTTCGAAAGCTTTCTTTGCAGCAGTAATTGCGGGAACTTGGATTCTGCAGGACCTGAATGCCGAGCAGCCTACAAGGAATCTTGAAATCATCTTTGATATGCTAGGGCTCCTTCTACATGAAAAGCTGTAAAATCTGCCTGAGACATCAGCAGTTTTTCCGAGAGGAACTTGGCAAGCAGGCAGGAGGCTGTATGCTCTTGTCACCTCGTGTAGGCTGTAATAAATGCCAGTGGGAGTTGCGTGCTTAAGGTATGGATCCACAAAGAGCATTGAACAAAGTCAACTCACGGTTTGCAATCCTTTCTTACCTAGGAAAAGCACTCGCTGAGTGGAAACCTCTGGATGACATGCCTAACTCCAGTCTTTCCCACAGTTTTCAGCAAGATTTTTGGACATTCTTGTTCTTTTCTTCATTCCATTCAATATTGAGACCTTTGCCTCCTACAGTTGCCTTCTAACGTGGTATCTTGCAAATGGTGGGAAGGCGTTTTGTGTGTCTTATGGGTGTTTTGGCAGAGAGTAACCAGGGTTTTGAAACGGTTTGCAGAAGGCGTCTGAGAGACATCACTAAGGAAGGAGCAAAGCTCAGCATCTCAGCATCCTTGGCACTCTTTGTGTCCTTTCAAATTAATTTAGCACCAAAATGATATTATCTCCTGAGGACCTAGGTGGGATGAGACTAACCTGGCCACCTACCTGTGTACCTGAAGAATGGCCCCTCTGTAATGCATGTAGATAGAGACGCTTTTCCATTTGCCAAATGATTGCTTAATGCTCTAATGCTACTCAAATTAGAGCTTTATATTAAGTACACTACTTATTAATTAACAGCAATAACCAATTACACTGTAAGATAATTATTTTGCCCAGTAACAAAATACTTTCCAGGAACTCTCAACTTCTACATCAGCTCTAGCTTGCCCCTGGCTTTCCTGCTGCTTTCTTTCAAACTTGACAGCTATCGGTGGCTTTGTAGAGGCTTTTTCATACGAATGTTTGTTGTCACGCTTCCGCGATGATTGCTCCTCTGAACTAATACAACTGAGCGTGTTCCCCGAAGGTCTTACCGAGACCTGTTCATGCAGCTTAGACCCTGTAGCTGTCGGGTATTTCAAATATGCATGAGCTATTGCCATACTTCTGGACTATTTATTTCCTACTCAACTGTCTGTTTTGTGGTGGATTTTTTTCTTTGTTCTCTTTTTTTTATTTCTTTGGGGGGTTGCGAAATTCTCCCCGGAAAAGTGCAAGCGGAGAGCATAGCTGAATCTTAATTCTGCCTATCACTGGCTTGATAGATGGGCTTGAACAAGTCATCTAACCTGGCTGGGTTTGAAGCTGGGTCAACAAATACAGTGCTGCGTCAACAAATTGAAAAGCACTAATTGAAAGCACTGTAATTAGAAAACTATACCCTGGGAGATTTTTCAGGATGCTTCCTATATTTTAACAGCAATGCCAATGGAATGTATGGTACTTTATAGGAATAACGGCAAGAAATCCTAGATGGAAAATTAGAGGCACGACCTTTGTCATCTTACCAAAATAGCAGTAGGGAGCATTGCTGCGAGCTGTCTGTGAGGGAGGATCCAAGGCATGTCAGACCCTTGCTTCACGTTGACAGCTCAGCTCTAGCCGTGCCTGCCTTTCTGTGCTGCTTTCTTCAGCGTCCCACCTGGTGGTAACTCTGCTGAGGGTTCTCCAGTGCAGAGAAGCTGCCAAGTGGACATTTGCAGCTTATTTATTAAAACACTAGGAAGAGGATTTATAATTTTTTTTTTTTTTTTTTTTAAATGCACCTTTCCCGTATCTTCCAGTGATACCGCTTACATCATGGAAATTGAAATGCAAACTCGGAGCTTCGTGCAAGCTTTTGAACTGCTAGGGACATCTGTTGTTAGTGCCACGGGCAGGCTCTGGAACAGACAGCGCTGCTGACAGCAGACAGGAGAAGATCTGTCCGGACAGCGTTAATCACAGTCTTTGGCAGGCTGGGTATTCGAAGCCAAGCACAGATGGCTGCCCATTCTGCAGCAGCTCCCTTCAAGTACGAACTCGCCATTCTTTGTAGCCTGGTGGTATTTTGTGAATCTCTCACTCGTTTCAGCACGTTTGATGTCTTATGCGCTCGCCAGGCACGGCCTGCCATAGTTCTGCTCTGCGCTGACACTGTACAGGCAGCTCCGATTTGATTCCCCACTGCACTTCCCTCCCATGTTGGGGTACAATGTCTGTCCTTGTGGCCGGCATCTCATGCCATTTAAGCGTCGTGTCTTTTATTTGAAGGGGCTCCACTTAACATGAGAAATAGATCTCTCTCAGCTTGAGTAATACTTCTTTATCTCCTTTCATCCCAATCACTGGGAACTTGATTCGGAGGAAACGTAACGCAGATCATCGATGAAAATACACTTCAACAGCTTTGCATCTGGAAATGGTCCTAGGAATACCATTGTTCATTGACAACTGATTAACAGAAACTCTTTACATAGTCATTAACATACCTGACTGAGGCTTCTGTAATAATCCGCTGTGTTAATGCTTTCATCAGGGTAACAAAGGGGGCAAGTCAAATCTCACAGCACATTTTCAGTGTCTCTAACAGAAATGTAACTGTGAAGGTCGTCATCTCAGTTGCCTAATTGGAACGGTGCCATAGCATCAGCTAGGCACTGAGAGCTTTCCTGGAGTTAAGACCCTAAGTGGACAATGAAGGTCTCAGCCAGCTCCTCCAGGACTCCCACATCATTGTCACCCAGGTTAGTTTTAATTCACTAGCACCTCTTGGGATAACACTTAATATCCTTTATTACTTCCGAGATGGAAGCAGTTTATATTAGCCCAACAGCTGCTCCTTGACTACAGATGAATCATTTCTTGATAAGCGATTTGCACTGGGTGCGGCTGCCCAGGAGCTGGCAGGGGGGCTGCAGGGGGGCCTCTGTGAAGGTCCCAGCTGTCTCCAATGGACCCACTGCAGGCCACAGCTGAGCCCCCCAGCCACAGGTGGGGCACCTCTGGGAAAATGGTATTTAAGCAAGGGCAAACACACCAGAGAGTAGTAAGGAGTGGAGAGAAAAGGTGAAGAGTAATTGGTCTGAAAAGCTAGTACCGGTGGTCTATGTGTAAAGGAACAAGCTGTCAGTGAAATAGCTTTAGTGCACAATTTCTAGGTGCTGGTTCAACTGGCTGGGAACTTGTTTGAACAGAACTACCCAAAGAGCATGTATGTTTGTAAGCTCTATACTTGTATGTTTACAAAGTACCTAATGTGAAGATGCTGTTCTGTTGAGGATGATCCTCGTCGTCGCTGTCAAAATGCTGATTTCCTTTTGTAAAGGTAAGTCTGTGTGTGTATATGTACGCCTCCGTGTGCGCATGTAAAATGAAATTAAGCAGAGAGTGTTTGCTTGCTGATTAAAATCAGTGTCTATAAATAATTCTAATGTTAAATGCTGCCTGTGCCCTGCAGAGTTGTCACTCGATGTTTTCTGTTAGTTTAGCACTTAAACAGGAGTCTTAAGAGTGAGTGTAACGCTGTGTTTGAGTGGTGGCTAACTGGCTGTCCATAGCCCAGGGGGGTATAGGGTGGTATTGTGTATAGTCCTTGTATCCAGGTCTAGCTGTGGCAGAAGAGCAGAAAATATCCCTCCTGCTTAAAACCTGGGAAGGCGCAGTGACAAGTTTCTTGGCGGAGTGCTCCGTGTGAGCGGGACCGCGTTACCGTGCTGAGCAGCCTCGCTGGGACCCCGGCTCCCCGCAGTGTCTGCGCAGCAGCTACTGTGCAACCGGGAAAGCTCGTTCCAGTGCTCCACATCCATGTTCTGCCAAATTATGCCCTTCAGTACCTCTTGTTGCGGTGATTACTCCGATGAGATGCTTAAAGAACCTCAAGGATTCTCCCAGTATTGTAATTCTTCTGGAACAAATATGGGAACAAGTACTGGAAAAGGAAGGATGTGGGTTATTTTGTAGCATGGTATTTCTTCATTCGGAAGCGTCACTTTTGCAGGCAATTACACCGTGCTAGCAGAACAAATTTCAGTGAGCAGTAGATAAAATTCATAATTAATGAGCTTTGGCTACCACAGTGCTGGTTCTGTTCAAAATAAACTCGCATTCCGCACTTGCTTTTTTAAATACTGATGAGTCTGCCATTAGTAGACTCAAATGTCATTTAGATGTATATAGCCTAGGGGGAAAGTACATTCTTCAGCTGTTTAGTACCTGTCCCAGGCTGTTTTCAGGGATATGTTGATTTTGGCCTTCTGGGCACAAAGTAGTAAGAAGAAAAACTTTCTCCTCTATTCTGTCTAAAATGCTGTCTGTATGGCAACACAAACTTATATCGGGTGAATACCTAAAGCATGAAATGGACGGAGATGCCTACCTGAGCTGGCTGTCGGCTTTGGTATTAGTCTCTCCCTCCCACTGCTTTCCTCCCTCCTGGAGGGAAAGATTGACAGCCCTTTGCTGTGGCTTGCCTGGAGACATCTCTTTCCCAGCCAGACAGCAGTGCAAGCGGTGGGCTTAGTGCAAGTGGTGGGATTAGAAAGGCTTTGAGCTCCCCGTGGAAAGGGGGAGAGTAGTTCTGAAGAACCTTCACCATTAGAGCCCCGGGGCAAATAGCCACAGAAATTCCAGGCTCTTGGCCTAAAGAAAGCAAGCCAAGCATTGCAGGCAACAGCACAGAGAAGGAAATAACACTTTCTATGCTGGAGCCAGCAGCACAGAACATCACCCCTCCTCTTTCTGCTGTGTCTTGCAATGAGCGCCTTGGTAATCAAAGCTGATAACTGCAGGACAAAATCTTCCCTGGCCTTATGGGCTTTCTTTGGCGCTTCTTGCTCAGGAACTTCTCCTGTTTGAGGCTGACCAAATAACCAGGCCGTAATACAGGAAAACTGACAAGCTTCAGAGGGTGGTAGCAATGAGCCCTGTCTTGTTTGGTCAGCGACAACAGTTGAAGAAGTGGCCGAAGGTGGTGATTGTGTTGCTTTTAAGCAGTACTAGCTGGTGCTGCAAAGCACCTGGGAGATATTACAGATATTTGTATAGCTATTCATGTACCTTGCCTGTTGCTGTGATGCTGTGTTGCCTCCTTCTCCCTGAAGCAACCTTATATTGTCCCCACAAATGGCCGTGAGAAAACTGTTGGGCTGGGAAAGAGGGATTTGGAAACAAATCAGCAAATGCTCTTGTGTTCGAGTCTTTTTACATGCAGCTTGACATTCTGGGGGATGGCACTCTCTGAGCTAGCAGACACTTGCCAGGAACTTGGTTAAACTCCTTGTACTGTGTTTTCTGAGGAGAGTCCCATGCAGCATCTTGCGAAAGGCAAGCTCAAACGCAGGCACAAAGCTCATGAGTCCATAGAGAGCTCAGTGTTACTGCTTCACCATGTAAAAATTTGGATTTCTCTTCTTTGGCTCACGCTTCGTAGAGCAAACAAAATAATGTCTGGGCTTCGAAATGGCAACAACGAAGGTTTGGGCTGTATGTTGGCCGAGCAGATAGGATCACGTGAGGCTGCGCTGAGATCAGGCAGGTATGTGCAAGCCTGGCGGGTGAGACTAGCGGTAACTGAACCAGAGCCATTAAGGTGATCAACATAACTCTTACAGGACTCTTCTCCCTCTTGTTTTCCACTAGAAGACTCGGGATAAGCCCTGTCTACAGCTGCTTACTCTTCACCAGTCGAGAGGTATCTGCAAGGTGAAGTCGAGTGCCCTGTTTCTCACGGTGCAGAAGCAGTGTTGTTCCGGCCAGTGGGGAGAAGCAGGCTGCCTTCACAAAGGGGGTGCTGGGGCACTGGGGGAAGAAGGAGACGCTTCTGAGTCTAGTGCCTGTTGTTTTGGGGCTGCTTGTTTGTTTTTTTTTCGGCTTCTGCTAGCCCTAGTGCAGGTGGCCCAGCTCGCTGAAATGGCTGGGCTAGCAAAGAAAACCTTGAGCTTTATCAAACTTAAGGCTGCCAGAAGAACTGATGTGTCAAGGGAGACCCCCTTGCAGAGAACACGTTGGTAGAGGGTTGTTTCCTTGCTGGCATGCTCAGTGATCTGAGTGGGCTTGGAGGATGAGCAGTGGAGCCAGTGATTTGCTGCAGGGAACTGGCAGAGTCTGTAACCTGGGGCTGTCCGGGTTTTGGCTCTCTTGATAGTTCAGGCTGGCATCAATGGATTAATTGCTTGCAGAAATCTGCAGAACATTATAAATTAGCCCTGGCTGCTCAGGTAACCAGGAGAATATTCATGAAACAATCAAAGCTGAGAAAAGGTGAGCTGGGAAAGCTTAATTGGTGAAAATGAAGGAAACCTCAGCAGCCAGCTCAAGTAGGGTTAAGAATCCCGGTGTGATTAGATGCTCACATCTGTCAAGCCAGAGCAGGGTTTTTAATCTTCAAACCAGCCTTCAGATTGGCTCTGCCCTGGCAGAGATGCTAGAATTTATTATTTTTCATCTAATTGAGTGAGATGGTTGCCTTAAGTGTGGTGAGAACATATCACCCAGGGACCTATTGGGGAGGGCAGAGCATTTTCCTTGCTTTCAGATCTTGGAGACCATGTCTCGTAGGAAATTAATATATGTCTAAGGAGGCTCAATTTTTCTAATAAACTACTTCACTGCCTCCTTACTGTAGCTACTGCAAATGTTTATCTTTGACCTGCTGCCGGTCCTGTCGGTAAGAGAAGCTGGCTATGCAATTTTGTGTAGCTGTGTTAGAAGCCAAATAAATTCAGGTGCTGGAACATGACCTGTGTGTGTGCACCTGCCAACCGATGCCATGAAGACATACGTGGTCACTTAAACGCTGTAACTTCCATTTACCAGTGAGCCGAGGTGGGGTCAGGCCAGGACAGAGACCCCCAGGAGCTGCCTTCTCCTGGGCGGGAGGTCCTGGGGGCACCCGACGTGGCGTAGGAAATGGGTGACAGACTAGAAGCTGCCTGCTGAAAATAAGAAACCCGGCTCTGTATGGGAGCAGAAGTGGAAAAGTAATGCCGATTCAGGACTCGGTGAGCTTTTGGAGTTCTTTTAAGACTTTGACATCCTGTTTGGCACAAGCGTAACCCATGGGTCTGAAGCTCTCAAGAAGCAATATCCCTCTTCACCTGCTTTTTTTCTTATAATCCCTATCCACCTGCTGTTTTAGCTTTAAGAGCTTTAAGCAGTCTTTCAGGTGGAGTAGAGTGTGCAGTGTGGGTATAAGCACCTGGTGCCTCCCACAGATTTTCGCACGCTGGCAAAGGGTTTAATATTCCTTTAGTATCCCAGTCCTTTTATAGTCTAATGCAGTTTGCAGGGCGTGAAAGAAAACCCAGCTTCGCAGCAGGATTCAAAGGGAAAATAATGAATCGTGGTCTGCTTCAAATAATTAAAATATGCAGATATTTAGTGATCTATCAAGGGGTATGAGAGAGTAATACAACACCCTGTCCAATTTGTTTTAGAGCTAGAGTTTGAGCACTCTAGTATAAAATTATAACCTACGAATTAATGACAAGAAAGTTAACTGTATCTAGGTCAAATCCACATGTGAACCTCCACAAAACTTTTGCTTCATTCAGCTTTTTCACGATTATCTTTACTTTCTGTTGCCTCAAGGGAGGAAAAAACCCTTTGATTAAAAAAAAAAAAAGGGGGCATTTTTCCCGTTTCTCTTTAACTTTTCCTTCCTGCCTTATTTTTAAAGTAGAAAGCTTTTTCCTTTAAAAAGGGGGGGAAAAAAGGTTTGTTTTATGTGTGTTTTTCACTCAAGGTTGTTCAAATTCAACCAGTCCTATTGTGGCTGTAAAGGAGCCATAAAATTTCATTACTGCTTTTCCACAGAAACCAATTCAAGTGTCCAAGGCTTAGTCTTGTGGTTTAAAGATCTCCCTCTAGAATTGCCGCGTGCCTCTCTTCTATCCCTGTGCGGCTGCCAGGTTCAGTTCACGTTTACTGAAGTATTTCTTTTGGGACTGAAACCAATTAAAGCTGTGATGAATTAGAGGTTCTGCTTTTGGGTTAGCTCTAAATCTTGGCTTTGTGTTCATGAGCATCCCACTTTGCAGGTTACCGTAAGGTTGGATGTACTCTTTCTCACTCTGATTTATACAGAGACTGAAGAAGAGGGAGCTCTGTTGCCATCTAATATTCTGTTTCTAGCTGAAGATCTGAAGGGTGGTTGTTTTGGGGGGTTTTTGTTGTTTGGGTTTTTTTTTTCCCTGTGGGTAGGCACTCCTAAAGCATCATCTCTTGCTGATGCTTCCCTGGCGAGGTCCAGCCTCAGGGCTCTGTTTGTGAGACTGAAATACTGGGCTGCAATTAGTCTTCCGTTTTCCCCAGGGAGATTTTTAACTGGATTCCTGTGTCAGCAAAAGGAGCTATTCTTTGTGTGAAATAGTGTAGCTTGTCTTCAGTATTTGCACTTGTTTTCCCTCTGAACTCCTTTCCTCTTTCTCTGCCATCTGCAGTCGGTTTCTAGTCAGCCCTTAGTGACTGCGGGCACGTTGAGGAAGTGGAGTTGTACCCGCTCGTGTTTCTGCGTGGCCTCGGGTGTGCGGGTTGTGCATCTGCGGGGCTTTGCTGAAGATGCGAACCTGTGTGCGGCTATAGGAGTCGCCAGGCTGTCCCCGTTAGCCTGGGAGATCTTTGTGAACGTGCATTGTCTCTTTGGTGTAACTTGTTCTGTCCGCACTAGGGAACAGCGGGATGAAGTATGTGGGATGTGGTAAACGGTACAAAGAAATCATATTCCACCCATATACTAGTGATTGCTCTTCATTAATAGCCCTTCAAAGAGCTTTAAAGTGGTCATAAAAATAGGAAACAAAGCATTCCGTTTTAGCTCCTCTTTTTCCCTTTTGTGTTAAGTCTTAACATCAGATTCCTTCGAAAATGTAACATCTCTTCAGGTTTGAGCCACTAGGCTTAGTTCCCATACATCTTCTACCTTTAGAGGACACGCATACCGAAAACTGGAGTTTGAGAGCATGTCTGGGATACTTTAAGGCATTTTCTTGGCAAATGATGTCTGGAATATGCCAAGGCGAACTCCTGGACCCATGAAGCTGGGGCAAGATCCAGCACACACCAGTTCTTTGGTATATTCGTTACTGTGAGAAGAAAACCAGGGTGCCTCGGTTTTGGCAGCACCACGCCAGCGTGAGTTGCAATGCAACGTGCACGTCGCTAACGTGAAAACTGCGGAAGGGCGTGCACTCCTAGGCTGAAGCCTGTTTATGGCGGCTTTTTTACTGAACCACGTACGAAGCCTAGTGCCGCACCTTATGTTTCTGCCACATGCCGATCAAATGTGTTTGGTAGCCGTACAGCTGAGCTGGCATCATTTCGGAGCCTGCATCTTGTTTCCAAAGCTATTCCAGCTTGCCCAAGCAATGCATGAGAGCTTATGGCAGTGTTGGCCTGGTTCTGTTAAACTCCAGCTACTTTCAGCCTGGTCCCAGCCTGCCTCTTTCAAACTCCTGCTTCCAGCTGGGCAGGAGGAGAGAATGAAGCACAACCCCACCACCCTCTGGAAAGCTTTCATTGATGTTGCAGGAGTTAGTAGCAGTAGATTGACGGATCCTCCTCTTCCTCCCCTGTTGTCCTGAGATTTGCCTTTTGACTCGAATGCACGGCAGAGCTTGAAAAGATGACATTGATTTTTTTTTTTTCCTTTATAAGGCTGCTACAGCCTTGCAGAAAAGAAACACTTCTGCTCCATTGGCCTTCATTGGCTGCATATTCATCTCCTGCACGCTGCTGCAGTGAGCCGAAAGGCACAGTATAGACTGTTCTGTGCCTTCGCTCTGGCCCTTGGCGTTTGCCAGGAACAATTAAGCTCCTGCTTTCCTCCTCCCTCTTATGGGTCACTGTTTTCTCTCCATTTTGGTAAGTCCAGGTTCTAATTTTCTTGGCGATAATGGAAGGAAAGAAAAGGGGAGGAAAGAAGAAAAGGGGGACACCCCCCCGCATTCACCCCCCCAAAAAACCAACCCCAAAACCAACCCAAACCTGGGGCAGGAGAGCGGGATATACTCATGTCCTGACTGTAATGATATGACTGTTATCCGTACAACTGGTCGCACTAAAACACTGGCTTAAAATACCTCTTCACGGGTTCCAGAGATTGCAATTTGAGTCAGCCTATAAATTCGTCTTGACCGTTCTGCCTTGTCTTAAACTTGATCTCTGCACCAAGGGTTGCTTCAGCTGCTGACCAGTGCAACGAGGCCTGATCCTTTCTCTCTCGAAACGCCCTCCTCGTCTCCCCGAGTGATTAGTCGTCTCCCCGAGTGATTAGTCGTCTCCCCGAGTGATTAGTCGTCTCCCCGAGTGATTAGTCGTCTCCCCGAGTGATTAGTCGTCTCCCCGAGTGATTAGTCGTCTCCCCGAGTGATTAGTCGTCTCCTCCGTAGCGCTTGCCCCCGCGCAGCAACATGAGAGCAGCAGCGCGGTGGCAGGACGGTTGCGACCACTTCATTTATCTACTGAAGGCTTGATTAAACTCGAGAGGACTCCGGTGGAAATTGCTGCTTGCTCCCTCATGTAATTACCCAGCAAACTGCTCACCAGGAGCCCAGACGCAGCCCTTGCCCTTTGCTGAGGCTGCTAGCAAGCACCCCTCTGCGTCGCTGAATTGCGCAAGCGGAGGTTCATGCCTGGGTATCCCACGTGTGCGAAAAGCGAGCTATCGCTGCGTGGCTGCTTCGCCTGACCCACGGCGAGGAGCATCTGTGCTTTTTAAGTGCCCCTGCTAGTTGCAGACAAGGCTACTCCATGTTTCCCAGGTGGCCCGTGGGCAATAGTACAGCCCTTAATCGGAATAGACCCTTCTGACAGCCACAGGCTGAGTAAATCTCTCTTCCTCGCCACCTTTTCATTCTCACTTCGCTTTCCCCAGTGGCTTGCGCCCTCTCAGCACCACCAAGAAAACAGATTTATTTTTGAATGTGAAGCTAAGCTGGCAGCAATGTAACACCTTTTCAGCTCTTGCTTGGTGTAACTGCAGGAATAAATAACTGCTTTCTCTTTCTAGTCCCAGGAATATTTCAGCTTCCCATGACTTTTCAGTAGAATTTGATTTATAGGTAGTTGTGGCCATGCATTGCTTGCATCTGACCCGAGGAGACTTTCATTGCTCTGGAGTGATAATTGCAAAGGGAAACTGAAACCCCCAACGTACAAGTCCCGGTTGATTCCTTGTCTTGGGCACAAGGGCAAGGCAGAGAGGTTTGCTGCTGCGGAGAAACCAAGGGCTAAGGAGACCTTCATGGGCACAAAGGGGCTAGTGGCTTCAAAAAGTTGCAGCCAGACCTTTCAGCTTCCACAGCCGCAACCCTTGCCCTGAGGGTGCCTAATCCTGAAGCACGCGTTTCAAGAACAGATGAATGTTTGCTGGTTTAGATAGGCCTGTTTTCTCTGCCCAGGGGAGGTGCAAGGCAACCTGTGCCTGAACTCCTTGCACCCCCCCTGCCAATGCCTAAAAAGTCCTTAAAAAAGAACCCGATGTGCTTCCAGTTCAGGGGGAGTGCTTGGTTTTATACAAGTGCTCTTGGGCACTTCTGGGCCTGTAACTCTTGCTGTTTCCTTGGGGTGACTGTGGGAGGACGCGATCTCTGCTGAAAGGCTCTGCCTTCCGTTTGGTAGCCCTCACTGCTTTTCAGACCAGTTTCTGCAGGTTTACGGCCACCTGTACAAGGGTTTGACCCACGGCAGGAGCCTGTGCTTTTGAGTGTGGGTAAGCCTGGGCCGGAGGCACGCCGTCCCCTTTCTTACGGGGTCACACAGTGCATGAGGATGCTGTCAAGAAGTCACGGGGGTGTGCAGAGGAGGCTCTGAGAGAGAGTCAGGCGATGGCTGCCCAGGATGGAGAGGGGGAAAGCTGTCCTCCCGCTTGGCCCCTTGCCGTGCGCTGAATGGGGAATTACTGGTAGAAGCCTGGAAAGCCAGCGCTTCCCTCCGTCAGACCCCTCTGCCAGAGCCCTTCCACGTGGACCACCTCTGCTTGCTGAAACAGGAGACAACCTGCCCTTTGGACTGCATTTGCTAGCAGGTTTCGGGGATGTTTTTTTCTTTCTCTGGCCTCCCACGTGGAAAATAATTCTTCCAACGTGCAGATGGCAGCTCCCTTCGCGGAGGGGCAGGCGTGTGCAGAAGGCTGTATTTGTGCTTTATTCGTAGAACATGTGTACATATCATTTGCAGGGTGTTACTCAGTATTATATTAAAAATAGTTACTGTGTTAAGCTTCTAATTCTCACCTTTTTGCTTGTGCTTCTGATTTCGGAGCCATTTGTGATTTACGGTGTAAAACTTCTCTGCGGTTGAGAGAGCTAGTCTAGCTTTCTATGAAATGTCTACAGCTTTCTTCTAAAATCAGGTTCCGTGTTTCTGGGAGCTGATAGTTAACAACATAAAGATTTGACTTATTCTAAAACTGCCAGAGAAGACACTGGACATCTATGTCCCGGGTTGAACGCTGGTGCCTAAAAGCACAGAGTTAGTCTGGAGTGAAGGGCGATGGTGTTGCTGCGTAACTGGACACTCAGGTCATGAGTGGGAAAGTGGCAAAATCTTCCAGCAGACTGCCAAACTGCTGAAAGTTGGCATTAGGGAAAAAAAGTGTGACTTTTTAAACTTCTCGCCTTTGTCCCATTATTGATGCAACACCAGCGGCCTTCTGCCCAGACTGCTGCAGCATTTGGATGTGCTGCATTTCTGGGCTGCTGCTCTGTAGGGAGTAGAGATGAAGTGGGATGAAGAACAGAAAGAAAAGTGATTTTTTTTTTTTAATTTTATTTTTTTAAGCAGTATAACCCCCCCCCCCTTTCCTCCTGTATTCTGTCCCACTTCATCTCATGATTATTAGGAGCCTCCTGCCCCTGCTTTTTCCTTTCTGCCCCTGCAAAAGAAAAAAATGAACCCCAAAAAGCAAATGCCTTGGACTGAACTCATCATGTGGCGGATGCTGCTTCTGCGCTGGACCAGCAGCAAGGTACTAATCCCGTAGCCTGGCAGACTGGAGACCAGTCTGTGCATCCTTGGGGCTGAGCGTGAGTGGCAACCATGTGGGCAATGAGCAGGCTGCCAGTACTTGGTCCGTGGCTGTCCTCAGCAGGTAGCTTGGCATCTGCAGCAAGACCCCGTGGTAACAGCATCTTGTATGTCCTGGCACACCGGTTAGCTGGGGCAATGACTCCTGGATACAGGAGCCAACCCAGGAGCTGTCGCTGTGGCTATCATGTCAATGTATGCGTAAATTCTAGCATCATCTTTACCATGAAGTTATTAATGGAAATCATCACCCTCATTTAGTAGCTGCCATCGCTTAGTAGATTAACCTTTATCAAGCAACTTTGCTATGCCAGCTGCATGGCAAAGTAATTACTTTTAATAGAATCTGCCCTTGATTTAAAGCCACAGGGGAAGCAATTAAATTTAACAAAGGCAAAAGCCATGACTTATAAATGAAGATAGATGGCTTTTGTTATCTGTTTCATAAATTTTATTGTGTACAAGTATTAGAAAATATTCCATCATCTCATGTTTTGGGGTTTTTAAAATGTGATATTAGATTCTTTTACGCTAAGGATGGATTGAATGTCATCAGTACTGGCTCTGGGACTTGGCTCAGAAATAGAGCTTGGTATCACTTACACTCAGGTCACAAACGACTTGCAGGGGGCTTTGAACTTGAGCTGCCACCTGCTTCTCAGACCTTTGCCACTTGTGTTCAGCACGAAGAGTATACCTAATGATCTCCTGGATCACCTGATCTCTTCCCTATATCTAGCTAATTAGGTAGCATTGTGCTTTAAACCAAGGTGCACCCTATACTGGTCTATGCATCCATAGACTTTTTCGGTTAAGATTGTACCAGTGAAAAAGCGTTGCTCGGTGTACATCAGGTATACCTGTATGATGGCCCTGAGCATGTTAGGTTTGCAAACAGCTCATGAGCAACAGCTGCCGTATGCGCTTCTGTTCTAAAGTTATGGTGATGTCCGAGCTCTTTGGGAGAAAAATCTGTCCTAGTTCTTCCTTTAAACAACTACTGTATTTGCTTGGAAAGCTTGGCATGTGTACGGATTGGCGTTGGGCCTGTTAAGAGATGGGCAAGGGAAGTTTGGTTTGTTTTTTTAATTGAAATGGAATCAGATATACTTGTCTGCTGGGGAATAGTTTCTTCTGTGTGGGAGATGGAGATTGTAGTTGTAAGAGTCTTTGTGGGCTTGTATAGCAAGGTGGATCTCTAGTGTCGGTCACGTTAACAAACTTGGCCAAAAGGAAATTCTTACATTACTGGGTTGGTTTTAGGTGTCTTAAAAGTTGGTGGGGTTTTTAAGTTTTCATGAGTGAGACGAAGGTAGTGAAATGCATGGTCATTCATTTCAGTGACTGGGCAATGGAAATCTGCTTGTGAGTAGGTGCGGACAGTCCCTGCACGTGGAGTGAGCGTGGTGGTGGTATCTTGTCGTGGCACTCGTGCTGCAGCATCCACGCCTAGCTGAGTCTCCTGTGCCTTTAGCTAAGCTTGACTGACTGCAAGAGAATCCAAAAGGTTCAACAACATAGATCGGGCTGCCAAACCCAGTTCAAAACTGGGCTGTAATAGCGTGGTAAGAACAGCATGGTGCGGGAACAACTCCTGGGGAGATCATGCCAATGTTGTAGTGGGAGGTTTTTGTAAGAGCCTTTAGGAGAACTGTTTTAGGAGAAATGCTTACCAGGAATCTTTGAAGTGGAAGGCATCCTGCTGTGGGGCAGGTAGGTGCTGGGTAGCATCGTGTGGTCCCTTCCAGGCCTTGATGTCAGGAACCAAAAATACGAATGTCCTTTTCTTCTTCAGTTTAACCCTGCCAGATTTGGCTTGGTTTGGGTGTAGACAGGGCCACATGTCCTGCCCAGACCTCCAGCCAGACTTCTCTCCTTCCTCCACCACCCTGCTGAGAAATAGCTGCCTAGCCAGCAGCACGCTTCAGCCTGTATGAGCACTTACCCTCAGCCTAACGTAAATGGTGTCCCCTAGGTGTCTTACTCGCTGACAGCGGTTTCCAGAGGACCAGGGCTAGAGAAGAGGCTTCTCAGCAGCTCCTTTGAGCAACTGTGTGCCGGGATCCTTCAGGAAACCTATGGAGCCATAGGGTTGCTTATGCGGAATGGGGAGACCTCTCCCGAGCTGCAGTGCTAAGAGCACCGTATCTGCTGTGGATAATGCAGCTGAGCGAGGGTCCCTTGGCTCCGGCAGTCCATTTCCAGGCGGCAGACCGAGTCTTGCTTCTGCTTTGAGTACAAACCACACAGCCAGCCTTTCCATATTAGCCCAGGGCGTATGCCCTGTTTATTTTGTTTCTTGTGCCCTTCTTGGGGAGCAGCCGAGTCCCTCGTTTACTGTCTCCAAGCAGGGCTCTAGTTGCTCTGCTCTCTACTGCAGAAGCCCCAGCCTGCGGTGCCGTCCCTTCGTTCGCCGCCTCCGTGACCGATGCTCAGTTACCAGGAATGCTGACCCTCCAGAGCGTTACTGGAAATGTTTTGGCCGGAGGAATGTTGGGATGTGCTTAGTAAACGGAGACAGAAAAACAGTGGACTGCAGCCCAGGCTTTCTCATAGCTGTCATCTGTGAAGAGAAATCCTCTTTGTTCTGGTTTGTCTGTCAGAGCAGCTTCTCTTCACTTTGCAATATGTTGTAGCAGGGCTACTTGGGCTCAGAGCCCTGACTTGGCTTTCTTCCTTCAGTTCAGCTAATATCTGCTTTGCAATCAAATATCTTTGCCTGAGACTTTGAAGTTTCTTTTTCTTTTGAAAAGTGGAAGAAGCCAGTGGTTTCTGACAGGCGTAGATTAGCATGAAGTGTCCCTGCTCTGCCATAAGTGTCTCTGCTGATATAAGTCTTCTACTTCTTGGGGCCTCTTGAGGTCATTCCCTCACTGCTTTCATCTTTTGTGAAGCTCTGGGGTGACTTCTGCATCCCAAACGCTGCCCTTAGATGGCTGGTGTGCAGAAGGGCACATGCAGCATCGCAGCCTCTGCATCAACTAATTGCCCTCTGTGAACTGTCAGCACAAAATTCGGGATATCAGTCCTGAAAGAGGCAAATCCTTCACCGCTGCCAACTTGAGTTCCCAGGGGTGATTGATTTGATGGGAGGAAAGGCGGTCTAGGGCTCAAGTGGTGTGCTGGGAGACTCCCTCTCTGCCACTGAGTTTCCAGAAAGATTTGTGGAAGTCTTTAACATATCGCTGCTTTTCTTCCTAGTTTGTAATAAAGCAGGAGAAAACACCTCCCATGATGGCTGCTTTATATGGTTTCATAGACCTGAGTCTTGGCCTTTCCCTTCAGCATTGGGAGCAAGGGAAGAGGCTGGGATGCAAGAGCTGGGAGCTTCCTTGGGGGTTGCTTCTGCTCTGGAAAGCAAACCAAACGCCTCTGGGAAAAACTCGGGAGCCCCAGGTCCTTCCTATGAGATGGCTAGTGTCCAAGCAGCCTGTCCCACGCCTCTGCAGCCCCGCTGCACGCCGAGGAAAGCACGGGCACCCCTGCGTGAGCTAGGGAGCAGAGCAAAGCCTTTGGTAATCGGTCATCGCTCTCTGAATTTCCACTGTCGTGGTGGCGTTGTACGTCGCTGCTGAGGTACGAGGAGCCCTAGCTGTCCTAGGAACCAGGAGTGCCTGCACAGGACGGGGGGTGGAGGCAAGGTGATCCTCGCCGGGTGCGATGCAGGCGTGGTGGCCTGTCCAAGCTCCTCTGCCATGTGTGTGCTCTGGAAAGCCCCTTGCTTTCCTCCGGGAGCTGATTTCTAGTTAGTGCAGCTAATGCAGGAAAAAAGCCTGACAGCTCTTGGGGAAGGGAGCAGCTCATTAAAGAGGAAATAGGTTTCATCCTGTGCTAGGCAGCTTTGATTACCCTCCTGGGAGCTTTGCACCACCTCTCCTCTGCTGTGCTGGCAGACCAAAAGCAGGGTCTTCACTAACTGCGTTTTCCTCGCTTCACACTGACCCTCACCTGGGAGATGCAGCATCGCTGCTCCTTGCGTTGGTACAGGACATACAGCTATACCTTTACCGGTCTTTGGAGAAACGGTATCTGGTTAGGTATGACTCTCCTGGAGGGAGGGAACAGGACTGAGCTTTGTATTACCTTGGTTTTTCTCTCTGCCACAAAGCTGCTTGGGTTTTCTCTGCCAGTGGCTTAGTGCCTGTCCTTATTTTTGATCCGGTGGTTTTATTCTCCTTTAGGGAGATTGATTGCAATGGAGAGGATGTTCTTTGGCTGGTGGAGTCAGCTGTTTCAAATGCAAAAAAAAAAAAAAGGCATTTAAGGCTGCTTTACCTATCTTTTGTAGAAAAGGGTAGCTACACACTTCTGAGCAGCTCCCACAAGCAGCTCTGGTCTGGCAGCGAGCAGCTGCCTGCGCACGTGCAAGGCCAATTAGGATGCAGTGCTGCTTCAAAGCCTTCATTTAGTCTCAAAACAGGCTTCTAAAAAGCAAGAGAAAAACAACTGTATTAAAAAGCAGCTGTTATTAAAAACCTTCTGTTCGATGTCGGGTCGAATGGGTATTTTTTTTTTTCTTACACTTCTACTGGGGGTGGAGCTCCAGGAGAACTTCCCACCTGAAGGCAGGCAAGCCTGCTCATCTTGGAGTGTGTATGTGCTTTTTTTTTTAAAAGCAAAACAAACAGCCCCCTGCAAGAGATGGGTAGGCAAGGGATAGGTGGCTGCTGGAACACCAGGTGATTTGATATGATTTGAAAATAAGCCGCAGGTGGTTATGCAGAGGAAAGACCCAGTGTCTCTAGGAGTTGGTTGGATGTTTACTATGGAAGGGGTTGGAGTCCAGTTACAGCCTGTCTGCAAATTCCCGACACCCAGGAAAGGCTTAAACGGTGATGTGGATGTGAGTAAAGAATGAGCTTTACCATGAACATGTTAATAAAGATCTCTTTACTAGCAGTGCAATACGTTGACGTAAGAATTCTGTACCTTATGTATGCAGTGGAAATTAATCTGGATTAATTTGAGAAACTAAACATGATTAAAGTCACTCTTTTGGAATCGGAGGAGCTCTTTATTTGATTCAGTTTAATTGGCTTACAGAGTGAAGTGGCTGTTCTCAAAAGGGTGTCCATACCCGTGCTGTCTGTGGAAGCATAAAGGCTGAACAAACCCTTCTCTATCTGGCCTTTGGGCTTGCCTGGCCTAATATTGACAATATTACGCCACGTAAGTACGGAGAACTGCCCTCCAGGCTTGCTCGCATCTGGGCTGCTGCGAGAGGTAACGCTGCAGTTGACGCCTTCCTCTGCAGCAGGTATTGGGAGTGTGGGAGTTGTTCTCGGCACCCCAACGCGGAGAGGCCATCTCCTCTACACCCGCACTTTAATAAGCGGGGGAAAAGGCCACGACGCTGTCAATGGCATAGAGAGAAGGCAAGGAGAACCCCTTGCTTATCTTCCCTTCTGCTGGGAGAACAAAGAGGCAAGAAACACCATTGCATGCTGGTGTTTGCCCCGTGATCAAAAGCGCTTCTGCGTTTTATAACCAGCCCCAGGGATTTATTGCTGTAAGAATCTCTGACAAGCTAGGGCTTCAGGATTCCCAAGGGGATTATGTGCACAAATGGCAACATCCCCTGGAGTAAATATTAAAGTGAACTGGGGTTTTTGAAAAGGATATTAGCCTTCACGTCTGGGGCTCTGTCACCTTTAACTGCTCGTGCTTAAGCAGACCGCTGGGAATTCTCCACCAGCAGACACCAGCCTCTTTAAAGAGAAGGGCTGGGACAGGCTGTGGCTGCTGGTGGGGCTGGGGACCACACGAGCTGTTCTCCAAGCCCAAACAGCAGCATCCCTGAGTCACTGCTGTGCTGGGTCTCACCCGAAGCAGTCATTTCCAGCCCGAAGGGCCGGGGGCCCTGCAGGTCGGAAGGAAATGGAGGGTGCCCCTGGCTTTGCAGCGTATCGGCCATGGGGTAGTCTCTTCTGCGTCTGAAACGTGAGACTTGTCCTTCAGCATCAGCACATCAGAGCTGGCTCGAAGCTTTTCAGCAGTGTAGGCAACACTGAATTTGGCTGCTCTAAGGCTGGATGACCAGGCTGGCTTTGTCCCAGAAAGGGAGGGCAAGGCTCTGGAGACCCAAAAGTGTGGCTCTTGCAGCTACCCGAGGAGAGAAAGGTGTTTACTGTGGGTGGAAGGGGCTGTTCTGTGTTGCACATCTTCAGTCTTGCTGCGCACGCAGCAATGCCCACAGCCGTGCCACAGCTCGGAAAAAGCACAGTAGTTCAGAGCAGGGACCGAGGCTTTCCGGCAATGTTTGCTGATACCCTTCCCAGCTTTCCTGCCAGCAGCCTGCTGTCCTCTCCCTATAACAACTGCTTACAAGGGCAGTCCACGAGATTTGTGCTCCTGCTTGTGGACTTGCTCCTGTGGACCTGCTCCCCCTTCGCTTGCAGCAGGTAGGCACCCAGCCCTTGGGAACTGCTGTGGTGCAGAGATCTCGGTAGAGAGTGCGTAAAGCCAGGACGCTGGTTTTGGCCGAGGTGTAAGTCACGAGCACTTCTGAGCAGGTGTCTGCGGAGCACCTAACAAAGGCAGGTTCCCTCCCGAGGTGGGATTTGTCAGGCGTCTCCCAGAACAGGGAGGAGGAATCGCTGATGGCGTTGCAACCCCAAATGCAGTAGGGCAGTGGAGATGTAGCTCTCCACTGAAAATCTGCTCCCCAAGGGGTGCGTGGGTGCAGTGCAAAGGTTTGCTTTTAAAAATCCCCTTGATAGAGTCTGTCTATGCTGCTGTGGCTCTGTCTTCATGCCATTCCTCATGCCATTCCTCATTCTAAGTTACTTTAGGTTTTTCCCCCTTTTTTTCCCCTAGAAAAGCCTTAAATGGATCTATATTTAGAACAGGCTGCATGCTGCCTGCAGGCTTTCTGACAGCAAATAATGATCTTAATAAGGCCCCCTGATACATATCGGGATTCTTCCATTTCTAATGCTCTGTAGTTTGAAGCTTGAAGGCTTGTGGTTTTATTTCCTTCCCCCAGGTGCTAACCACCTCTTGGTGGAGGGTAATTGAATTTGAGTCAGACAGGGCCTTCCTGAAGATGGGCTTGCTGCAAAAATAGAGGCAACACTGAAAGCTGCGCAGCGATGGGGGAGTTTAACTCTTCATTCTCCCCAAGTCTTTACCAGGCAGAAACCATGTTATTCCTCAGTGTGCAGATGGCTCTTTGCCATGAGCATTGAGCACTGCTTAGATTTCTATCTCAGCCAGGTCAGCAAGCAAGTGCTGTATGAAACGTTACGGAGGAGCAGATTTCCTCCCCGTGGGATGAAGCCAGCATTATCTCCTTAACCAGCAGCCCCAAGGCGATGCATCCTAGAACTGTGGGCTGCTGTCTCTTGGAGCTTGCTGTATGTGAGGGGGCACATGGTCATGGAGCAGTGGTCCTGCGCCTGGGAGGCTGCAGCCCCACAGGACGCTGCTTGAAAGGGCTCTTGCCTCTTTAGTTTCTCTCCTGCTGCCCCAGGGAGTTCAAAGGAACGGCTGAAGGGTCGCTTCTGGCTGATTCCCATTTCATATCAAACTTAAGGGTTGACCCCTGGTGCTCTGGGTTCACTCTTTTTTTCTTTGCCACCGCTGTCAGGGATGAGGATTGCTGCCACGAATGGCTGTTCTGATGTCTCCTGTCAGCTTTCATAGGACCCTGGAGGGGTCTGGTCTCCTTGGATGCACAAAGTATAATTATGCTCTTCTGCCCACCGTGTCTGCTCTGCTCGGTCTATGTGGAGACCTGCTTCCTCCCCCAGTTTTGACCTACGGCCACAGCCAGTGAAAGCAGAGTCAATGTTTCTGGTTCTTATAGCTCCCAGATGAGCTGGCTCTCTCCTGAAACGTCTGTGGCACTGTAACTTCTTTTTCTGTCTTTTGTGGTCAGCATGCCATGGCCAAATGGCTGCCAGTGCCCTCTGAAGACAGCTGGTTTGATGGATCATACCAGCTCCTTTCCAGGGACGATAGAGCTTCAGTTCAGCTATGGGGCGTCGTAAGCCGAATCTTCCAAGAGCTCTTTTCGGTGGCCTATAAGCTTGTTTGCTCTGCAAAGCACTGACTTAAATAGTTGTTGAGTTAGGCTGGCAGCAGGCACTTCTTGCAAATGAGGGGAAGACAAAATTGATGCTTTAAAGAAGCATTGTTGTATGTGGGAAGCTTTCCCGTGTTATAATGTTTATCTGCTTGAGCACGCTACTACAGCTGTTGTTGCTTTTTCAGAACATGTGTAAGGTTGCAAGAATATATCTGTTCTCTGCTCTGTGCTTTACTTTGCATCGGGAATAGGGAGATGCCATGGTGGGTAGAATTAATAGCATCAATTGTTGAATACTGCTGTTTTAACATTGCACAGATTATTGCATTTAAGTAGGTAGGATAAATATTAATTAAAATACTTGGTCTGAAAGTCTTGTAGAAGGACTGGAAAATCAATTGCATTCCTCTAAGGAGCTTGTTGAAAAATTTCTTTTTTTTTTTTTAATTCTTTGTAAATCTTGGTGTCTTGCTGTGCTTGCTAAACCTCTGTTTCTTCTACGCTGCTGTGTCTTAAAGCAATTGCCCCATAAAACACCACAGCAGTGGGGTTGGAGAGCAGTGAATTTCAGTGGGAAACTTCAACGTGCATTACGCATAAAATGAAATAGTGAGGTTTTTAGATGTCTCGATGGAGAAATGAATATATAGGGAAAAACCGTGTTGTGAGGGGGAAAGGTGCAGAGTTTTCAGCTGCTGCCGCATGGATGAATTTGACTTGCTGTATAAAGACTGTAATAAAAGAGCTTGCCTCATCCTTGTGCCCTTTCTGCATTAGTGGCAAAAGGCATTGGAGTAACTGTGTGTTTACTTGTGAGGAGCTGAGAAGCCATGATGCTGCTGGTAAACTACAAGGCTTAGGGATCTGTCGGTAGTATTTCCAGGACAAGCAGGGTAACAGGGACAGTAATTCAGGTTTCTTTACTGTCTCTTTGGTAAGAGATGCACAAAAAGCTGCTGCTGCCTCTGAACTGCTATTTTTTTGTTGTCTCGGGGAACTGCCACCACCGAGGATGGAGTTGGGTGCCTACTAGCAATGCCTGTGAGCAGGAATCGTGAGAGTCGGTGCAGTGAGTGGGGAGCCAGTCAGCTCCCCAACAAAATGCCGAGGAGGGGTGTATGCCTGGGAAGCCTTCCTCTTGCATCCTTGTCTCTGTGCCGCAGCACCCATTAGACTTGGCCGAGGCTCTGCCCGTCCCACTGGGGACCCTTCCAACCTCTACCTCTGCCGCGAGGACCTGCCTCGCCACCCCCCAGCTCTTCAAAGATGGGTGGGCTTGTACTGCCTGAGGCCTTTAATGGAAACCCTCTGTCTGACATGGCTTCCGTGTTGTTATTGAAGTCATTGGGGATATTTGACAATTAGCTGGAAGCTGATTGCGTTGCATGGTGAATGTCACTGTGGTGAGATAATTAGAGCAAGCACCTCAAACTCATCAACGGAATCCTTCCTGACGGGTGCCCGATTTGAGGCGTGTTGGATGTGCCCCTCGGTTTCAGGACATCTGTAACCTGCCTCCAGATATGAGATTAGACTGCTGGCTCTAAGTAATGGTCAAAGAAAAGCCTGTTCTGCTCTTTCTTTGCATCCAAACCTGTGTGTCTAAGTAAAAATTGAGCTTGGGTGAGCATGCTTGTGTTCCTCCTGCGAGGGGTGCTTGCTTCTTCCCTGACCTTTCTCTTTGCAAAACACTATTGAAAATAATTTTTTAGCGAATGGGTCAGGCTTTTCCCTGGGGAGATTGGAAGTGGATACAGCTGTGTAGCTCCATGGTCGTCATTTTGTGTCTGGCAAACTGGCCTTAGGAAATACTCAAAGTTTCCTTAACAGCCAGTCTGGCAGAGCAGCACCCAAGTACGGTTATCTCTGTCTTCTACCTGAAGCTACCCTGTGTCCTGAGTATTTTTGTTTTCCTATTCCTTCTCACCCCCTCCCTGCCCTGCTTTTTTTTTTTTTGCTTGTTAGTTTGTTTTTTTAACTGCTTGCAGATTTTGTTAGCAAGCAGATATCCTGAATTAGAAATCATGACAAGGACATATTTATTGTTGTCTCCTGGCTGCCCTGCTGTTGGTGCTCATGATGCAGACCTTATTGTCGCATGGCTGACATCTTTAATCATAGTTATTCCATGCTTGAAAAGCTCTGCGTGCTGAATAAGTTGCCTTGGGCTTTTGGGTTGCATGCCACAAGTCAGCTACTAGGGACTGTGTGTTTCCATTTGAAAATAGCATGTCTTCGTCCTGCTGCCCTACAGCCTTCTGCCTAGGGTACTGATGGGGTACTGTTTGCCTGAAAGGAGGCACAAGGCTTGGCCCTGCTGTTAAATTTGCCTAGCACAGTCTCTAGCCTCAGTGTGATGTGGGGCCACCTCTCTGGGAGAAGCCCAGCCTGCAAGGAAAGCCATTTTTGCAGTGACAGAGGATGCGAGTGCAGAGTCCGAGAGCAACAGGTGACTGCAAGTAAATCTTGAAGGCAAAGATTGAAGTTGCTGCCCTCACCCAGAAGTCATCGCTCCTCTCTGATGCGCAGTGGCCAACGTGTGACCATCCTTCTTTGCATGCAAAGAAAAAGGTGTAATTTGAGGTGTTTAAGTGAATCCCATTTCTTTAGCATTGTAACAAACTTATGGTAGTGATACACATAATTATCTGGGACAAATATTTTAAGTTGTGCTGTCCATTAATTGGGAAGCTCGGTCTTTGTACACAACGTTTTAGGTCACGTCCAGGAATAACCACACCCCTGTTTCTTCTTCAAATGAAAGAACACGATTAAGAGGCTAACACCGCATGGCTTTGTAGAAAAATACTTGCTAAGCTTTCTGTGGGCTGACATCTTTGACAATGTTACTGTAATAGAACTAATAAAAAAAGAAAAGCTGGAATGGAAGAGATAAGAGCGCTTGAAACAAGCTTATAGATGAAAGAAATGATCAAGCTCATGGACAACTTGCATAATACAAATTGGGTAGTAAGGGCATGTGCAGTAACTTTTTTCCGCAAGTCATTAAAGTAATAGACCTCCTTCATGTCACTGGCTCTTATGTGAAGAGACGGTAGGTAGTCCTTCTGGAGACGAACAATGAGGCACTGAACATGTAGCTGCAGTAACAGGATAATGAGAGAGAACCGAAGTAAAAAAGAGAAAAGAGTCTTTGCCGTATTCTCTTCGCTCTTTTTCTTGACGCTACAGTGAAGATTTTCAGCCCAGAGGATATCGAAGTTGCAGTTCTGAAGATGGCAACCAGGTGATGTCTGCAGCAAGACGGGACATGACTGCAGCGAGGGTGACTCGTGAGTGTAGAGGCTGTGAGTGATTCAAAGCAGGCTCTAGCATCTGCTGTTCTCGGGAGATGGGCAAATAAATTTTCCTCTGCTTGTGACAAACCCTGTCCTAGGATGATGTGGACAATGTGGTTGTGCCTGCTGGAAGCGCTTAAATGCAAGACAGGATATTTGGGGATGAATAATGTCTAACGTCACTTTCTGATACGTGGAAGGCTTTGAGTTCATATTTTTGCAACAAGCCTATGACTGGGCAGCATTTCGGTACTCTTCCAAAACAAGAGACCAGAGTGACCAGCTCAGTGCATACCTTAAACCTAGCTGCGTTTTAGGAATGCTCTTCATGCACCCGCTGCATAGTCCGCGAGAACATGGGCAAGCTTTGGAAACCAGTGTCTTGCAGAGACATAGCAGATATGCCCAAATTACCTGTGGAGGTTATCCCGATTATCGATTGGACACTTCATTCTAGCTGCTGCATGCTTCGTGTCAGTTGTGCCAAGTCCAGCATGTGGGGCTGAATGTGTGTTTAAGCTTTCCTTTGTCATTCCTGGTGCTTCTCCAGAGCATGGCTTCAATTACTCCATTACAGCTGTGGGACCCTTGTGGCCCAGCTACGAAGACTGGGGCTCAGTTTTCATGGGGATGCTGTTTTGCAGTTGATTCTTTTGAGAACCTGTGGCAACCTGGTTTTCAGAAGTCATCTGCAAGACAGGGACTATGCATCCTGGGAGATCCAGACTCAACCACCACTCTCAAACCTTAACCCACGCTTCTCTGCTGCAGTATACTAGCTTGGTGCATTTATTGGGGTTAGATCAGTTTTTTTTAAATTTTTTTTTCCTCTGACATCCAGGGCTTTTGCTTTCTTCTGAAAATGTTGATGCTTTGAGCTGACGTAGTTGCCTCGTTCCTGCAGCTAGTTCTGCTTGTGTTCACTTCTGCATCTCTAAATCAGCTGGCAAGAGTCCTTCTATAAAGTTGGAGTCTCTCTTCAGATCAGCATTATTTAGAGAGAAGATACTATCTGTTGATCAGTTGACTATTAGTATATTGGCTGGGCTGGGTTTTTTTAGCTAAGGCCAGCATTTTTCTGATACTATTCCTACTTGAATGTAAGCATGAAAGGATTTCTGATCGCTGTGGGATTATTTAACTGCGGCCCAGAGTTATCTTGCTCGGATTGGTCTTAAACTTCAGAGGAAGCAAACCAGAGTCGCGGTGAAATCGGTTGGATAGTTAAAAAGACGGTATTGCACATGGCAAGCTGAAGTCCCGTGAACGTGATGGGTTTCCCCGCTCTGTCACCCTGGCTCTGCTGGAAGGCTGGAAAGCAGGGGAGCGGGCAGCTGCACCAACGTAACCCCCTTGCAGCCGTGCGGCTCCCTTGGGCTTGTAGGAAAGGCTTTACCGTGCAGAGCTTGTCCCTGTACAGACACGTTTTAAGCTGGAGAGATTACACTCTAGGTAGCTTGTGATGAATGTAGAAATCCTTCCTGCAGTGAATCGGTTTTTTGGTGGGTTTTTCCCCCCCTAAAGGGTGGCTGAAACTTAAATTTTTTTTCTATCTGGTGAAGGCTAGCTGCACACAGGGGAATCGGCTGTTGCGGCATGGAGTGCAGCTCAGGGTTTATGTCCAAGTTCTCTTTGATTCATACTCCGTGTTCTGGGAATATCTGTAATTACCATTTTCCAGCACAGGCGCTTCTTTTACATAGCCTGGACAGCTCAGTCCGACTGGCTGTTGTCAAACTTGTGTCTTGAGGTTACGCTAGAGCATGTTGTGGATGCCAAGCAATGGAAAATAAAGCATAGCTTTGAGATGACTTGCTCTGGTGTGGGTTTTCTTATCTCCATTGAGATGTCATCAATACATATTTTTCCTAGGCTTGCATTTTCTTCTGTTGAGCTTCCATCTGATGGCTTTTGCTGCTGCTTTGTATCGAGAGAATCCCCTGTATAATATTTCTGTCTTTTTCCCATCAATGTGTGCTGTGATCAGCAATGCCCTTTAACATCGGTACTCTCCAGTACGTTTTCCGGGTCTCCCAATAATTCATAGAGTTCTTATCCAAACCTTGCCAGTCCGATGCATGGCTTCCTTGAGACAGTTATGCCTCGGGAATAAAAAGGACTGTCCTGAGGTTATGCATGAAATGACTGAAAACTTTTTTTGGCTAGGGGGTTTTACGGAGAACTTGGTTTTGGCTCTCAATTTACACCTGCTTGTTCTTTTGTTACGGTGGCTAAGAGAGTCTCATTTTGTGAGAATGGCCTGCTTTTCTAGTTCCTAGATATGACCTTATGTGGCTGTATTTGAACATGCCTCTGCCTAGCAGCTTGAACGCTTTGAAATTCTCTGCTATTTAGCCTTCTCCAATGGTTTCCATTATCCGCAAACTTAATCATAACTTGGTTTTAGTCATCATAAACCAGGTTAATTCCACAAGATTCCCTCGACATATCCCCTCTAAATGCCGATTCCCTATTGATAACTGAACTTTGAGATCTGTTGATAAGCCATAGAACAAATGTAAATTGGTTAATGTTAGCATGAATATTTTAACATAATAGTAACTGAAATGCGGTACCTGACTCTGTGTCATGCTTCCCAGACCTTTGGTGCTCAAAACATGAGCTCTCAACCAAACTTATAAATAAAAAAATTACAAAAATAATGTTATCCTAATAAAATCTATATATTGTCAATAAACATTATCATCCTTTAAATGTTTAGTAATTTGGTTTCATCCTGACTACTGCAGTGTGTCCAGGATTGATTCTGAGAGTCTATAAAACATTGAACTGAAGACTGATAGGCTTTCCAAGAGCCTGTCTGAACAGCCCTGAGCATTCGTTCAAAAAAAGACTCCTTCACTTGTCTGGTGGTATTAGTTTCCACTTAACAGTACTGCTTGGAATGGAAAGGTTTTCAACATGACTCGAATGCCTCCTTTAGCCTGGTTTTCTAAGGAAATAAAGTATGTGGTTAAGCTGTCTCTTTTCCTTATACCCCAATAGCTTTCAAAACCATTATAAAATCAAGTCAAAATTAGCTAGAAAAGTTGTTTTCTCTAAGACATGCATGTCTTTCCAGTCTTGTGACTATAGCCTTCTGTGTAGATGAGAACCTTATCAAGTGATTCCATAGAGGGGGACTGTGGTGTGGGCTCACCATTGACATGCACTTTCCTACACAGAGGGTAACTGGGTTTGGGTATGCTCCAAGCATGAGAGACGTGAGGCAGACGTGCTTTAGATCTCTGGAGAATTCAACCATGAGACTGAAATCTATCACTACTAGTTTCTTCATAAGCCAAGGAGGAAGCAGAGAGACATTTCTATCAGCAGATAAGAGACCACTGAAGAGCTACAGGAGTTTTGGGGGAACATTGAGCTGGAGCAGACTTGCCTGTTGACTTTTCTGAGACAGCGGAGGGGAAATTAGCAGAAGAGATGGCTTGCTGATGATTAAGCCACTACAAAGACTAAGATAGGAGACTGTTGGGAGAACCTATCTGCTGTTTTTTCTCCAGGAAACAGATTGGGGAAAAGAAATTCAAAGAAACTCAGATGTTCTGAACTGGGAGCTGCTGTGGCCAGAGAAGATACCTTTGTGGTGGAGACCTTCAGGAGTTTCTGATGGAGATAGCAAGGAACTGCTGGGAGATGGGGTTTTGGCACAAGGGATTACAAAAGGTTTGAGACATACCTCAGACCTGTCACTGTCGGGGGGTTTCCTCTGTGGACTTCCTGGAAATGGCTGCTGGGGTGCAAGAACTGGGAGTGTTTGTATGTGGTGTACCAGATTTGGGACTGTGAGGCTGTGGTGCTGAAAAGTGAGTGTGGTTCCTACCAAGATATTGCATATTCTTTGAAACAAACAGCCCCAAAGTAAGTAGAAAACCTGTGACTGTTCTTTGGAGGGTGCAAAAGAAATAGAGCACAGTGGCTATTTCCAGAGATGTCGGCCACAAGGAGGTAAGGCAGAAGGCAATGTCTGTGCATCTGCTCCTAAATGCAGAACAAATAACTAATCTCGGCATTATTCTTGGCATACCAGAAATAGCATCGCTATTGCAAGGATTCTTTAAGCTCTTGTGAAGTTGCCTGGACGTTGAATTACTTGAGTCCCCCTCCCTTCCCCATGAATATAAACTAGGAATTAAATAGCTTATTTGCATCAAATCCCCCCTTACTTTTCCTTCCCTTCATGAAGATTACATGTCTCACATCACTTATACTGGTCTTTCATCCCCAGGCTGTTCAAAACAGCAGTCTTCCTTAAATCATGGTATTTGTGGTTGTCTAGCACCCCCCCATTTTTTTTTTTTTTTTTTTTTTTTTTAGGAAAAATACCCTCACTTTGACATGTTAACTTCTTGCAACTTTTTTCCCTTGACTATGTTTGGTCTGAAATTTTCCCCTTTGAACACATAAGCTGGTATTTCATTAGTTTGGCATTTGCTTTGTCTGTGCATTAAAAGATTAGTGTGATTGCTTGCACTGAAGCAAAGGCTGACTTTGAGCTCAGCTGCCTTTCCATATTTCTCTGCCCAGACAAAGGTCTGTGTCGGCACGGCTCTGCAGGGGGGCCAGCCTTAGACACACTTTAGGTAAATTCTGAATTTTTAGATAAGACTTGGAGTCCTGGGGAGGCTTTGGGAAATGTCAGGATGAATCACTCGGACTGCTCTCCTGGTAAGAGTTTACTTTGCGTTTTGTGGAGAAGGAGCTTAATGACCCTCCCGTCAGTTCATGAGCAGCCAGCGCTCTCCCTGGGCACTGGCAGAGTACGCGCTGGAGGCAACGTCCCTCCAACCACCCGCGACCCGTACAGCTAACACCACCGCGGAGCACCCCTTCCCAAACAGGGTATCAGCCCTGGCTTCTCTTATATATTCCAATCATGCCAATTCCTCCCAGAAGGTTTCAGCAATACCAAGTAGGTCAAATTTATGCTCTGTAAATGAGAGGTTCCCATTTCTCTCGTTTATTACCCAGGCTTCTCGCATCGGCGTAGAGGCAATTAAAGAATTTTGTCTCCTCTCTTGGTGGCTTGATTAATGTTGTTCTTGACATCTTGGTTTCTTTGTGCTAAACAAATAGTCATCTGTTGTCTCTTCTCTTCCTCCTTCTTCCCCTTCCCACCTCCTTTTATTCCTTGCTTCTCATTATTTGAAATCTTCCTTCCTTCTTCCCTCAAGCAGCTTGATGGTCTCCGAGAGGAGCCCGTGAACCCAGCCTGTCCTCCACAATCCCACACCTGCATGCCTTTGTGCAGGAGAAGTTACCAGCAGGTTGCCTGAACCTCCCTCCTGTTTCCTCCTTTTCAAATTACTTCGCGGGGGATGCAGTACTCCATGTTGATTTCAGCGCTTTAAACTGCTTTGAGAACTCCAACCAGATTGTGGTATGTGCTTATCGTAGAATCGTAGAATAGTTTGGGTTGGGAGGGACCTTTAAAGGTCACCTAGTCCAAAGCCCCTGTGATAAACAGGGATATCTTCAACTAGATTCAGGGACATCTTCAACTTGACCAATACTTGAGGTGTTTCAGTTGCTCTTTACAACTTTCTCTGATTTTTTTATTTTGCTGTTTAGTAACTTAGTGGTTGAGATTTAATTTTTTTTTAATATTGAGCTGGCTTCTGACCCAAGTGAACTGCTACTTTTAAAAGCTTCCTCTGGAGAAATCCTCTCTAAATCCATACAGGTAGTCAGAGCAGCCTTGATCTTAATGCACCACTGAATTATGACCAGAAACTAGGGCAAGCATAGAAATAGGAGCTCTTGCTTCAGCCAGGGAACACAGAGCCCAGTTGGAGGCTGCCTTGCTTTAAATGCTGTGCAGGTCTGAGTGCAGAGATTAGGAACCCACTGACTGATGCTTGAAGGACGTTTTCGGCCCCCCACTGTGATTACGGTTCGGTGATGGGCAGGGAGATGCAGATAGCTTGGTCTTGCAGCTGGTTTCCGTTTTGGGATGACATCCTGAAGTATGGACAGAGCAGTGCAGGGGAGGACAGATTTGTGAGACAAGGAGGCTGGAAGCATTTGTGAATCCAAGGTGATAAAGCCCAAAATAGCTGCTTTTAATGGGTGGATTTGTCTGGATGCTGCCTGGAGGGAGAAGAGAAACACTGACAGATAAGGAGGTCCTGGGTCCAGAGCCCTCAGAAGGGGGAGAATATCTCAGGATCCATATGGGACGGGCTTGGCTTTGCTGCTGTTCTTGTGGCAGGAATGCTTGTCAGGAGAGAAGGATCGTTTTTGCTGCTACCTGACCTTTTTGTCCCCTCACTTGCCTCTCTGGGCCCACATTGCTTAGAGCTATCTGTGATAGATGATTTCTAGGGTTCAGTTAGCTTTGGTAGAAAACTGACTGAGGTGGGACATGGGAATGGCTATGTAGGTCCTATGGACTGAAAACCTTCTAGGCATCCCTCTTGCTCCCTAAGGACACAAGATCTTCATCTGTGTTTTTGAGGTTTTAATTCCAGTCCTCCGCTTCAGTGGGGAGATCTGTTCTACACCATAGAAAAGCCTGGTACGGCTGCTCCTGTTCCTCCCAAGAACTTGAAGTCAGGAGTCTGTAGGTGCTGCTCTGTGTCTGGGTGTCTGCTCAGTGGGATCGCTCCTCTGTTCCTTCCTTTCAAAGTAGCCATATGTAAGAGAAGAAGCCTTTGAAGGCCTCTCAAAGAATGGATTGGCTTCTTCATTGTAGGTATCAGAAATACTTAATGATTCAAGACCATGGCTTGCTTTCATAAAGAGCATGATTTTTCACTTCTGCAAACCAATTCAGCCAGACCAGTGGTGAGGCCATACAACCCACAAGGAGGAAAGCTGCTGTTTTGCTCTGACTTTGACAGATGGTGCACATTAGTCCTAAGCTAATACAAGGCTTGTCAGCTGCCCTGGGGTCTCAACATCTGGGTGTGAATTTCAGACGCTATTTCCAGTGAGTAAATATAGACACCTCCTGAATTGATTTCTTCTGAGCTAGAAACACAAATTTTAAGACGTCCCTCTCCAGATGGTCCACCACCGCCCTTCTCACCAGTGGGAAAGAGTAAATGTCTGCCACTCCTGTCCCAGAGCCCTTCTTTTATGGTCTTGTGTCCATCATGTGGCTGGAGTCAACATCCTGCTGCATTGCTGCTTCCCTAGAGCTCTCCCTGACCCTTTCCAAATCTTATTGCCAGTGCTGTCACAGCCTGAAGAGGATGGGTCTGGGGAAGAACCAACCGGTCAAACGCAATCCCTTCTGTATCTTTAAAATCTGTTTTTCCCAGCTTGTGCTCTGGCAGATGATTGCTCAGAGCCTTTCTGGTGCAGAGATCTGGGGACATAAATTCCAGGCGGGCACGTTTACTTCCCTCAGACCATGATAATGGAGAAATGATTCACATTTACAGCTTCGGGAAGAGACGTGCTCAGCATTCATCCCACGGCACTCCTGCCTTTCTCCCATACAGTCCTTGGGAAAACAAGGCTCCTTCCATGTGCTGTTGGAGGACTGTGGCAGCTCGTGCTGCCTGGAAGTCCTGGGAGAATGATCAGCCTGCAGACCTAACGAAGGTGAGTGCAGTACATCTCCTCTCCCTGGTTGGATTTTGGTTCGCCGCTTGGAGAAAGTCACCTTTTTTCAAGCCTGGCAAATACTTGCTGGACTGTGTTTCAGACTTGAGGTAGCTGCTTTGCTTGCTCCGTGCTCATTATTGCTGTTTGCACCTGCGTTTGGTGTACGTGCAGTTCGTCATGCAGTGTGGGGGGAGCAGAGCATACCACTGGGGGCTCCAGATGTGTTCCAGGAGTGTGGGGAGATGGGAGGAGCAGCAGTCCTTTGGGGCAGGCAGGCAGGTTGCTGTTGAATACCATCTTGTTTGTGCCCGTCCTGGTGCTTAGCTGGTGCTTAGCTGCAGAGGAGGATGGAGAAGCTCCTATCCGAGGCAGGGAGCTGCTCCAGGAACAGCACCAGGCTGCAGAGCTGAAAAGGCTGTGGGTCTCATCTCACCTGTGTCTACCCTGACTACTGAAAACCAGTACCATCCACAGAGCACTTCATAGCTAGAAGAGTCTGAACGAACAGGCACAGTGTAAATGTGATGCTTGTCTTAACCATGCTTGAATAAATCCTTCCTACTGACTTCCTACTGACTCCACTTTTTTCTCCATGCCTGCAAGTCCATACAAGAGAAGAGACCAGAAGCGCTCCATCCACATGAGGCTGTCAGCTGTAATCAGCCATGAAAAACCATCTATCGGAGCCCAAGTTTCATTAGAACTTTTACGTGCCCTTATCTTGCCCTTGCTGCAGGCCTGTTCCCAACAGAGATGGAGGACTCAAGGCACTGAAACTGGCTGTTGTGATGCCATCCTAAAGGAGAAACTAAAAATTACTCGGTGGATTTGTAGAAAATCCGGTGTTGCTTAAGCATCCTTTTGGGGTTTTCTCCTCTTTTTTTTTTTTTTTTCTTGTTGAGAAATTGGTTCTGCTAAGACCTTGAGAGATGTCTGTGACCCTCAGGGGCAGGAAATCAAGCATCCCATTGAACAGGCATTTCCAGGGCTAGTGCTTCAGTGTGTGTAGGCAAGTACATCCCTGCTAGCTAGGGAGGCACAGGAGATGGGATGCTCCCGATGCCTTGGGCTCCAGCTCTGCATGGGTAGGGAACCTGGACCTTGGATCTGAACTCTCTAGCCTTTTTCCCAGGTTACGGGGATATTGTACGGTGTTTTGACAGCTGAAACAGCCTGGAAATAATGAGCTCAAAGCAATGTTTTCTCTCGTGTCCTCTTTCCATTTGACGAACAAGATGTATCATTTAGCAACGAGGCCAGGTCTGTTTGCTCAGGGCCGTTGTTTAATCAGGGAGTGCAAGTGGAGCTCTTCTCACGGGATCTATTCTCAGGTTTTTCATGCTATTGACAGCTGAATAAGGTTTTCCCACATGGCTTCAGATCAGCAGAGAGGACAAGCACCCAGCAAATGTGGCTCAGATTCAACTGGTGTAATCATTTGGATCACAATATTTTTCACTTTTGTATGTTTCCAGGGTTGTGTTTCTAGAGTTATTCTCTTATGTTTCTAGAAGTTGATGAAAGGTGCAGGTTTTCTTGCTCTGTAATTGTAATTCTGCCATCTTTACTTTTGTTATAGGTAGTAGTCATTCAGCAGTATTTTCCATTTGAATGGCTGCAATTTTAAACTCATTTATTCTTTTTATGGAAGTTCAGAGGTATCTTGTGGAAATCACTGCAAGAGAGCAGTAAGCTTCACTTAGGTTACATCCATTCACACATGGGTTTGCCTCAAGTCAATAACAAGAGTTGACAAGAATTGGAATACAAAACCTTGTTGGCCATGCATGTATAGGAAATGCCTGGGGAATTAGAATAATAGTAGGAAAAAATACAGGGTCTGTGATTTTTATTTTTTGTGGTTCTTCCTGAGACCTTAACCTCCTGATGGTGCAGCTGCCTGTCTTTTCATCATAACCCCTGTGACATAAGGTACAAGCTGAGGATTATGAATTATTGCTGAGGTGGAGGGAGATGCACAACCAGCTATAGTACATGGAGCTTAGCTCTAGCCTGCACGGCCTCATGCCATCCAGAAGAGGAAACAGGGTCAAAAACCAGGGGAGCATCACCTGTGTGGGAGCAAGGAAGCCTACAATGGAGCTGCTGGAGCAGCGTGCCGTGGGCCAGGGTTGTATATCTGTTCCCGAGTCCAGGGGTGCTGCTTCAGGCCTCAGCGGATGCCTGTGCTTTTTGTCAGCAAAGAAGTGTGTGAGGTGACGAGGATGGAGGGGACCTTCTCTGCCTTCCAAAGGATGGAGGTGAGGATGGTTATGGCTGAGGAAGTCAGAGCTGCATTTAGCCGCCTTGATCTTAGCTGTGCTTGGCACTACATGCAGATCACAAGGAACAGGCACAGCAGACTGTACCCCGCAAAGGTGTATTTCCAGGAAAATAAAAGCTATGAAGAGGAATGGAGTCTCAGGACATGTGGGGCAGGCACAGGATGTCCCCCAAAGGCTGATGGAAAGAAGCCCCTGATCTGTAACCTCATGGTGCAAGGACCACGCTGCTCAGAAGGCAAGGACAAGCCCCTGACGAGCCTCTCTGATATGACGGCTGCAAAGTCAGTTAAAGCTTCCAAGTCCCAATAGCAATTCCCCTCTCTTTGGCCGCACTGGCAGTTAACGTGGGGAGGAGATGGCTATCAATGCTCTGTCCTCATGTTGCTCCCCCATGGCAGCAGAAGCCTTGCTGGTTGAACAGTCCCCTGGAGAGCCGGTGATGTTTGGCTGGTTCATAAGCAGCCCTCGAGGTGGTAATCTTGCAGGCTGTAGGTCTCTTCTCCTCTTCCGACAACAACCTTACCTGGGTGTATAAAAGGGAGAGGCTGGGGGTAAGCATGGTGGCTGTGGGGAATGCTGAACACAACGGGCAGCAATCAACCAGGCACCTTCAGAGAGTCATCGGGGGAAAAAAAACATTGTGCAAATTGCAGTCCTGAAATATCCTAATTAGGAGTTCTGAATTATCTCAGTAGGATCACAATTAAAATATTCAAGATAACCAGGAAAGGAAGCATGTCCCCCCCCTTCCTCCTTCAGGCTGCCTGACTTCTCTTTAATTGTAATGTTTTGAAGGTGTGTTGGGCTGCCTGACTTTTTCTTTCATTGCAATGTCTTGAAGGTGTGGTGTTCCTGAAACACGGGGTGCTTGTTCCCAAAGGGAATACGCTTATGTTTTGGTGTTCTCCCAGGTTGTTTTGGTTAATTACAGAGAAGAGATTGCCCAGCGTTTCTGTGGGCTTCGGAGGCCCGTATGTAATCACGCAGAGGGCTCTCTATCCGCACCGCGTGCCGAATTCTGAGTGTTACTCAAAGAAAATAAAGATAAACGCAGCTGTATTCCACGGAAAGCAGCAGCGGCTTTGCCTGTAACAGGGAAGTGCCTGGTTGTGGCTTCGCTCTGGCTGTTGTGCAGAAGAGCGGACGGATGGTAACTCCGCTCTGCTGCCAGGCTGCATCACAGGGACATCCTCCGCTCCTGCGACCGCCCAGCAGCGAGGCAGGCAGCGGGGCTTCCTTGCAGAAGCTTGGTACGAGCCTGTCCTCCGAGAGCAGCGTGGGCGTTACATGGAGAGAGGCTGCGGGGAGGATGGAGGGAACAGACTCGTGCCTTCCAAAGCAGCAAGCTATATCCTGCTACTCTTCCTTTTTCAAATTAATGATGGGTTGATTTTTCAAATTAATGAAACCGGTGTCATACAGAGCCTGGGGAACAAGGTGAGGCAAAGTCACAGGGACTTGGGATGTCTACGTGGGATTTTTTTTAATCTGCTAGGATTCCCCTGTGGCCCCCTCCGCTTTTGTCGCTGCTGTCGGATGCTCTGCACCACGAGGCTGTCCCAACCCACGGGCTTCTGCAGAGACCTTAGCTCCTGGCTCTGGGGCTGTAGTGTCTGGATGTCTGGACTGGTTCTCCGTGGATCTGCAGTGTGTTAGCCTCAACTCTACTGGAAAGCAGATCAGCTGCTTTTGGAGGAGACTTGCCTGTGAAATACTGGAGTTGTGCTCACACTGTGCTGTGCCGGGGCTACTGCTCATGGTGTGAGTTCTCCTCAGCCCAGATCCCCTGACCTTGGGTGACAGCCGCTTGGGTCTGTGAGAAGCTAGCTCATGGAGACAATGCCAGCAGATGGTGCTCAAGAACATGCGCTAGCCAGGATGTGGAGGTTATGGAGAAGCAGAAAAACCACTTGTCCTGTCCCTCCAGCAGCGCCTGTTTTCCTGGAAAGCTTTCCCTTCCCATGGCTGTGTTTCCATGGGGCTGTGCAGAGAGCAGTAGACTCTGTTGCAATTCTTTCCTTGCTAAATCGCCTGCAGGCCAGACCACGCTGGCCTCGCAATGACCGCATTGGAGTTGTGCTCCATCTGTTTGGGGGATGGTCCTCTGCGCATCCTTCCAGGTGCAGGAGCTCTCTTGCAGACCCACAATCATCATGCTGCCCGGCTCCTGGCAGCTTCTTCTGTGTCCTAAGAACTTTTGCCTGGTGGGAAAAATCACTTGAAGCTTGGTTGTTTTGGGTATTGGTTGGGGTTTTTTTTTTGGTTTGGGTTTTTTGTGGTTTTGGTTGGGTTTTTTTTTCTTTTTTTTAGGGGAGTGAAAAATGAGCTGTGCTTACAGAAGTGTGAGTCAGACTGGCATTGCAAACAAAACAGAGTTTGCAGGATTGCTTGCCTATCAGCAACCCGAATCTGCCCCGGTGCTGGGCTGTTTCCTGTTCTTACAAGCCTTTGAAGCCAGATCTTTGTCTTTGTCCTGCTGCAGACTTCTGCTCTGATAGTCGCACAAAAGATCAAAACTTGTAAGAGAGAAGTGAAGCAACTATGAAAACAACGGAGCTTTTCTTCAAAGAGAGAAGTATGTGGAGTAGCTCTGGTATAACTGTGTCTATACATATACTGTTGGAGAATGTCAGGATATTTGTGTAATCAATAATTTCCATGCAGTAATTTTTGGCTTATGATCACTTATTTCATAATATCACCCTCTCAGGGAGTGATTTCACAGCAGATATTCCTCTGGATTTTCTCGTGGGGGATATTAAGGCTTTTTTTTTTCCCCCAAAGGCTCCTTGCCCATGACAGACACTGAAAGACTGGGATCTGCTGGTGGGTTGCCCCGTGCTGAGTCAGGACTTCAATCAAGGAGCAATGGCAACAAGACCTTACTGGAGCCGTTTAAAGGCTGGCAACTCATAACGACCAGAGCTAGTCCGCAGTGTGCTCTGAACACAACTGAAGCAGCTCCAGCTGCTCCCTAGCAGGGTTTCAAAATGATGCTGATGTAAGATGATCCATGTAACCACATTCATTTCTGGGACAAATCTGGCATGCCTTTCTCTTACAAGTCCTTGTGTTAATTTTAATGTTTTTATTCCTGTGGGAAAGGGGCCACCAGGATCTGGGCTTAGTCGTCTTCCGAGCAACTTGTACAGAAGCAGGCGCCCGTGTGTGCGTGAACGAATGGGTCCGTACCGGCTCTTAGCTGTTGTCCGTGGAGCCTGCAAGCTGCTGGTGGCTCTTCCAGGTTCAAACTGCAGTGGATAACCAGGCAGCCTGCCTCGCCGTCTGCCCGCAGCCTGCTGCAACGAAGCTTTGTGCTGGAACGCAGAGGAGGAGGTTGTTTCTGTTTCAAACTGATCTGCTGGCTGTTGAGGGATGTCAAGGGCTACCAGTGCTTTGCTGAGACTGGTGATAGTTTTGTCGATGATTATCTGTCCAGTGTCAGCTCTAGCACTTTACAGTGAAACTCTGTTTCCAGATCAGACCTGCCGTCACATATGTAATTTATCTGGGTTTAAGGGAAAGTTACCACAGTGTTTTAAAATGCTCAGCTTCTTGCAAACAAGGTCTCCATCCCCAAAGTAAGTAGGGGAGACCTTCTATCCTTGCTCCCAGGCTTTCCTCCTGCCCTTATGGCCAATGTGACGTTTGTCTGAGGGTGCTTGGCACCCCTTCTCTGCAGCCTTGCCTCCCTTACGGTGGGATAACTCTTCCAGCTGCACAAATGAGAAGTTGTTTCCCAAGTGGGCCACAGCCCTTGGAGGGATTGTAAAGTCGTCATCAGGGAAGTTGTTGTAATGTCCCCCTTTTGGGGTGTTGCAGTTGTGTCTGGGACAGGGAGAGATGTGTAAATGGAGGGCAGAGCCTGTGCATCAGCAATTTTGAAAGCAAGCCTAAAATGCAATGAATCCTTTTGTAGGACAATGCTGGATGGTAGCTTAATTTGCATTAACTGCACACAGCTAAGGGAATTCATATTACACCTTATTCTCCTGTATCAGTACTACTTGTCAGCTTTTGTTGTGTCAAAACTGTTGTCTGCATTTCAGAGTTGGCTTTGCAGGGCCGGGCTAACACCTCAGCTCCTCTCCTTTCCTATCTATGGCTGACTTCTCCAGATCAGCTTATCTGTCCCTACATACAGGGTATGGTTAATCTGACCACCATAACAGCTGATGGAACATCACCGTTCTTCCACAGTCTGAAGTGGATTTGTCCTAGAGAGAGCCCTCTTCATTAGCCATGAAGTGTGGGTGGGTAATGCCAAACCCTTTGGGAGCCCCTTGAAGAGGGAATTATTCTTTGCTTGGCACCAGTGGGGATGGGAGAGAGCTATGTGACTCACTAAGTGAATTCCAGAGGCTGAAGTTAATTCCCGGTATGAAATCTTTCCTCTTGCTTGGAAACCTTTGGTTCTCATGGAGTGTTTTGCCTGCAAAGGGCTGAATGCATCCCATCAACTTGAATGTACTTGATTCCACAAATCAGCACCTGCTCAACACAGTCCCAGAATGAGCCTCTACATATGTTTTATTTTTGGGTGCAGAATAAGGGAGCCATTCAATTCAAGCTGATTTGCAAGGATAAACTGAAGTGGGAGAAAAGCACTGACTCAGCTCAGCATTCCTCAGATGAATTCAGCACTAACCTCTATTAATGATTTAGCACAACCATTGAAAACATGGTAAATCAGATGTTGAAGAAAATTCGGATGTCCTGGTTGACTTCACCTCCAGGCGTGGAGTGTCACTTATGCTTTTGAACAGTTTGTCTTTTTATCGGTGGCATAACAAGGTGTCTATTTATTGGCTGGTGGATTGGCAAATTGAATGCATGAAGGTTGAAGAGCTAGTGCATGTTTTCTTAAGGACCCCATTCAAGATACGGCAGATCTGGTTCTACTTTTTCCATCTCAGTGGTATGCTGTTGCTGGGGACTGTATGCTCACAGAACGGTTGAGATTGGAAGGGACCTTCAGAGTTCATCTGGTCCAATCTCCCTGCTCAAGCAGAGTCATCTACAGCCAGTTGCCCACAACTGTGTCCAGATGGCTTTTGACTATCTCCAAGGAGGGAGACTCCACAACCTCCCTGGGCAACCTGTTCCAGTGCTCAGACACCCTTACAGTGAAAAAATGTTTCCCAATATTCAGTGGGAATCTCCTGCGTTTCAGTTGGTACCCACTGTCCTGCTGGCAATACGTTGTCTAACGCTGCCCAGGATACCGTTAGCCGTCTCTGCCACAATGGTACGTTGCTGGCTCGCATTCAACTTGGTGTTCACCAGGACCCCAAGTCTTTTTCTGCAAAGCTGCTTTCTAGATGGTCAGCCCCTAGCATGTCTTATGGGAGACAGTGTCAAAAGCCTTACTGAAGTCCAGGTAGAGAATATCCACTGCTCTCTCCTCATCTACCAGGCCAGTCACTTCATCGTAGAAGCTTATCATGCTGGTCAAGCATGACTTCCTTTTGGTGAAGCAGTGCTGCCTACTCCTGATGACTTTCTTGCCCTTATGTGCTTGGAAATGGTTTCCAGGATTAGCTGCTTCATCACGTTTCCAGGGATCGAGGTGAGGCTGACTGGCCTGTAGTTCCCTAGGTTGTCCTTCTAGCCCTTCTTGAAGATAGGAGTGACATTTACTTTTCTCCAGTCCTCAGGCACTTCTCCCAGTCACCATGGTCGATCAGTGATTATCAAGTGGCCTTGCAATGACATCTGCCAGCTCCCTCCCGATACACGGTGTATCGATACACCGATACGACGGGTGTATCCCATCGGGGCCCATGGACAAATGTATGTCTAGTTTGCTTAAGTGTTGCTTGATCTGATCCTCTTCCATCAAGGTTACATCTTCCTTGCTCTAATTTTCCCTCCTGGTCTCTGGGACCCTTATCAGACAAGCTGGAAGGACAAATCCTAGTATGGGTCTGGCATGGATGTTTTTGTTTCTGGCAGGCGTGGATGCCTCCAGAAACCTGGATGCTTGTCTTGCACCACTGGGACCTGGGGGGATTGCCCCGTTTTATAGACTGGTTTAAGTTGCGTCCAATTTGCTGCCTCTCGAGTGCATTGTTGAGAAGAGCGCAGGTGGCCTCAGGGGGGAAGGCTGGGTGCTGGCACTGATTCCTGGGGACGGGAGTGAGAGGGAGACTGCTGCTGTCCTGGCACGAGAGGGGATCTCAGCCACAGGGGCTGTTCGGGAATGCATGGTGGTGCAGGGAGGAGGATAGCTGGCAGGGTGTCTGTGCAATCTAGAGAGGAGCAGAGGGCTTGCATCTGCCAAGGCATGGATCCACAGCCAGGTCCTCAAGAAGCGGAAGGCTCCTTCCCCAGGAGAAGCTAGTCTGTGTTCCCCTTAGGGTGACCGATTGACATATATCCATATTTTAGATCCCCAGTGGGTTGCAGCACTTTAGACGGCCGCACGCTGCAGCGTGCGTTCTGCTAGCCAGTCACGAGTAGGGTGATGTTTTATTTTCTGAATTTCAAAGGGGGCTTATGCACTTGAGTATTCAAAATTAATAGTTCTGGCTGCTCTAAAGCAATTATCTTCTTTCAGTGAGCAGTCTTCAAAGAAAATGTTATTGTAGACAAGCTGTTAGGGAAGCAGATGAAATGCTTTGGGGCTCAGATAGTTACAAAGAGACCAGTCCTTCAGTTGCTGGTTCCTGCTCCCCTCCCGTGTAGCCCCTTCCACAGGGAAATCCAGCTTTCCTATGAAATTAGCCGTGAGGTGTCAGAAACTGGTATCTGTGCCTTTCCGGGGATTTGAAGTGGCTGGGATATATCGGGGGCTGTCCTTGGAGCAGGGCTCCAAGGCTTGTTGATACAAATGCATCTGGGTACCATTACATCGAAACTGAACTGGGCAATGGGAGCTGCTGCGTAGTTTTCCTCTTGCAGATCTCTAATAGTAGCCTAATACAAGGGGTGCCCAGCCTGGTCAAAGCGACGGAGTCCTAAAGGCTGATGCCACGTAGCATTAGCATCTCTGAAACCACTTTTGTGAGCTTATATGCCTGCTGTTAGGTGTGAGGTGTGCTCTGCTGATGTATGGATACCATAGCTGGAATATCTGCTCCTTCGGGGAAGCAACGCCAAGAGGAGAGTTGCCTCTCTGTTTTGCGTGAGCACTCATCATGCTCCAATTCCCACCCCCAAATTTTGGCCTGACCTTAAAAAGGAATGGTGTGTTGTCTCCTGGTTGTGCACACAAGTACGATGAGCGGCCGGGCTGTGGGATGGAGAGGCTTGTGCCGTGTAAGCTTGTGCCTACCGGCTCTTGGGGGGTGGATTTCACTGCCCCTGCCTCAGAGCAGATGCTGCTGTTGAAAGCTTTGATGTGCCTTGCCTGTCCTTGCACCAAGCTTCGTACATCTGTTTCACTGCAGGGCCCAGCTCTGATCCACTGTGGACATGCAGGATTTGGTTTCTTTAGATCCTGGCTCTAACTGCGGTGACAAATCTGACTGTATTTGGCCTGCTCAGGCTGACGTGATCTATTAGAGTCCGGGTCACCACTACTGCAATGCCTCCAGCCTGTGTGCAATGCCTGCCTGCTGCTCTGGTGGCTCCGGTGGCAGGCAGAGCTTTCCAGATACGGGGTCAGAGCCGGGAGCATCGGGTATCGTGTATCAGCATGAATTATTCCCTGTGTACACGTGTTTTGTGTGGGCAACATTCCACCTGGGCAAAATGAGGTTGCTTTTAATTCCGTGTGAGATGCACCTAACAGAACAGCAGGGTTGCCTCTGCCAAAATAGTGCCCAAGGAGCTGGAAATCCTCAGGGTCTCACTCAGGCTGTTGGTGGCACAGGGTATGGTGCATTCAGAGACGGTTTGCATGCTGTTAGCAGCCAGAAAGGAAGGTCCAGAGGGACACTGTCCAGTCCCTCCACCCCTGGACACTTGTCTCACGCTGTCTGCTCCGTCCGTGGCCATGGCACTGGGTATGGACACAGTGGGGATGCAACGACATGAATGTCACCTGAGCCAGGGAAAGGTGTTGCCAAGCCGGGAGCTGAGCTCCGGTCACTGGAGTTTTATTTCGGGGTCCTTAAGCACAAGGCCATTTTCTTGCCCTGAGAAACTCTTAAGCCAGCTCGAAAAGCAAGGATAAGCTCCCCAAAATGGAGTGGCAAACAGATGCCTGTCAGATCAATATTTCTTCTTGTGATCAATATTCTTTCTTTTTAAAAATTCTTTTGAAATACTAGCTGGAGTGAAATCTAAGTAGAAAGGGTGGCAGGGGAGCCCCATGGCTGTGTTTCCTTGTGTGGAACAGCTTGTTTAGCACTTCCCCAGGTGTTGGGAGAGCCCACAGAGTGATTGCTTTAATGTTCTTGGATGCTAGAGTGACATGTGCCATGAGACCTCAGGGTCCTTGCATTGCCTGTTGAAATACAAATTTATAGCCATGTCCTGGAGCAGACGGGGGAAATGACAAGCTGCTGATCGCCCCTGCTTTCCTCTCCTGGGATACTGGCAGACTTCTACTGTTGTTACCTGCTTGTTGATGGCTTTTTCAACACACCTGCACTTACCTGAAATGATGCCTGCCAGAATAGCGGCCTTCTATTGAACAAGTGCAGCACAGACGACTCCAGTACTCTCTACTACTGGTCCCAAGTCCACTCTCATCTTTGCCCAGTGCTGTGCTCAGCAATGCTGCGTACAAGAGTGGAGAGCGAATGCAACGTGGGCTTCAGCTACTCCATAGTGGCTTGTCTCCAGCAGTGGACCTTGGAGAAGCATCTCCTCTGGGGACCCTGCCTATTGACTCCCACTCTGGCATCTTGCATGACCAGATGCAGTTTCTGCACTTTCTGGGTATCACCAGCGATAAAGCAATCCCTTCCCGCATTTCTCTGCTCCTGGGAAATGGAGAGCTGCAAACATGTTTACAAAGCCTGGATGTCTCTGTGTGTGTATGCCTGGGTTGGTGGCACTGGACCTGCAGAGATCCCATGCTGGACCAAATGGGGAGAGAGGGATTTATCTGGGGTGAGGATCGTGTCTGTCGTGACACAGGAAGGACTACGGTAAATATTTCTATGCCAGCTATGGTTTGTTATGATCACATAGATTCAAAATAAGTCATACCTGGTACTTAGAGAGGAAATACAGCTCAAAACTTCTCATGAACTCTCAACCTGACAGAGGTGAGGCGCTTGGTTGTGCGGTAAAACGAAAGGTTGGTTGGTTGGTAGTAGGGCCCGCTGCGGGCGAGCGTGGCAGGGCTGAGAGGCGGCGCTTGCGGTGGCTTCACAGCAGTCCGTCAGGGTGACGGAGATGCTCCAGTCGTGCAGGGTAACGTGTTGTGGAAAGGGGCTGCGTGGACATTGAAGCCCTGTTTTCTGAGAGGTGAGGTTCCTGTACTGGTAGTTTCTGTGCTCTGGGCCGCATTGCGTTTGGGCGAGTTGAAGAGGCTTTAACGATGGCTATATTCCATGGGTCAATTGGGTGACCCATGGAATATAGGGTCACCTCAGCCAAAATAGTGCCCAATGGGTCAACTGGACCTTACGAGACGTGATGGCAGTCTGTGCTCACCATTAGCGGAACATTGTGATCTCCCAGCCCCGAACTGTCTGCTCTTCCCCCAGAAAGCCTCCAAATATGTTGTTTCTGTTCCCAGTCTTACACTCTTTAATGGGTTAGGAAGTTTTTCTGTGTGCATACCGAGATGGCGGGGGGGGGGGGAATATCTCAATTGCAGCAGGTGCTTGAAAACATTGCTGCCTGCAGCAGATGATGAAAGCAAAACTAGCCAGGAGGCAGACTGAAGATGAGAGAGATCAGCAGAAAGAGACCTGCAGCCCTCTCTGCAGATATATCTAAGTGATAGGCTTGCGTTGGCAATTACGAGTCGCAGGATGTTATAGCTATGTTTCCTGATAGCCCTTTCCTTTGGGCCCAGTCAATATCTCCAGCAAGGCTCCAGGGAGCAGGGATTTCTAGCAAAGAGCTATTTAGCACTCGTGCAGCAGCTCTCTTCAAGCGCCCTTGTGCCAAACCCTGCACAAAACGGGCAGTTCACATGCCAAGGGCTTGCATTGGGGTATGTGATGCACCCATATGGCAGTGCATCCCTGTGTTCTTGCGTTTGAGAGAAAAACATCTCTGCCCTGAGAAAATGAGTCCCAGCCTTCCCATGGGCTCTCCTTGGGTACTTCTGCGTGTCTCCTGTCACTTGGAGCGTTTTATCCTCTGTAGGAGACGGGCCTTTCTAGGCTCAGCCTGGGTGTTAGCAGCTGGGGTGGGAGAAACCCGTCTTGTTTCTTTGCAGAACACATGCGCTCTCTGAGACCTATCAAGTCTTGATGATCGCTCTCTAATTCTGGATAACAAACTTCTTTCCCCACAACCTCTATGTGTGTGAGCATAAGCCAGGACTATCTGCCAGGGAAAAAACTGCTCTGGGTCGCCAGAGCTTCTCTCCTCCACACGAGGACATCTTGTATGCATTATACTTCTTTTTTTGTATAAGCTGAGTTTTTGCATCGAGGTAGGTGAAAATAACCCAGTAGAGTGTGGGCATGGCTACATTTTTGGAGACATCTCAAGAGGACTCCAGTACTTCTGACATTCAACCTCTTCTATGCACTCGGTCTCTTTGTCACTGCAATGTGGCACCTAGAAAGCCACATGCATACCGTGTCATCCTTCATAAAATCTAGTTTCATTTGAAGCCAGAAGCAGAGGAGAGTTGAGTTTGTTAGGACACTGGCTCTGGGATGCGGTAGGTGGCTTTGCCGCAGACTCCCCGTTGGCAGACAGAAGGTGCTGAGGCAGTAACCTGCCCATCAGGACCTTCAGGCGAGTAAACCAAGATGCTCTACAGCAGGCGTGAAGATGTCTTCACCAAGGGCCACCCAGCTGTGTGCTTCCCTTACCTGGCTCATGAGGTATAACCTGGCTTGCAAAACCCTCCTGACAACAGATAGCAGCATCTATTATGTGGGGTTTAATCTCTGTGCAGCTCAAACCCTCTCTGGGAGTAGGAGGTGTCGGGTATGGTTTGACAGCTAATAGCCTGGCTTCGTTAACGTGACACAGCACAGAGGAAACACTGCGTTCAGATTCTGGCTCAAGTGTGTAATGCACATTTGGAAAACGAATTGTGATTTATGACGAAGCCTGTACACCCCAGCGTGACTGCACCGTTTGGCTGCCTGTGTACGTACTCATCTCCTAGCGTTTCTTTATAACTTCTCAATGTTTTATTTCACACTCCACGTTCCCCTGCGGAGCCTGTCAACCTGGAAATTAGACTCTGAGGGGGCTTAGCCAACCAGAGTCAATTGATGCCATTCCCAGCCCATCTCAAACAATCTGCTGGTCACCACACGCTTTTACTACAGCCTTCATAAACTAGGTCTGAGCTTGCAGCAGCGTGCGAGGAAGGGCTGTCTCATCCGTTGTATGGAGGATCCTTTGCCTGGCTTTGGACTTAAGCGAAGGAGCCCATCTCTATGTGTCTGACCTGGCTGTGACCAACATGAAGGCCAAGCTCCTGGGCTCCTTCAGATTCATACGCTTCTGCCTTGCTCTGTGCCACGTCCTTGTTCTGGCAGGCTTGCTTGTCTTGTTATTCAGCCTGAAATACTCATGGGCCAACTTCTCCTAAGAGAGACCAGAAATCTGGGTCACCGCTTATGGGCTGAAGTGTGGAATTAAGTAGCACTTGTTTGATAAGCTTGCTCCCTGTAAGGAGAAAGCATCCTGGTGTGATGTGAAAGGTGCCTTTGAAGCCTCAAGAGATTCTGGAGGGAGGAAAAATAGGGGGAAAAAAAATCTAATCCTAAATTTAATTGGCATTAAGAACTTGCCTTTTGCGTATTAAAATTCTGCGCCAGCGTGGTAGCTGTGCCGTGATTATTGCAGGAATGAGGGAGAATTCCTGTGTGTTCAATTTGCCATCAGCCATGGACGCGTGTGTCAGTTCCCTCTAATTATACAGATCAGTAGTTTTCCTTAGAGATCGATCATATTTCCACACAAAGGCACTCAAAGTGCATTTATGACAGTTTTCCCATAAATGGACGTGGCCTCCTTTTACAGCAGAGGCACCCCGGGTTGAACTAAATTTCTGCATGTCCTTGGGTCTCGGTGCCCCCTCCGAGGAGACAGTCACGGCTCTGGGAGAGCACGGAGGCAGCTTTGTTCCAAAGAAAACCTGGCTGTTACCTTTCACGGGAAGTCCAGCCTACAGCCATAGCTTTTTGAACCTCTCCAATACTCTGCCACTGTCCTTGCCCAAGGTCCAGGTTTAGCCAGCAGGCTTTTGGCTGTTGACTACTAGAGTCAATATCCTCCAGACTGAGCCCAAGAAGTTTTCCCTTCCTCTTGAAATCTGCACCGTTTTTGTTTCTTTGTAAGTGTTTGGATTTTCAAGTAAGTTAAATGTACCTTTTCAGATGTTTCAGGCAGTACTTTGTAGAGAGGCATGAATAAGGAGTGTACAGCGTGAGTTCACCAGGGTTCATAAAATGTTTGCAATTCCCCAGTCGTCACTGGAGTCAACGCTAATTCAGGATCCTAAACTAGAGGCCAGGCTTTAAAAGCTTGTGTGCAAAAAATAGTACTCATCTTTGATCATCATATCCACCATCTGACAGCTGAATTGTTTATCCAGTGGAAAAAAAGCTGTCACTTTTATAGCCAGCTATAGCAAATGTGAACTCTGACTACAGACAGGGCAGCCTTAAGGTATCAGAAGTTTTATTTCTGTGTTGTAAGTCAAGAGGAATTATGGAGATGAGTGGGTTGTAAGATTGCACAGTGTAGAAGCAGAATGCATGGGGACAGAAGAATATCTATAAATTGCAGTGATCTAGTATCTCAAAATAAAGCTAGCGCTTCCTTTACTCACGCACAGGGATTTTATTGCAAGTTGCTCTGATTTTCCTGCAAGACCTCTACCACAATTGTCTTGGCTCTTGCTGTGACATTTCCAGCTCCTGAAAAGCTTCAGAAATGAATTCACTATGATTGGACATCCTTAGCTTCAGAAGGGTGCAGTGAGTCAGGATGTCCTATTTAATATGATCATATGAACAGTTTCTTAACAAGGGAAGTGTTTAAAGTTTGGTTTTGTTGTTTTTTTTTTCAGGGGTAAGTGGTTTTCCAGATAGAAAAGCACTCTTCAGATTTTATCATCCAGCAAAAATTTGACTCTTCCAGAAAATCATCTTGGTATGAGTTTATGTAGGAAGTAGGAGACCCTCAGTCCTTGTTATTGCAGAACTCTTACTACTTTTCTCTGGAATTACACTTTGAACGGTGGTCTTTATGCTATGTTTCTGCAAGTGTTGATGTCTATACAACTCCACTAAGACTAGGATTCCGCACATGCTTTAATATTTCATCGAGGACCAGGAGATGTGTCAAGGTAGAGCTGAGTAGGCTTACACGGGTTTGAATCTTGACATCTGAAAGAGAAGGCAGTATGTCTGGGTGGTGGCCCTTTAGAGAAGAGGTAGATGAATGCAAGTGGCAGAGCTGATATGGGAAACGGGGAGGAAAAAGTGAAGACTTGTGTGTGCAACTCCTGACCCTGCTGGTGGAAGGGAGAGCCGAGCACAGCATCTGCTGCCCAGGGAGGACCTACACCAGCATCCCTCGCTGCCACCGTCACTTGGCCAAGGAAGTGATGGGGCTGTAGCTCCTGCCTAGGTTTTAGGCTGCCCTGGGCATTTTGTATGTGTGCTAGGCTGGAAGGAGACGTTATGGGTGGTCAGTTAGCAGGTTCTTCCCTTGCCCTATTTCCTGAAGAAGGTCAATGTCTAGAGGCTTCCACTCCCTCGTGCAGCCTGGCGTGTCTCTTTGACTAAAGCGGTGTTTTGAGACTGTGTTTAAGACTACTGGCCTCAAAACCCTCTGGGATCTGAAAACATCGGTGGCGTTCCCTAGAAAGGCAGATGGGGATGATTTGGGCAAAAGGCCCTTACGCTGTTCTGCCTTGCAGCAGCACCCTTCTGACTTACGGGCCTCTCCTGGGCAGGGATGTCTACAGGTACTAATATATGAAGTTCTGCAGCTTAGGGCTTCACGGGCTTTTCCTTTTACCAGACACAACAATGACGTGTCTGTATCAAAGTAGGACCCCACATCACCTGTCTTGAGCGCTGTTTGAACCACGGTGCTGTATTTCCTGCATGTGCCTGTGCTGCGGAAGATGATAGGCTTTGGAGTTGTGCAAATGTGTTTAACCAGCTATCTTTGCCTTCCCTCTGCCATAGAGTCTATAGCTTTGAACTCCACCCCCAGCTTACTTTCTGTGCACGAGGAGTACAGCCTCAATGAGTGGGATTCCTCCAAGTCTTGTTAATTTAGGCGCTATTCTAGTAAGCCATACTCCTTTTTGCATTGGTTTTACTGTACGTTTTATCACGAAACGCTGCGGGCTACAGCCATTAAGCAGCACTCTCTAAAATACAGTATTGGAAGGTAGAGAAAGATACGCGTATCTTAATTGAACATCTGTCCTAGAAGGAGCTGAAAAAGCAGTTGTCTGCCAGTAGCTCTCATGCTGTCAGCAAGCAGAGGGCTGGTCTCGTGTGCCGGACCTCAGCTAACCACACAGCCTAGCTGCATGGGGTGCTGTGATAGCGAAGGGTCTCCCTGTGTTACTCTCTGCGCGTGCCCCCAGTATAATACCCCATATCGCTTTGCAGCAGCCTTGGGTCTGCTGGACCCAGATGGAGAGCACGCTGCACCGTCATGAGGTCCCCGAGATACCACTGCCCTGCTCTGCGGCATCTCCTCTCGTCCCTCACTGCCAAGTACCCCACTCGCTCATCCGTCGCTGCTGACTGACTCCCCGTGGGGCTAAAACAGGCTGACTCTGCCTCCTGGGTATCCCCTGGCCAGGCATAAATCCCTCTTCACTCCTGCTGGGAAAGCAGCCGTCAACAGCAAGGACCTCTGCAGGGTCTTGCCGCTGCCTGCCCCAGCGCGGCTGCCCAGCATGAAACACTGGGGGATCTCTGTTGTGTTTCTGCTCCAGCGGCTTCAAACAAAAAGAGCTTTGTGTTTGTGTCTCGCGTCTTAATTTTAATGAAGGCACGTTTTTGCCCATGCTGCAGTCAGGAGACTAGCAAAGAGCAGGCACAATAAGAGCAAATGGGCCAGGTCCTCCCTCCTGGATTGCATTTAAGTGCAATAAATAAACAGAGGCTGTTAAATGCTTTTAACGCGCCAGAGAGCGTTTTGCCAGCTTGGCTCCAGAGGAGGCTTTCCCTCCTGCAGGTCCGGGGAGTCAGCTGAGGGGACAGGAAAGTTTCACAGCGGTGTTCAGAAGCCTTAAATGCTAACAGCAGTGTCACTGCTGTGCTTAAATGCAGCTCTTGCTAATGAGACGGAGCCATCCTTCCCCCAGACGGGTCTCTTTCTCCGTGCCACAAATCCGTGATGCTGTTTGAGATTAATGACGAGGTCTGATCGGGGGGACTTGTGTCCGCACTGGGGTGATGCATGGTCCAATCAAGCCCGTTCCTACTGAGAGTGACCCTGGCAAGCAAACTCCTGCCCGAGCACCGTCAGGTGTTTCTAGGAAGTTGGAGCAAAACCTGAACCGACTCCAGCATTTTGTGACTTCCGAGTCACTCAAGGCATGCTGAGACAGGGAAACCCTCAGATGAAGAGTAGCAGGGCCATACTTTTCACTAAAAGACATGTTTACTTTTGTGAGACTCTTCAGCTGGCTTAAAACCAATTCGGCGAAGCTGAATTTAAAACCAGGCAGAGTCGCAATGCAGGCTGCCTTTTGGGAGGTTTTAAGGTAGACCAGCCTTTCTGCGTGGACCTGCTTTCAAAACATCTGAAACCAGCCTGGACCAGAGTATGTTTTCCGTTTGTGTTCACATAACTTGGGTCTGGGGGGAGTCAAGGTTTTGATCTTTTACTGGTGCTTCAGTAGGATTAGCTAGTTTACTACGAGGTGTTTACTGGTTTAAACTTCTCAAGTAAGATGAAATGTAAGACGGTCTGATGCTACAGCAGATGACTTAAATTTTTATATCAAGGATTGAGCCATGACAAAGTGCTGGTCACCGTTATATCCCATTTTCATGAGCTCCAGTGTGATTGAGAGGGAAGATAGAATTGGGACAACAGAGGGGAAAAGGTCAGGAATGGGGGGAGCACACTGAGTAAAGTAAGAAAGTGGTTGTCAACCTTATCTAACAGAAAGAGGAAGATGCCTATGGGCTTCAGCAGGATCAGCAATGGGCAAGTAATGTTGGAAAAAGTTCTGCAGGTGAAATACTTTGTGGCTAGAGGCATGGCCCAGCTGGAAGCTTTCTGTCAGCACTTGCAAGAATTGGGTGTGTTGACAAAGCTATACTTCTGAGAACAGCTGAGGAAGGTGCTTCAAAGCATGTACTTCTCCCCCAAAGGAGCAGAAAACTCATCCAGAGCAGTGATGGCACTGGAGGGGCTGGTGGACACCAAGAGCAACCTTCAGGTCCTTTTCCAGCTAAAACCAGTGGCTTTGAAAAAGTGTCATTGCGGGGGAACAGTAAAACTGTTTCAGCCTGTCTCCTGCCTACTAAACGGTAGCAAAGCACTTAGCTAGCCCTGCCGCCCCCCTGAAAGGTGAGGGGTGCTTCATAAGGAAAGGTAAAGCCCCGTGGTCTTGTACTTTGACTTGGCATCTGTCAGTGCGTTCTTTGTGCTGCCAATGGCTTAATTAATCCCTTTCATTTCTCCTGTGCCATACAATGCAGCCTGTTCAGTAATTGTGTAACTGCTCTGCTGCTTTCAGATGGATGGATACCCGCCAGCAATGGTGTATAATCCTTCCTCGACACCAAGCACATTGTCCCAGGCCATCCCCGTTGGCACTAGGGAGCTGCCGCGTCAAGAGGAGACGGGTGGTTTTCCTGCTTGAGAAAAGCAGAAGATGCATTTGCATCCTGGAGGTATTACTGGAGCCTGAAAGGGTTGCCTGGAGATGTGGCAGGGCTCTCTGACCTGCTGCAGGTTGGTTTGTCTTGGGGACACAGCCTGAAATCTAGGCTGGCTCTGGGAAACCACACGTGGGCTCCTCTGCCTCCACATCTTCCTACTTGGGAACCCAGGGACACAATATGGGAGGAACAAGAGCATTTTGTGGCTGGGAAACCCCTGCTCGGGTGCTTCCTAGTTCTCCCTGAGGAACCAGTCTCACGTTATGGATAGGGTGTGTTGCTGGAAACTGGAGGAGGGGGACAAATCTTGAGAAACTCCGCTTGGCCCTTCACGTCCCAAGTAAAACAGGGATGCACCGAGAGCTGCTTCTGCACTGAGCTACGTATTGGTGGTTCGTGTTCTGCAGCATCTGGGAACCTACAGATAACTGGGCCCTGGAGCTGTAAAGCTTTCTGAGCAGCTCTCTTGTGCTCAGGCATGTACAGCTGTAGCATGGATGCTCCTGCACGTGTATGGTTAGTTATGGTAGGTGTGAATTTTTAGGTGGTCCAAGGAGAGCTCAGACCTAAACACTTCTTTTTCTTCTTGAGATAGCAAGTGAGCCGCTATCCTCACAGGCTGGAACAGTAGCGTGGAGGCAGCTTCTCAGGGACACAGCAAAGCCAAGAAAGCTTGTACTGGAGAAAAGTGGGCTATGTCCAGTGTGGGCTTTTTAAGTAAAACCACTTCAAATGTGTCCACATTTTTTGGTGCTAAAAAAAGATACATTGGTATCTCCTTGCCAGTTTGAAATTATGGACCTTGCTCTGGGGACCACACTGCCAGACCACCCTTTTCTATTTATCGCCCCTAGCAATTTCCTTGGCCTTTAGGAAGCAAGATGGGTAAGCTGAACATTGTAATTACTCTGGAGGTTACCAAGGCACTTTCTCCACCCCACTGAAAACTGTTATGAAGCCTGTGCTGTAACGAAAGCTTTTTGCAAAAGCCAGGCCCAATAATACTTTGAGGTGTCTACCATGCTTATGCATGAAGGTCAGCCATGAATTTTGTGCTTCAGAGAGAGCCAGGCTGCAGTTAGATATGCAGCTCCATATCTTTTTTTTCCTGCCTTCGTCCCAGCCCTTTATTCCCAGAGTTGTTAGGGAGCTGCTATTCCCGTGTGATGGGAGTAGTCATGCCAAAAACATTTCCGTGCAATTACAGCTGTAATCTCTTCCTCACCCAAGCGTGCCATCCTGCATTTACCATTCACACCAGGCCGGATCTGGGAGCATCCCACCTTCTACATGGCATGGAAGAAACCGCCCCCTTTCTCATGCAGCTCTGCAAGAGCTCGTCCCTGCTTTCATTGCTGCCTGAGTGTTGAAGGCTACAGACTCATGTTCAGGAAAAAAGGCAGGAGTGGGGGAAACGGGCCACAGAGAAGCTCTGCTGAGCCCTGCTTTCTCTGCAAACCCTTGAGTAGGGTTGTTTGCATGACTTTCCAGCCTTGCCCAAGCCTTTGACCTAAGTGACTCGGCTGCGTGGAGACAAACCTCACTTTTACCCAAGCAGTATCATCTTCTTCACTAGCCAATGGCCTTCATCACTTGTGTGCCAAGCCGATCAAAAACAAACTGCCCAGGGAAGTGGTTGAGTCGCCATCCCTGGAGGTATTTAAAGGACGTTTGGATGAGGTACTTAGAGACATGGTGTAGTGGTGGTTTTTGGCAGTGTTAGGTTTATGGTTGGACTCGATGATCTTAAAGGTCTTTTCCAACCTATATGATTCTGTGAAACACTGACCATCCATCCTCTGGGTGCAGGAGTCGCGGTTTGCTGCCGTGACTGGGCTTGTGTGTGCATGGCCTCCGGCTGCATGGCCTCATCTAATTTGTTTAGCTGGCACTAATCAAATAAGAGGCAGCAGGAACTTCCCCATGTCATTCTCCAGTAATCTTTGGTTCTCGCGTTATTCGGCTCCTCCGCTGTCCTCCAGACTGCTGCGTCTGTAAGTTCAGGGGATGTTGGTTGTATTTGTGGGCTACTGTGCTCGATGCCTTCCACACTATAAAGCGATGGGTGTTTTCTACTGTCTTCAGAGTTGAAAAGGTCTCGCTGTTATGCCTTCAGAGTCATAAATCTTTGGTGCTGTATGTGAAAAATCATGGCTGCTGCCCTGTAAATAGCAAGCCAGTGAGGCCTGGGGTTAAACTGGAGAAAACAAACTGGCTGGAGCTGTAAGCGTGGTCAGCGGCACATACCAAATGTATCCCCAGGTTACCAAGGTTAGGCCGTGAGTCGGAAGGGGTATGGGACGTACGATAGAGTGCATGCCTGACCTCTGCTAATAAATAGGAGAATCGTTTATCAAGGGTGGGAGTGTTGCACTGGTTCTGAAATGCAGCCACAAATGCATCTCAGTATTTGCAGCCCGCTCTGAGCTGCGACCAAATGTGTTGAACGTGCTCCCTCAATAAAAAGGAGTTCCTCTAGTGCTATGCAGTGAGGACTAAAGGGTTGAGCCAGCCCCAAGGTACTGGTGGAGCTGCTCTTCCCCAGATACTTCGCTTCATTCCTTCTCCTCCCATCCCCTCATCCTGCACGTTTCTCCAGCACTTCGGTCTCTTATTTGTTTATTATCCCAGTCCCCTTGAAGGCAGAGGGTGTGTTTCCTCATATATATGCTGGGGAAACCAAACGTATGGTGTATACCATGGTTCTGCAAGAGAATTGCAGACTCTGACCTGATCCCCTCTCCCCCTCTCCGTGTTCCCAGCTTTCCTGAGTTGCTGTAGGGGAACAAGGTAACCTGAACCTTGCAACAGGCTTTGGAAATCTAGTGCCATTATTGTTTATTTTTGTAGTATAGTTTTCTTGCTGACTTGCAGCATCCCTTCAGGGCTCCTTGTTGGCCGCAAAGTCTTGCAGCAAGTGGGTGTTGATGGAGCACAGCACTTCTGCAGGTCCACGAGGCTCCTCAGCATAAGAAGAAGTAGTGTTGAAATTAGAGGCATCTCAGGTCTAGGTGGGGCTTGGCAGGTGCCTGTGGGGCTAAAGCACAGAGAAGACACAGGTGGGCTGCTGCCACCTTCACTTCAGTCCCCTTCTGGTGTTGAAAGCATGCATGAAACACTGTGGACACCTTTGTTCTCTGACAGGAAAGCCACAGCTGCATACGTGGTGCCCCATGGTCCGCAAGCAGACTGCACAGAGAGGATGGAGCCCCTGCCATCTCTGCTGAGGTACAAGCATGTGCTTTTCTCTCCAGAGATCCACTGTGGATAAGGTCAGGTGGGTTCCAGGTCTTGAGCTTGCAGTCGTTCTGGTGCCTGAGCCATGAGAGCTTCTCATCTCTCTGATGGTAGCTCCTGCCCCCTGAACATCTCTTCTTGCCTCCTTTTGGTCCTGCAAGAAGCCCTGCTCCTTCACTTTAACAGCAAGAGAATATTCTACCTGTTTCCTGTGGTTAAACCCCAGGCAGAGGGAAAATGGTTCATCAGAAGGGGTCCCTGAGGTCATCAGGGGTTGCATCTCTCTCCAGGTGACCTGCGTGCAGCACAGGAACACAGGGGAAAGGTGACACGTGGTGCAACAACATGCTTCCTGCTGCCGCTGCTTCCATTGCACTTGGCCCTTGGGACAGGCATCTTCTCAGCATTGCTTTATGGACTCCAGATGTTCCAGTAGCCCAAAGACTGCCGGTGGTGCCCGAGCTGTGACAGGAGCTCGGCGGGCCAGCAGCCAGGTGGGCTGCCGCAGCAGTCGGAGCAGTGCACATCTGGGTGCTGAGGCAGGGGTGTCCTGGCTGCAGGGTCCGACAGCTGGATCTGGTGTTGGGGGTCTCAGGTGGGCTGGCTTGGAGAACCGGCAGTCTAACCGGTGTGGGGGGAGGCAGACTACAACCCGCTGATGGGGAAACTGAAGTGGACCACTTGTCAGAAATACTTTTGTAGAGCCAACTCCTGCTTCTCTTGAATCATCCCCTGGGCAAGGGCTCTCACGGCGAGCTGGGCAGCCAGGAGACAGGGAACGGGCTTCTCTCGGGCGATGTGGTGGGCAAACGGAACCCTGCACAGTTCTTCGTGAGGCTTTTTTCTTAACTTCTCATGCACCTGCATCTGAGTCTGTCTGCTTCTACTCATCCACGTCTACAGTTTTGTGTGTATGAAATCAAGGGAGGTTAACAGCAGGGAAATCGTGTGCACTTGAGACCTTGTGCTAGAGTTAACTGAATCTTCTCCCTATGGAAAATGCCTTTTTAAGCAAAACAAAGTTTGAGGGATTGATTTTTTTCATTGATTTGTCCCCCCCGCAGATACTGAAATAGCACATTAATAGTGGGGAGAGAGGAATATCCCTTCTTGCAAAACTTAATATCGTTCTCTCCCCTCTGGTAGTTGATGGGGAGGAGCAGAGTTTGCCTTAGCTCAGAGCCACGCGATGAAAGCATTTCTTTCATCCTCCAACAGGGCTGTAGAGAAGCCGTGGTTGTGATACGGTGTCCACAGCCAGAATGTGTGTTCCGTCCTCCGTAGGTAACGCTGCATGCACAGACGCCTGTAGCAGGCAGCAGCCTTGTGAACGCCCCGAAGGCCCTCCTGAGAAGGGACTGAGTGTCCCAGGTGGAGACTGGGGAGTGCAGCTGTGTATGGAGGCACTGCCTCTGAAACCCAAACTTACATCCCCTGACCACGGGAGAGTCAATATGGGAGTCTCCTTTCGGTGACCGGGGAGGAGGAGATGCTGTCACTGCTGAAACACAGGTCAGACTCTGCCTGAGCCTAGAGAGGAGATGACTGAAAGACCGGGGTGGTTGCAGGGAATGTGAGCTGGGTCCAGCTGTTCCTGTCCAAAGCAAAAAGGTGCCTTCATCCTCAGCCAAAGGCAGCTCGCTTCCCTGCCTGCGGGCCTCATGGTGTTGATAACTTCCTGATGCTGGTTGCAGAACGCACAGGGCACATCTGCTCCGCTTCCTTGGGCGGGTGCATCAAAGCACGGGCTGCGCTGGGATAAATTAGTCGTGAGCGTGTGCATGCAATTAGATGCCCAGCAGTTCCTACAGGAAGGGTTCAGCTTTTTCTCTGCTGCGGCGGTGCTCTGCGTGCAGCTGCCATGGATGTGGAGGGGAAAGCGTGTTTGTCTAGGATGCCTTTCCTTTGCTGCTACAGAGCAGCAGCTTCTGAGATGTGTTTTGTGTGGGGTTTCAATCCGTCGGGCAGAGAACAAAGTTAACCTAAAGGGGAGCTTGGTGGGGAGGGGAGACCACATCCCATTAAAAGTCAGCTGGAAAAAACTGTCCAGGATTAGATGCATAATTTGCAGATCAGCTTAGTGTGTCGTTTAGCCTGCTTGAAGCCAAAGTGCAGGCGAACATGTCTCCCGGCCACGGAGGGGGGGAATGGTGCTATCAAATACCCAGAGCTGGGGTCCGCATGTCTGTTAACTCCTCCAGCAACAGGCAGAGCTACCTGGAGGCCGTATCAACTCTGCCTTCCCTGGCACTCGACCCTCGCTGGAGAGGGCAGGAGCCAGCGTGAAGCCCGATTTAACAGCTTCCCTAAAAAAGCTTCCAGGGAAGGGGTGAGACTCGTGCTCCTCGTGCACGAGGGAGGGAGGGCAGAGTCCGTTTCCATCCCACCGTGTCACGTTCCTGCGGAGCCACGGTGGGAGCCAGCAGGACAAAGCTTCGGACGGCAGCTTGAAGGCAAAGGCAGTAGATCAGGCAGTGCAGGCTTCGAACAGAGCAGGGAATTCTGTTTCTTCATTGTTTCAAAACCCTCTCTCCCACCCGCCCGGTGGGGATGTACGCATGCAGCAGCGTGGGAGATCTAAGAGTTCTTCAGTGACGCTTGCTGGCAGGAAATCTCGCAGACCAGTTCCTTCTGCCTTTCTAGAGTCCTCTTTGGTTACAGGCCCCCACCTTTTGCCACAGTTCCCAGCTGTGCCCCAGCTCCAGCAGCACAGGTTGTGAGCAGAGGTGACAGCCTGCAAATAGCTTGTGCCGTGCTTCCCTTCCGCAAGCGTGGGACCGGCCGCCCGGTCGCAGGGACTCCGCTGACACAGAACCGAGCTCTGCGTCCATCGTCGTGTCTTGGAGAGATCTGCTGTCAGCAATAAACCTGATTTCCCCTGCAAGAAGAATTTGAGGTTCATTGGGAGTACAGCAGGCCGGAAAGGAGGGGAAAAAACCCCAAACCCTAGAACTTCACAGCTCTGTAGTGAGGGTAACTTGCTTGGCAGTCTCACTGGAGGCTGGTGTAGGGTATGGTTCCCTGGTGCTTTGTACGCTTCTGGTGTCTGTGCTGGCTGGTGACCTCCAAGTGTGGTGTCCCCACACTCAGGAAAGCAGCAATGCTTCACTCAAGCCCTTGAGCTTGGTTGGAAAGAGCCTCCTAGGTTACTGCGTTGGAAGCAAGCAAGTTTGATGTCTAGATGGGATGTCTTTTAGCTAGACCTTGGGTTATGAGGCCGACATCAGCAAGATGAAGTTGATTATAATTGCTGGGGTGTTAAACCTTTGCATCTGACAAATTGCAGGGGCATTTTCTTCCTGTTATTCTCCTACGAGCTGACCTCCTAAAAGGCCCTAGATGAAAGTTCTCCAGCCTCAGCAGGGAAATTTTAAGTTACCAGTCCTGGGGAGAATGCAGGTGGTTTCTGAGTCTTGGGATCTGGATTCATCACTGGTCTCCTGACTGACTTTGGTCTTGTTATGCTGCTGCTGTGGCTGAGCTCACTTTCCTGGCTTTCTTTTCTAGGGTGTAGGCTCTCTTTGAGCTATTCAGGTAAAAAAGTGTATTTGTTACTCGTTTCGTGACAATGCGAAGTCACGGGTAAGGACTAAGCTTGCGCTTATATACAGACAGCACTTTCATGGAGAGCTGGAGCCATCTCTTCCGCAGGCCGGATTCAAAGGGTGGTCCTGCATTCCTCCCAGTCTTGGCTGAGCCAGTCAAAGTAGCGGAGAAGACCCCCCTCAGTGCCCCTCCGCTGCCAGCCCCTGGCACAGGAGAAAAATGCCATAATAAGCACCTGTCTGGGGAACCGACAACCCTTCCCCTGTATTAAAAACCTGTCTTTTAACAGTACCTGCCACTTCATCTTCCAGCTACGCAGAGAAAGGGAAACTACGTTAAAAGGTGAAGTTACTAAAGAATGACATTTATACTGAGAGAGAAAAAGAAAATGACTCATTCACTAAAGCCTAAGGGCAAATTCAGTAGTTTCTGCACCTCAGCAGCTGTGTTGGTTGACTTTAAGAGGATTCTTTTAAACTCCCATTCCCTCTTTCAATACAGTGTTTCTCCTATGCTGATTGACTCGTTTCCTGGAAGTCTGCGAGCGAATGCAGCCTTCCTGGTGGTGTCTATCCAGGACAATTGTTTGGTGAAGGTGTGTGTTACCTGCACGTAACGGGGTGGGATAGGTGGTTCTTCATCACCAGCCTCGAATGAGGCTGGAATAACGGGTGAAAATGCTGACACTCAAACCTGTCTGTGTTGCTCCGAGGAGCGATAGGTGTTGTTTCTGGTTCTCTGGTCAAGTTTTAGGTGGTGGTTTGTTTTTTTTTTTTTTATTTTTTTATTAAAGCTCTCCTACAAACTTTGAGGTTTGCTTAGAAGAGTGGGCTAGAGATGGGATTCCTCCATGCCCGCTGCTGCCGCCTTGAGCTGCGGAGTTGTGTTGATGCACAGACTGGCTTTGAATGAAGAGCTGGAATGACTCGCGCAGTTTTGCGATGCTGCCAATATCTCAGTGGCCACTGGGTTGGGACCTTCCAAGTAGCGTTCTTTGCAGCAGGGCTGGATGGCATAGTTTTGTCCTGGATGCGAGGAACCATATTTAGTTCAGTGTAAGGAAAGGGCTGGGGGCAAGCTCATCCTCTCTCAAGATGACTTGAGCCTCTCTAGTCGCAGAGCTCCTGCTTCATTTTCCCATCAAAGCTCATTTGCTTGATGGCCAGGCCTGCAGGGCATGTGGCAGTAGCCGGTCCCTATAAGTAGGTTGAAAAATTAAGCTTATTACACTGGAAGTCGTCAGCTGCATCCGAGTTTGGTGGTAGATTCATGTTTTGGGGAAAAGAAAAGCAGCTTGGGATCCCTTCCATTGTGCGGAGGAGATGAAAGCTGGTTGATCCCATGGGGAGAGGAGGCCTGCGGGAGCTCAAGAAGGAACAGTCTGGAAAAAAACCAAACTTTTATTTTTATGTTGAAAATGGAGTCCTTGGAGGAGTAATTCTGTATAATGGTGTATGTGGGATTATGCAGAGAAACAGAGGCAGGGCTGAGCTGGGAGTTTGGGCTGACATGGCACATCTGCAGGGTATCCTGTTGATGGTAACTCCTTGCAGAACACAGCTGTTCCCCTTCGTGTGCTGTCCTGGTTATGGATTGGCAGGAGGCAAGAGCGAGCTATATCGCGGGGTCTGAAAGCTCATAGCGAAAAGCAATTGGTTTCTGGTGCAGAGAATAATACAGGATGTTTGGATTTGGGACACAGATGATCCCTTGTGGTGCAAGATTGCATTTTTAACTGTCACAGTAGCCACGTGGTGATGAAATATTTCCAGTTCAGAGATGCCTGCTCTCAGCTGGTGTAAATCAGCGTGGATCCCTCCAAGGCTGCGATGACTGATAACAGCTTAGGTCCTAGCTTACGGTTTGTGTGCTGCTTGCACGCGTACAGGAAAGGAGGAGTAACACTTCTTTTGGAAAACACCTTCTGCAGCCATGCCGAAACCCCTCTGCCAGGGGTTGTGTGCTGTTGAACGAGAGCAGGTGAGCTGTCTGGGCGAGGCGTGTTCCCCACCCAGCCCGCAGGGTGCTGGTGGCTGTGCCCCCACCCAGTCCGGCTCTGTGTCTGCTGCCATTCGGTCTTGGTCCCTTGCCCTCCTCTGAGCTGCAGGCTGGAGAAGTTTAGCCAAGTGGGTTGCTCTTGGGGTGGTGCTAAGCAAATGTAAACTGAAGACCAGTAGGAAGGGGTGCCTCTTTATACTGAAAAACCTTCGTTTCGTTGCCTGCTTGTAGAAAATGCAAACCTCGCAGCCTGTGCTCTGCTCCAAGCCCCCTCCTGCCTCTCCCCATCCCTGCCCTCATCTCCCTCCCTCTGCTGAGGTGAAGTGACTACTAGAAGTTTACTAGAAGTAAATCTATTAAAATATTAATGCAGAAGACCAAAGCCCTCCACTTAAAAAGTGTGGCCCAGAGAAGAGGTCATTTGTCTGCAGATAGTTAAATCAATACATTGCTGAATCACTCTGCAAATTGAATCGGTTGCTGGGGAGAGGGAGCCCTGCGCGCAGCGTTAGCTGTTGGGCTTTCTCAAGCCTTGCTGATGCTAATGGCTTGGAGCAGGCAGCACCGATCTGCAGCTGGCCGGCCGGCTGCTCGAGGGGACGCCGCACAAGGCTGAAAAGCCAGGACAGCCCCACGCTCACGGTCTGTCCTGGAGCTGCACAACAGCTGATGCCTTGCTCCACTCCAGCTCCTTGCTCTCCTGCAGGAAAGGCAATCCTCCTTCCCTGATGGCTTCACGCAGCTATGCAGCCCCTCTGGGACCGTAGAAGGGGTCCTCCCCATCTTGGCCGTATTGCTTTGTCCCTTGGGTCACGCTCTGTCCCGTGAGCGCTGCTGCACGCGTGTTTGGTCCTCAGCAGGGCCGAGCCTGGTGCAGGCTCCCCTCGATACGTGGCATATTTCATTATCTCCAGGCTTTCAGGTTAACCTCTGGGCAGCCCCACAATGATGGGTCATCAGATTTTTAGCCCATAGTTATTTCCAGACTGTTATCTCTTTTAATCATAACTTGGCTGAGCAAGCCTTATTGAACTCTGTGAATCCCTCCACATAAATCAATCCCTCCAGACCCCGGTTGTGTGTTGTTAATCAGCTTTGAGCTTGCTCTGGTTTGTCAGCCTTTCTGGGAATGGCCTGCCACAAGCTCAATGCAATCCAGATGCAATTACCAAGGTCCTATAGAGAGAAAGGATTACTTCCCCGCTCCACGGGCTGGGGTCTGTCTCTGCACAACTGCGCTGGCCTTTTGTTTTTCTGCCGTATTGCCTTGCTGTGTGACAGATCCGGGCTAATCCATCAATGAGTCATGCTTCACGTGGAGCAGAAGTAATGTTCAGAGGTGGTTCAAAGGGAAGGAGCGCTCTGCCTTGCACAGCTAGGCAGCAAGGGTGGCCCTGGTAGACGTCGTTGCTTGCAGGCCCCGATGTGCAAGATTTGGGGCTGCCTTTCTGCAGGTGGTTTGTGTGGCTGCCTGGTACGGATGATGTGAAGGCTAAATTTCCTTTTGGCTAAGTGCATTGCAGGTGTGTGCTTTGGGGTGAGGTGTCAGCAACAGGAACTTGGTATAATGACTTGTGTGATACACGTGATCTGGCACCCTAAGGGTTGATATTGTCAACGACTGGACCGAGACCTAAGCCTGTCTGTAGGGAGCTGCCATGAATGCAAGGCAGACGCAACCCTCCTAGCAAGGGATGGGTGTAGGAATATGCCTGTACGCTGCATGCATGTCCTTTTTTTAACACTATTTGGAGTCTAGAGAAGCTGCAGAGCCAACAGGAGCCCAGACAGGGCTCAGTGCCCCTCCTCGTGGAGGGGTGGTGCTGGCACGCGTCCGCCTGCGAACCCTCAGCACTGCCGCGTGCGTGCAGGAGATGCTCTCAGCAATGCCCCTTCCCTCCCGGCCTCCCCATGCACCTGAGCAGAAACAGCTCTGCGGGCGAGAATCAAGGTTTGACCCATGGAGCCGGTGGAGGAAGAGAAGGAGCAATTCCCCCCCACCAAGGCAGGACAAGGAGGGAGCACCTGGGTAAATGAATACCTTCCAGGGAGACCACAAAGGACAGAGCAAAGTGACTGGTGCTGGATAAAGGAGGGATCTTGATGAGAGAAGGATGAGGCATGCCGAATACCAGCCGAGAAGGGCAGACGGAGGAAAGAAGAGAGTTTGACAGGAGCGAAGAGTTTTTTAGGTAGCTTCTGAGGCGTAAAAGGGGAAGCAGCCGAGTCGCTTCCAGCATGTTGAGCCAGTGCTGTCTGTAGGTGGGCAGCGTGATCTGCTCTTGAGAGCCAGCTAGCACCCTGATACACCTGGGTCCATGGCAAGTCTGTTGTCTCGCTAAAACAACAGCTCACTCAGGTGAGGGTACCCAGGAAAAAGGTGAGTCTGCTGGGGAGACACCAGCCTCTCCAATAGCTCTCCATCGGCAGAGATGCCCGAGACAAAATGCCAAAAAAGAAAAAAAAAAAAAACCAAACCAAACAACCAATAGGTAATGCTGCTATTGAGATGATGAAGGAATACGGATGTTGAAGAAATACAATAGTCCAAGCCAAAAGTGCTCAGAAATGCCTGCTCGGAGTGGTTATTGGGGGAGCAGGTGGAGTGTAACAGCCTCTGACTCGGCCGTTGCTGAGCCGTGGAGACTATGCCGGCTGAAATTTAGTAGAGCACTGTGCATGTGAACCAGGGACAAAAGTGTTGGCACTTGGGAAATAGCTCTGTCGTGATGGATTTGACACGCGCGCTGGGTGGGAGGGAGCATACCTGCAGAGTGACGCAGAGGTCCAGGTGACGGCAGCGTGGCTGACCGCGCACAACTTGTGCCTTGAACTCCGCTAAACTGGACTGGTGGCAATGAAGGATGCGGGAGTCCCAAACTAGGCAGATGCTTTTCCTCTCTCTTGGAGAAAGGCATCATAACTAAAGCTTCCTAGCATCCAATTAATTTTCATTGACTCCCCACGAACAATTATCAGTGTTGCAGAGGGCTGTTAATGTAATCTCTGATCCAAGGCTTGTGGAAGGGAATATGAGCCTCTTTGTTCCCTTCAGCAGGCTGTGAGTCTGGCCATCGAGATCAGAGCGTGAATTTAGCATCTGGAGCCATGGATCTTCTCACCACGCAACCAGATTTTGTAAATATAACCATTCATCTCTCTCTGTCATGTTTCACCCAACTATTTATACGCTGGCTGTCTAAGCTCCTCCATTCCTGTTTCCTGGACTGGATATCTCCAAGAAAAAGCTTTTTCTGGGCTATTAATCTTTCCTAACAGGTAAAAGATTTTCAACTGCCTTCTGCAGCCTGGCTCCATGTCTGTCCAGAGCCTGGAAAAGCAAAGCCAGGTGAATTTATTTAAAGGCTAATTTGTGCATGGATTAAAGACCTGGAGCTCTGTGGCTCCCTGTGCTGAGCCCCAGTGCTGGGGTGGGGAGGCACAGGGGATCCGAGGCCCTGCTGATGACCATGATTTGTGCACTTCATACAGAATCCCTTTAAACTGGACCTAAAAATGTGTGTGCGTGCAGAGTGGGGCGGGGTTGGGGGGGGGATATTGCTTTTAAAGAAAAGACTAACTTGCGTGACGGTGTGTTTCTAAGCACAAGATAATCCTTTCCCAGCTATGTTGGTCTTAGGAAGTACCTAGGCTTCCTTCTGCTTTTGAGTGAACCTGGCTGAGACCTTTCTGGGCTGAGCTAATCTCAAGGACAAAATCTCTTGCCTGCTGCAGGAGGTGACCCCTGGGAAGACGGCGTGGCGCAGGCATAAGCCAGCTGCCTCCTCACCTGCCTGGGCAGCGCCTGCCTTCCCCAAGCTCAGAAGAGCTCAGCTGCTGCGTTGCCCGCTGCAGAGACGCTTCCCTCGCAGGCACGGCCACGCTCTCGGGAGGATGCCTGTCAGCGTGAGTCTCTCTGCTGTCTCCTCTGATTAGGCAGCCAAGGACAGGAGCCGGACGAAGACAGCCTGCTCGTGGGAGCAGTGGACGCAGCGGCGTGCAGAGGAGAGGCAAGCTGAGCTTGCTCACGCCTGCTTTCAGGGATGCGGCTCCCTGGGACTGTCCTGAGCTCTGTGTATTTTGCAGCCCTCTCCCATATGGGTCTCGTCAACCTATAGCCTGTGAACAAGCAAACCCATCCCCAGCGCGGGCTGCCAAGGCAGTACAGGGGGCTATAGGTCTCTACGATGGGTTTGCTGCCTGGCAGGCTGGACCTGTGTGGGTTAGGGGAAGAGGCGGCTGATATCGACAGGAAAAAGCCCCCTTGCCAGGACCTGACACCTCCCTTGAGACCCTAACAAAGCCCCAGCTCAGGGGAGCACAAACCCACCCTTTCCTGGGGTTGCTTGTCGTTGCTTTCCTCAATTTGTTCTTTGTTTTTTGTTCCTGGGCTGTAACGCTAGGCAAGAAAGCCCACACTAGGATCCCTGGAGGCAAGCAAGCTATTGTCCTTAAAACAAAGAAACTTTTCCTCAAATGTACCAGCAACAATGTGAAGTGCCTGAGAGCCTTTACTTCATCCTGGACCAGGCTTCCTGATGTTTTCCAGGACGCTTGTCTGGTCTGACAGCTCTGAAATGTAGGCTTCTAACTCCTGTTGATTTCCCCTAGCAAGGCTCCGAGATCTGAGAAAGCAAGTACGAAAGAAAACGTTTAGCCAAGAAACGACAAGCTCTGCGTCCCCTCTTTCCCACTCCTCAAAGAAAGCGATGCTGCTGCGTTTGGCGGGGCTCAGGACCAGGATGGAGCAGGAAACCGGAGCTGGCGCAGCGCATCTCCTCCTTTCAACAGGGCGAGAAACTCGAGATGGGAGATTTCTGCTCGCGTACTGCATGACCGAGGAACAGAAACACCGCATGGATTATGGAGAAGTATCGCAGGACTTCCCCCTACCTTCATCAGCCTCTCTAGAAGTTTCTGTGTTTCATTTATTTTGTGAGAAGAGCAAAAGGAAAGGAACGCCTCAAGTCAGCAAACAGGTTAAAACCCCAGCAGAATGGTTTTTCCATACACTGTCGTGTACTTAGCTTGCACCTTTGCTGTAGATGTCAGCCCCCCTGTACCTCAGACTGGCCCACGGGGAAATGGAGATCCTCAGACACAACACGCAGTTGTCTCGTCCACTCTGCGCGGCCACGGAGACCACCTTCACTGGGCAGTAGAAAGAGCTCAGCCTCGGAGCTGCTCGAAACCTCCTGAGATGGTCCAGAGTCAGAACTGGAAATGAATGCAGATGCTGCCACTGCCTGCTCACGTTATCCCAACAATCCCAAACTGCAGAGACCCTTTTTTTTCCTAGGAGGTACTGGCATTCCTCCAAGCACAGGGGGACCAGATGGAGCAGTAACACAGCTAAAACTGGGGGGAGAGGAGGGGAGGGGAGTATCTGTTAAGGAGCTGGCTTGAAAATAAGATCATGTAAAACAGCTGTTGCTTTGAGAAACAGTTTTGTTGCTGATTCTAGAAAAGGATAGTATGGGGGCTGATGTAAAAAATCAGCCCTGAAGACCAGATGTATTTAGACTGTGTTTTGAAAGGTTAGCGGGTCAAATCTAGAGACACCGTGGGGCATATGGGGGGGGGTCGGTCTGTCTGTCTGAGCAGCACAACAGCTCGCTGCCTTGCTTTCTCACGGATGCTCCTCTGGGCCAGTCTGTGGAGGCTGAGAGAGGCAGCACGTTCACCTCCGAAGCCTTCAGCATTGCAAACTTCTCTCGACACGTCTTCCACAACGTGTTACCAGAGCAGACTCTTCTGCGTATCGGTTCCCTCTGATGCAGACACAGGAAGACACGTCATTAGGTAACCATTTATATAAGTGCCCGGACGTGGGCTTGCCTTGCACTGAGATTTCACAGCTGTGAAAGCCCTGATGGCATCTTTGACCCGTGGCCATTGACCCAGTTATCTTCTGCATCGCCCCAGCCGAGTTGAACAGCCTGCAGTGAACGTTGCCTTGCCTGGTCCGTATCGTTGTCCTGCTGAGATGAGCAGGAGCTCTGCCTCACATTTTTCCGGTCAGGTGTTTGCTTCTGTGGATTGCTATGGAGATGGAGGCCAGTGTGACAGGCATCGCATAAACAACACGAGACAGTCTGTGTCCCGGGGGACTCGGTATAAACTCGGTGAGTGTGCGCTCTGAAAGGCGTCCTGGGCACAGAATTCCCATTAACACCATCAAATGGTGCTGCTGTTTAGCGCTCTGGAAACTGATCTCGCTCTCAGGAGCAGTGTTGAGAGGGGGGAGGGAAAAAAAATCAGGGGGAGAGCAGGATTAGTGTGTACGGAGAGCCCGTTGCTGCTCATCCAGGACCGGAACCCAAGTGGCCTGGTTACGCTGGTACTTTCTGAATTTGTGGCTCAGCTGCTGTTGCAGAAGCACATCAGAATTTATTTTCCTTTCTGTAACGCGCTGGTGTGTCCTACGCAGGACTTTCTACACGGGCACGAAGAACACGCAGCGAGAACTTCAGATTCAAGGCGACTTCTAGCCACGACGCTAGGAGGGACTTGGGCTTAGAGCAGACCTGAAGGACGTTGGTTTCCTCTTTGGGTGGACATAACCACCCGGCCGATCCCGCATACAGTGAGCAAAGCTATAGCTCACGAGCACAACACGTAGCTTATGTAATTATGCTGTGATGGCCATTGGCACAGGAGCGTGGATTTATGTTCCGGCGAATGTCTAAAACAGCGAGTGTAGGAATTCGGTCTCCTTGGTGACAAAGCCAACCAATGGAAAACATACAAAAAAAAAATGAAGCTAAAACTGTCCATGGACCCTGCTTTTATTTTCAGAGTGGAGGACAGTGAATTAGTCTGTCTTTTATCTGCTTTTGTATCTGTGGCTGGATAGCAGAGGATGCCTAGCTTAATTGTTTAGCTGTTCATGATGGACAAGTATCCTTAAACAAAGAGGGCTCCAGTTTGCCGTAGACAAAGATGAGCAAGAGATCTGGGCTATAGGAGGACAAGTAGCAAGATAATTCTTCAGCTCGTAGTCACCTAGTTTGTATCTGACAAATGCAGCCAATATCGGCAGAAAGCTGCCTGGTGCCCGAAGTGGAACAAGTTGCCTTTTTCCTTGCAAACAGAAAACTGGTTTCATTGGAGATTGTGCTATGAGTTGACATTAATGGCTAAACTCTCAGGGGTTTTCAGAGCGGATGGCAGACTCAGTGGAAGGACGGACCCTCCCAGCTTGGGCTTGGAAAGGTGGCAGCCTCTGGAACAGCTCCTTGCAGCTCCCCGAGGTCTCACCACCATCACAAGGGGCATCCTCTGGCTATGGGCAGGAGGTGAGCATGCCTGGTACAGCTCCTGCCTTCTATTGTCTTTCTACCCTGTGTAGAAGGAACCCAAGTCATCCCAAACCAGGATCACCTATCACAGGAGCATCCCTGGAGAGGAGAATTAAAACAGGATTAAACCATTAGCTAGCTGTAATGATAGACCTCCCTTCCCATGAGGGGAAAAGATGCCAACACAGCCCCTGTGTGAGCAAAGAAGACAAACTGTGAAATGTTCTCCACGCTCAGCTCCTATCAGCAGCTCTCCGAGTGGCCCTGGGCACCATCCTTACCCTATTGTCTCCATCTCTAACCTCACGATAATGATGCTGAATTTTGGTATAAAGTATTTTTTGCCCTTCCTGTGGAGCCCTAGATTAAAACCAGCATTAATAAAAATGTAGGCTGCCCATGTTGGCACACTGGACAGGGGAAAACATCTGCCACGTGTGTAGGAGCATCCCCCTCCAGAGCCATGTGAGCTGTTATAGCCCACGCTGATCCACAGAGAAGAGGGAGCTACCCCTCTTATAAAGAATTCTGAGCCTCTTAGAGAAGACGCAGATCTTAAGATAGCAGAAGGTATCACCTTCCCAGCATGATGCAGCCACTTAGGGTCAAGCCAGACCTGGCTTTGGGCAGTTGCAGCAGAGGGTGGATGGCAAAACCGTGATGTTACTGAACGGTGGTGGTCTTCCTTACCAGCACGGACTTTCATGAATGGCAGCGAGGGGTCTTTGACATTTGCACGCTGGTTGGGAGAATGTTATGGTGAGTGTTTGGCTCGTGGTGCTGCTGGTTGGAGGTATAGGGTTTGAGAGCAAGGGGCAGCTTTTACTACCTGCTAGGAGCAAAGCACTCCAACAATGGTATGTTTCTGACATCCCAGGCATGGGTTGTCCTTGGATCTGGTGGTCTTAGTTTAGAGGCTGTGAGTGGCAGGACTACTCTGCTCAGTGTTTTCTGGAGGTGGCCACATCTTCAGACCACTGCTGGGCTGAAAGCCACCTGTGTGCCCAGAGTGCAGCACCGCGTCCTCAGCAAGTTCTCCTGCGAAACAAATGCCTTGACAACGCCAAATCAAAACATTTTTTGCTTCAGCTCAACAAGCTGGAAAGAAAGATTAGGTTTCCCAGGTGGAAAATTTCCCACAGAAAATATTGGAGCCCTGTTTTCTTTCCAATTAATGAATGTTGTGACCCTGTCTCCCCAAGTTATTCTAGTAACGCCCCGGGATCCTAATTAAGACTGAGCCCAGCGGCTCTTGGCATTGTGCAAACACATGGGAAGACTCCAGCCCTTTTCTAGAAGGCTTCTCATCTAGTTTGGTTTAGGCAAATGCATCCATTGAAACTTTTTTTTTTACTTTTTCGACAGTGCTACAATGGAGGCTTTCATCTCTACCTCTTGTGTGTATTCCAATGTCATGCCCTCTGCTTTCAAAGGCTTAGGTTTGCCTTTAATTGTGTTGAGAGCCTTTGTCTCTAAGCCTTTAATAATGGATTTTTTTCTCCTCTGCTAAAAGAAGAATTTTGTTTCTTTGCTGGCTTTTCTTCTAAAGCTAAAGTGACAGTTCCCTCTTCTCTGTGAGATTTACAAAGCTTATCTTTTAATTTTCAAGAGCCAAACAGCAAGGGGGGTGGGGGGGAACGAAACGTCATCGTGCCTTTTAAACACTGTCGCTAGGAGAAGGCTTAATGATCTAGAAATACATAAACTGCACACTCTCAGGGTTACTTCAATTTAGTTACGCTGAACTGCTGCTCTTGACGGAGACCTGCCAACGGATGGAGTCGGAGGGGCCAAAGTCAGCACTTTCTTGCAAGCCTGGCCCCGCTGAAGCCCCAGCTTTGCCATTTGGAGGGCAGGGGGATGCCCGAGCAGTGCCTCCCCCCGCGGCCGTGCCGTTCCCCTGAACGGCCGTGGCAGGTCCCCGGCTGCTGCGTGGTGCTGAGACCGTCTGTCCTGTCTGAGACTCTGGATGCAGCTGGAGGCAGACCGTGGAGCCATGCACTGGCATTTTTGGAGGGGGGATGTGGAAGTGGTCCGTGCCGGCTGTAGGTCACCGTCCCGGTTCCCAGCTCCTCGCGCAGGTGTCCGTGCTAGGGGTGATTGGGTGTGCTCGTTAGCAGAGTGAAACCTTGCCAGGGATCGGGGCTGTGCCGTGCCTGAGGAGCTGCTCTTCAGCAGGGCGCAGAGAGCTTCTCCCCGCGTTTTATGCAAGGGACAGGCAGTGGCAGGGGACCGAGGCAAGAGGCTGTCAGATACTTTGCTTCCACGGAAGAAAATAACCTGTGGTCGACTCGAGAGATGACTGTGGTGTGTGACTTGAGCCCATCTTCAAGTATTAGAAACCAGAAAGCAAAGACGGGTCCTATGTTCCTTCTGCTCTAAACTCACTGGTGTCACGTTGTGCCTCGTGGCTCAGAGGATTTGCCCCAGCACTGGGGAGGGCAGTCGTGGGAGCACAACCAAGATGTTCCCCAGGCTCTGCGGGACGAGGTGGAACGAGGTGCTCTTCTATGCTGTAAGCGTTTCTGCCCGTGCCGGTGCATGTCTGTTGTGCAGGAAACACAGGTCTGGAGAAGGGGGTGTCTTTCCACTGAAGAATGCAATAAACGTATTACAGGGTTTCATATTGATTTGAACTCTGCTGACTTACCCTGGCTGAGGAGCTGGTGCTAGAGCAGGTCTTCCTTTTGTGCTGGCTGATAGTATAATTTGCTTGATGAGTTTTGCTCAGAATATGACAACTCGGAGCGGGAGGGAGTCATTTTGCAGTTAGTTTGTGGTCAGTGCAATGGGAGAGCTAGCCTTGAAATGAGTTACAGCAGAGAAGAGTGGAAAAAATTGTGTTTTCCAGATGGTAGGAAGCAATGCTGCTCTGAAACTCGGGTTTGGGGCTGTCTCTGACATAAGCAAAGTTTCTGATGAAGGTCCTCAGCTGCCGACTACGCAGTGTTCCTAGAGGATGTCTTTGCAGGATGTCCTTCCCTGCCTTGGCAGAAGTCCATCAAACCTCAGCCACCACGCATGAAATGTTTCAGCCTTCACCATGCAGCATTTTGTAACGAAACTGCTTAATCCAAACCTGTGACTGTGTCTGGGGCACGCTGTGGGGCTAAGCGCAGTGCACGTCTTCACGCGGGGCGCAGCAAGTGCCGTGTTTAAGAGGAGCCCACCCGGCACTGCCAGCGCTACGTGCCCAGAAAGCCCGTGGGAGGCTGAATCTTCAAAACCACAGCATTCCCCGACTCTTTCCTTGCTTCTAATTTGAAAGAGGCACGTGAGCACTTTTCCCTTAAGCTTCTCTCTGCAATGAGAATGAAAGCGTTAAGACGTGCCACAGCAGGAGCCATGGGTTGTGCTGCCAGGGGTTGTGTGCTTCGTTCCTCCAGGTTGCCGGTCCTTAGCCCCGGCGTTGAAGGATGAGTGGAGCAGAGAGCCCCAACTACCTCTTGAGGGTCCTAACCCAGGACGGGAGTCCTGGGGTGGACACGGGATTATGGAGGCTTCATGCCATGCACTGCTGGGCGCAGCAGAAGGGAAACGGCTGCCTTCCTACGTGCAGCTTGTTGTTACATCGCATGTAGATGGTGAATTATATGTCTCGTTTCCTTCGGCAAGACCTTGTATCCACTCCCGACTCCATCTAGGCTCTGATACCGCGGTGAGCAGCATGGTGTAAATCTTTAGGCAAACAGCTGAATATTGTAACCTCATTTGGTAAATGGGAAAAACAGGCTTCCCAGAAGATGCCTTTCACTTTAATTATTAAATAAACAGGAAAGCAGCCTTCTGTCTAGCTGAGCTGGCAGCTTATGAAGAGATCCAAGCGAAGCCAACGCGATCAACTAGCTGTCAGGTTTCCAGCCTGCTTGTTCCTCCTCTGGAGCACCTCGGTGTGAGTCTGGGAGCTCTGCTCTGTGCAGGGGGTAGCAGGAACCAGAGGGACAGGCACTGCTGCCGAGTGCCTTGCTTGTCCTTGGATGGGCAAAATATGGTCCAGACCCCCACAGAGCTGGGGGGTCTGCTGCCCGCCATCAGGAGCTGGGGCTTCCTGCTGTCCAGGAGACCACTGCAGGCACAAGTCACTTCAACTCAGATAGAGTTCATGGAAAATGAACAAAAGACTCACCTCTATATCTTCTGGCGAGAGGCTCTTCATGTCAGGAGCAGACAGGAGGAGAGCTGTCTGCAGGCAGAGGAGGCCAGAGCTGGGACGTTCAAGGCACAAGCTGTTGCCTTGGCAGGAGCCAGCGTGTCGCTGGGAGTTGGCTTTGGGTTGGAAGGGGAGCCGGTGATGACAGACCAGATGGGGGTGCTAGCAAGCCACAGGACGCCTGATACTCCTGCCAAATCCTTAATAGCTTCATTTGGGGGAGTTCAACTCTTTATTCCACTTCTTCCCTCTGCAAGTTAGAAGCATGCATGAGCACCAGGGCGTCTCATCCTCCCAGCCAGTGCCTTGTGCAGTACAATATCTCCTCTGTCCTGAAAAGGCTTTGGATTTTAATCTTAAAACAGACATTTCAACAAAATTCCATTTTTTTTTTTAAACACCTGAAAGATGCTGCTTTCATTTCAGGCAGAGGGAGCTCATTCTGAAACCTCAAGAGCTGCCGTGAAATGGGATCGTCATCTGTCGGGGAGCTCCAGTGCCTACGTGCCTTACAGCAATCGTGATGCCTTCTCATCCCAGCCTGGCACGTGAGTTAAGCAGTGCCACTCGTGAATATTGGGAAGTTCACTGAAATCCTCATTTAGCAGCGCAGGCTGGGTTTGCAAGTCCACGATGATCCGTGATGACTCCGTGGCGGTTTTAGTGTTCAAGCTTGTGACTCTCAAATCAGACAGCAATGTCTAGCAAATAACACTCCTACCAAGACTTGGTTTATTTTTTCTCATCTTGCTGTAGACAAGTACTTTTTTTTTTTTTTTAATTTCCTTTTCCTCACACCCTGTCTCATTTTGCATTTTGCTTCCACTCCCATGCACATAAAGGCCAATACAAGACCAGCTTCTCTAGCAGATGTTCCAGACCCAGACGTTAAAGCTATCTGAGCAAACGGGTAAGGATTATTCCGCTCCACAACCATCTTTTCATACTTTTGGTGGGCTCTGGAAAGCTTGAAGCACCCTCTTTCCACTTGCCTGCCCTCCAGACCCCCCTTCTAGGTTAAGCGAGGAGGACAAGCGAGCTCTCGCCAGCAGCTGGGGCAGGCGTTTGCTGCAGGGCTGGGGCAGGCAGGCAGCGCGGTGCCTCCCAAAAGCAGCGCCCTACCTCCTCGTGCCAAGCAGCTGCCCAGGCAAAATGTTGTGTCTGAGCCAAGTAGCTTGTACTCATGCAGGCTTCCAGCTTTTGAAACTATAAAAAAAAAAAAAAAATCTCACAAGAGAATGAAAGGATCAGAAACCTACAGCTGCTGTAATTTATATGCTCTTTGATACGCTCGGCTTTGCAGTGTATTTGCTCTCTGGGCTCCCAGTGGAAACTGCAGAGACCAAAGCAGCCTGACGGGCCGGTTCCCAGGTAGGGAAGTAGGTAATTTCAGGGTAACTTGAAGACTTGACTTCAAGTTAATTCAAGGTAATTTCAGGGTAACTTGACTACCCGTCCTCTCCCCCTTGCTCTTCCCTGGCTGCTGGCAGCAGGCAGCAGAGGAGAGCCTAGAGGAAGACCACTCAGAGCAGACAGCGGGTGTCCGCGGCGAGATGGGAAATCTTTGGCAAAGGGATCAAGGGAAAGGGAGAGGCATCTCGCGATCCTCAAAGCATTCAGGAGCAGAAGCCAGCTTCCTACGCTGCTAGCGTGGGTACCGGCGTGGCGCAGCTGGTCGGGCTGGCTCCCTCCCTCCCTGCCGCACCGCGGAGAAGCAGGCAGGATGCGGTGCCACGGAGCTGCGTGCTCCCGGCGGCAGCGGCTGCCTCTACAAACTCACACAGCAGATGGTTTTCAGTTGTAGGAGAAAAGCAGGGAAACTGTAATCGAGGTTTGTGCAACCAGGCAAAGAAACCCCTCCAGCTTCCACAGCAACGCCACGTGGGCGTGAGTCTGTAGAGTCTCCTTTGTAGAGTCCCTTGTTCCAGCCAGCTCTGGATTTCTCTGGCCTCCCATCGCGCAGCAGCGCGGAAGGATCTGACGTCCCGGCTTTTGCTGAAGAGTCCTGGTGGATGTTTTCCTGGTGAATAGCCCGTGGGCTCTGCCTCCAGAGAGACTGGCAGCTCAGTCGTCAGGCATGCAGCAGGGGTGGGTTTTTTTGCACAGGCTCAAATGAATGCATACGGAGTTAGGTGGCAGCTTTTGGAGCAGGCATCCTGAAATGCTAGTCTTTGCAGGAGGTGCATTTACCTACTGCTGCAGCTCTTCAGCATCCCCTGGCTCCGGGAGCAGCACAGCCTGTTCAAAGAGGGAGGTGGGTGACCACCAGAAAATGCTTGTCATGCTGGGAATGGACATAACGCCACAGATTTAATGAAGCAGCATCAGTTGGTGAAAAGAAAAAAGAAATGGAAGGGAATTGGAGGGGGGTGACTTTCTTTTTTCTTTTTTTTTCTTTTTTTTTAAGAGGGGAAGAATTATTTTGGCATTTTAACAGTTATTGACAGTCAGCTTGGTAGGAAAGCAACATCTTAGCAATAGGCTGTAAGTTTATTCTACCAAATAGGACTGACTCTCCTGCTGTCTCCCTTTTTTGCACCTTTGCGGAGCAGCAAGCTATTCTCGCTCCTAGCCCTGGTGTTGTGTCACCGAGGGTGTGGCTGCTGTGGGCAAGGACACCCCAATTTCATCAGCCAGCTGAACCCTGCACGGAGTAGCATCTGGCCACCGTTCAGGGACAGAGCGTGATGTTCCCTGTCTCGGGCATCGAGGCAGACCCTCACCTGCCAGTGTTGCCGTAGGCTTTTCACGCCAAAACGCAAGGTATGTAATCACCTTTTAGATAAGGCTCAAAGATCTGAAGCTGGGATCCACGATCTTGTTTGAACGTCAGCCTGTATCGCATCAAGACAGATCAGAAAGCATCAGGCTGGCTTATGAGGGCAGCACCCCCCCTTGGCATAAGCCATCCCCCTAGCCGCGCATATGAATGTAAAGAGGAAATGTTATTTCTATGGTGACATATCCTTGAGAGCACCTAATCTGGATTTATTGAGGTCGTAAAACTGACTTAGCACTGCGGTACCTAGACTGTAGGATAAATAGAAGTCTTCTATTTATAATGCTGCCAATCTGGCACCACTCACAAGCACTAAAAATAAAACTTTTTGCAAAGCAAGTCGAATTAATGGGTGCTCTTTTTGCATTGTCTATGAAGCAGCCCCTGATCCTGTGGCGTGCTGCACACTGTCGGTGTTTGGCAGAAATTCTGCACAACGTTGCTGAAACGCTACCTCTTTGGAGGGCTGGGTGCCAGCAACCCCGTGGCGGCTCCTCCTTTCCCTTTGGGCGGTCCAACCCTGTGCCCACTTGTGGCCCCTCTGCAAGTCTGGGGCAGGAATTATTAGCCCTGATAATCAAACTAGACAAGCAAAGCCCAGAAAAAAGGGAGTTTGCTGTGCTGGAGCTGTGTAGCGCACGCTTCTGGTCCCCCTGTGTGGGGCTGGATGGATTCAAGCTAGCACAAGTCACACCCTCCTCTCCAGCTAAGCTCGCGTGAGCTTGCAGGTGGAGTATTTTGCAGGGTGAATGCTGCTGGAGGCAATTTATTAACAGCTGAGCTGGCGTTCAAGCTGCTGCTGTTCTCTCCCCTCTCTGCCAGGTCCAGCCCGGTCCGCCTGCGTTACCAACGTGGGCACCAGGGCCGCCTTCTCTGCTGCAGGCACCCAGCAGAGAGGGTGCGTCAGACACCCAGGCAGAGCCTGGACCGACACGGCGGCACATCAGAGCCAAACAACCCCGGTCTCGTCGGTAATCAAGGGCTGGGTGCCCTAGGACAGTGGACCTGGATTAACTTGTAAAGCGATCTGTTAAAGCTGCAGATAAACCCGCCGTGGATCTTCCTTCCCAGGACTGAAGTGAGCCTCACCTTCCAACTATATTGAGTTTGATACCAAACATATTTTTTTAATAGAAAACCTTAGTACTGTTTTAACTCACCCATGTAAAATCTGTACCTCTAGTGGATACAGCTTTCCCCCACCAGCCCACCCGGCACAGCAGGAGGGTCCCAGACCCTGTTCCCTGCTTGGGTTGTAGTGCTGAATAGCCTCCCAGCTTTCTTCTCTTTGATAGAAAAGCAGAGATGTGGATTGTATTGTCAACACTGTTGCGGACAAGATCATAAGGCAGATACCTGCTGTTGTGATTTAACACCAGTCTGGCTTCCTCTACAGTGTTTTCTGGTTTTGCATTTACTTTCAAAGCAGATCGGGCTCGGCTTTGCTGTGGTTTCCAGCTACCGAGGTCTATGAACATCACCCCGTTGGATCTAGCTGCTCTTCACGTGGCTCTGATGGAGAGGCAGGAAGGGGGACAGGTGCCAAAGCTGGTCCTCCACCAGCTCTCCTCTCAACACGCCTGGCTTCGAGAAGTGACCTAAACAAGAAGAGCAGCTTCTCGCTGGCCAGCTGCTGACCAGGGCTGCCAGGACCCTCGTGGTCACTTTGATGTCCCCCCAGCACAGACGAGAGCCCAGCGTTCAGCCCGCACCAAAGCGCTGTGTTGCTAACTGGGCTGGCAGGGTTGTGTGGGAATGTCACCTCCGCGCTGGGAGCGGACGGGGAGCGCTCAGTGGGGGGCTCTGCTGGGGTCCTGGCACGCAGGACCAGCCCCGAGCACCGAAACCTCGCATCCAGCGCTGACTTGTGTTCAAAGGAGGGTTTCTTGCTCCAAGAAGGGATGTTTTCTCAAGTCATGATTTCTTCCCACAGGAAACCTTTATGGCAGAGCTGGCACGGTTTGAGTTAGGGTGTGGCCATCAGGCGTGATGCAACACAGTGGGGAAGCAACAGACGTTGATGTTCCCCTAAACTCATGATCAGGTTTGTTGGCTTTTTGTGTTGGCTTTTTCTACCTGTGACTTCACTCAGTTTGCAGAGAGTAGATGCCAGACAGACACAGGGGGAAAACAATTCCCAAGCCTCCTGTCCCAAATGGCACGCAACAAGAGCACCATTTAAGCATGATGGGGTCTGAGAAGGACGAGAAGCAGCTGGCCCAAAATGCTGCTTTACAGAACAGCTTATGGGGGAGACTGGGGGCTTGGAGGGTACCAGCAGCGACACGCCTGCCTACCTGATGGCCCTGTGGAAGGTCACGCAAAGCCAGACCACCCGAAATCCCAGGCGCAGCAGGTTGTAAAGGAGCAGCAGCCCTGTAAAACGTTCCTAAGCCTTCCTGTGATAGCGACTGCCTGCCTGTGACACTGTGTGGCTTCTGCCCTAGGAGCTACCCTCGCCTCAAGCCCTCAGCCTGGCCCGCTGGCAACGAGGGGCTGAGCCCTGGTTTGCCCCGAGCAGCGCTTCAGCGTGCACGTGTGGGATGTTTCACCGGCAGAGCTGCCCGAATTGCCTCGCCCGGTGCCTGTGTCTTCACATCTTAAAGCAATCAGAAAACAGGCATCGCAAAACTTGCAAGCTGCAAGCAGCGAGCGCAGGCAAAGGGAATTTTCAGAGTTTTTTGTGGCCAAATTTGTTTGGTTCTGGCTCTAGGATCCTCAGGGACACCAGATGAGCCTAAATGTTGGTGGGGTTGACGCAGACAGGGGTGGGATGGGTAAGACCTGAGGTGAGATGAAGGCCGTGCTCTGGGGCTGCAGCCGCCCAGGAAGGGAGCTGCCTGCGGAAGGCTGGAGCCCAGGGAGCGGGGCAGCGTTTGCCAGGCAGGCAGGTGGCAGCTTGGTGGCAATTGCACAGTTGGGCAGTCTTGGAGAAAAAAACCAGAAGGCCAAGTAATTCCAGCACGGTAAGTGCAGTTAAGCACTGCCATATGGCTTCTTTTGCAGAGGAAGAAGCGCACAGGGAGTGAGCCATCCCACCGCTTTCCCTTTAAAATGAACTTTCCAATTCTCCTCCTGCAAGTACTGGAAAAATTTGATGGCCTGTGGGGGGGTCACACAAGTTGGCGAGGTAATCGCAGAGAGCCCTGGGAAAAGGAGCCACAGGGAGTGCAAGATTTCCCCACGGATATTATCTAGTCTTTTGCTCTGCCCCAACTATGTCTGGGAGAAGGCTGATGGCAAGAGGGCAAGGCATTGCTAATGGTGGAGAACCTGAGGTGGATCAGAGAAGAGGGAGAAAAAAACTTTATCAAGGATGGGTGGTAAAACCCTGCCATGCCAGATGTGGAGGGAGGAAGAAGAAGTGGCTGCTGCTGGCCAAAGAGTGTTTGGACCTGTTAGAAACTATTGCAACCAGAAAAAATAGGTTTGAACAGTTTTATTTCCTGCAAGGTTTTTGATACAAGTTGGGAGGAAAGCAGGCAAATATTTTCCAGCAGGGACAGGAAAGAAAATAGTAGGATTTTCTGCTTCATTTAGTAAATCCATTGGGTTTGTCCCCAGTGTTCCCATTAGTTAGCCCCTCTTAACCTCCACTAACCTTGCTGGCAAGGGATCACCGATGCAGGCAGAAACCTGACTTGCTAACAAAAGTTTGCTCAAATACATCTCTCTCTGCAGATGAGGAACGAAAGGCAGCCTGCTCAGGGACTGAGTGAAAATAAAAGACTGGATAACAACAGGCCGGGGAAACAGCGGGTTTGATAAGCGATCGATCCTCAGAGACCATTCCTTAGCAGAGAGGAGGAGAGTGTTTGGGGGAAGCTCTTTTGGAGGGAGAGCATCCTTTGCTGAAGCAGGCTCAGAAGAAAGGATGGGAGCTGTACCAGAGAGACAGCCGGTGGGTGGGAGGAGGGAAGACGCAGAGCTTCGCAGCAGGGCAGCAAGTTAACGCGCATGTTTGCAGGCCGGGAATTTTTGGGGCTGAATGATAGAATTTGCTTATTTGTAGCAACCGAGATTTCACTGGCAGAGGAAGATTTCTTCTCCCCCATACCAGGCCCCTTCCAGAACCAAACCCCAGCATTGCTAACAGTTCACTGCAGTAGCTCATTGTCTGCTTGTTTTTTTCTTAAAACCTCAGCTCTGAAATCATATAATTGCATGAGAATATCTGCTTTAGTCTTTTCAAAAGGGTCTTTTTTAAAAAAAGGTTTGTACCCAACCCTGCTGCTCAAGAAGGAAGCTTTAAAATCATGAAAGCCCAGAAGACGGAAGGAAACAAACAACTGTGAACAATTAAAAAACCCCTCCAAGAAGCCACCTACCTGTCTTTTGGGGACATTCACGATGCTTGAAAGCACGTGGCTGGCAAGATCGCAATTGCAAACCACAGCTGCTAGGGCTGTTGAAAGAAATTTCGCCATCTCAATCACTGCCCATGAGCTGCAATAGTTAAAAGCTTGCCTCTGGTCCCCTTCCCCCTTCTCGCTCCAAAATCTGCTATTCCTGGTGCCTATAAAAATCGCCTTGTTTTATGTGAGCACTGGAAGCTGCCAGCAGGCGCAGCCCGGCTTTGGTAGCCCATTTTCTGGGGGACAGCCCTGCTGCTGACAGGGGGGTGAAGACCACCAGCAGCTCCTAGAGAGCTCCCACCGCAGCCTCTTCCCCTGTGCTAGCGTGATTCAGCGGGGCTGGGGATCTCCTAGATCCCTCCCCTCATGGAGGAATGTATTAATTACCCACCTTATAAAAGCCCTGCTAACATCTTTTTCTCCCTCTGGGCTTCGCTTTTCTCCTGGCCGGCTATCGCACCCGTGGCAGCACACCACTGCTTGGTTCCTCGTGCCTGCCCTGCTCCGTGGCTTGGGCTCTGTCTGGGCTGTGCACAGGCACAGACGGACGATGCCCGTCTCTCCAGCTTCCCATCCCCAGGACTCACGCAGCAAATGCACCTTGCTGCTTGTGGTCCCTTCAAGCAGACCATGGTGCCCGGGCTATGCTTTTCCTTCTGCACGTTCAGCTGGCCCGCACCCCTTTCTTAGCCTGGACAGGGTGTCACCGCTGGCATCGCCACCTCCCAGCATCTCTGCTGCTGGCACTGTCCCCTGCCGGGTGCCTTCGCACTGCTCTCAAGGCAGGATTGGCACCCGCACAGGTTTCCCCATGCAACCATCTCCTCATCAACCTCTCCCACAGCATCACTTCACGTCACGCTCGCACGCAGTTTCCCAAACGTGTAGCTCCCCTGCCACGAAGCGTGTCTTTTCACTCTGCTCTAATCATTTCTGAAGGCCTTTGAGGTGGAGCATCCCCTCTTGCAGCAGGGGCCGGCGAGCAGGAGCGTGCTTTGTGAAGGAGCTGCAGCAGGGGAAGGGGGGAAGCGTGGCCTCTGGCCGCTGGCTGCCGGCAGAAAGGCAAAGACTGCAGGCAGGCAGATAACAGGGGCCCAGACTGAGAGTGACAAGAACGATGATTAATATACGGGCAAAGGCTGCGTGAGATCCCAGCTTCAGGCCAAGAAGAAAGATTTTTAAGAAATGACTTGCCGGATACTGTGATTGATGGGGGGGGGGGAAAAAACCCAACAACCTAGCGGGCTTCAAACCGATATTTGCGCTGCTAATTGTTTTTAAATTCCCGCAGCATAACGAACGTGTACGCTTCCCTCACCCAGCGCTCGGCTGAGAATCGCTTACTCAAACACGCACGTGCGCCGCTTGAACAGAAGCAGCGTCGCTTGCCCCTGTGCCCACCCGTGCAAACTCTGCCGTGGTGCCGGCTGCCCAACGCCGCTGGGCACAACCGCCTGCGCCTGCCCCGCAGCCCGCGTCCGGCCCCTGCCTGCCGCTCTCCGACGCCCAGCGATGCTCCCGACCCCGGCAGCTGTTTCGTCGCCTGCTAACACACCTACCCTGGGCTGGGAGCCGGTTCCCTTCTGCCTTCCTGCTCGTGCTGCAGCTAGGGCATTGCTCAGCCCTGTCTGGATGTGCTTTTTATCGTAGGTTATTTCCACTGGAAATACATGCTCTTCTCTTTCACCCCGTGCCTGGCCTCTGCAGCTACTCTTGCAGATGGGTAATGCCTTGGGCTTGCTGGGGGTGTTTCCTACACACCGCTGACCACTTGAGCCGATTTCTCCTTATCCTCAGCAGCCCCAGTCTCTTCCTGGCCAGGGTTTTCTTTGGCATGTTTTCCTGGGTTTGCTGGCTCTCGACTCAAGCTGAGCTGGTGCAGAGACTCTCTCTGAAACCGTACCCTGCGTACGTGGACCATCGTGGTCCTGCCAAAGGACTCGGTGGCTTTCTGTGCTGCTGACCGAGTCGTTAGTGGCTACAGTAATTATAGGGGAGCACTTGAACTTCAGGGGAGGCCTAACTGGATCTAAATTTGTGGGATTGGGTAGGTTTCTTCCTCTTTTAAATTGTCCTTAATGGTATTTGGTTAAAGCGGTGCGAGAGCTGCAATGAGTGGTTTGGTAGCTAGAGCGGGAGGTAGCATGATGTCTGTGTGTTTATGTCCTTCTCTGCTATGGGTTGACCACCTCTGGCAGTACTCCTGGCAGACCCCAGCAAGTGTAAGCGGTGCTGTTGGTAAATCGTTCGTCTGCTGGTATACGGTGGAAAAAAGAGCAGATGATGGAAGATGCCTCTGAGTTCCTCGGAAGTGTGTATATCCTGCATTTGTTGGCTTGGTCACCTCAAGCTGGGGTGAAGCACAGAGCTGTTGAGCCAAGCCAGAGAGGAGCCGGGTGGCTATGGGGACCAAACTGGCCTAGTGAAGGCAGAAGGGCTACCTTTGGTTTTAGCACAGTAATTTGATGGGTGCCAGGGGCTGTTTCTTTTTCCTCACACCCTGGCTCCAGTTGGTTTTAATGCAGACAGCCACTACATCACCCACTAAGCAAACAGAAGGGAGGAGGAAGGGGTGTCAAACCAGTCCGGCACGCAGGGACGCAGTGGCTCAGCCGGTGGCATGCAGCGAAGGGGAGGGCTTCTCCCCAGGGTCAAGTCTCGGTTATGGGGGCAGCAGGGAGGCTCTTGGCTTGGTCATGTCCCCCATCAGATCCCTGTGAACTCTGCACGTAAAAGCAGTGTCAGGCTCTGGGATGATGGTCCCAGAGGGACCACAGTGACCATCCAAGCAACACCTAAGGGAGGCCTTCCTTGCAAGGGAAGAGGCACTTCAGTGCAGTATGTCTCTGAGCTACATGTAGGACACAGAGCCCCATCTCTTGCCTACAAGGCTGGGGGTTCAGTACGTCTCTGAGTTCCCCGTCCCACCGGAGCACGCATTTCATAGGGCCGAATCCTCCGGTAATGTGCTTTCCCTTGCTCTTTCTGTCCTTTGCTTCGGGAGAACTTTACTGCCATCTCCGTCTTGCAAAGATGACGGAGTGAGTTTTGCTTTTCAGGAGGGAAGATTGGGTTGCAGTCATCCCAAACACAGCCCTTTCTCCCCAAAACAGCTGGCGAGGTGGAGGGACCTGCCCTGAGAGCACACCCTCCTGCCCCCGCTGCTATCCGTCATTAAGAACCTGTAATGCAATTCCTACACGGCTCCCTTGGATAGGAACAGATGATGCCAAGCCAAAGGTTAGGCAGGCAATTTCACTCGGTGTTGTAATTAGGGCACGCCGGTGCCTGTGCTTTGTAGGCATGTTATTAATATTCACAACCTTCAAAAAATCGCTGCTCTGCCCCGGCTGCTCTTTGCTGGTAGGAGCCGTTTGAAATCCACGTTGCCTTTCTTTATAGCCTCTAGCCACGCATCTTCCGTGAACTGGATCTTCCCCTGCTTAAGGCACAGAGCCAGCAAAACCTCCTTGAAAACTCAAACAATGGAAGCCCATGGCAATGGTTTCATTTTCTGTCCTGCTGGGTAGAGGGTAGCAGGGTCTGCTCCTAAAAACCTCCTCCCAGACCATTTCAGGTGTCCCCAGGTGACTTTGTTCCCCGTTCACTGGGAGGTTTCCACCTGCCATTGCATGCATGCTGCTCTCGTCCTGCAGGTAGGGCGTGGGAACTGAGGCAGTGGTGGGGACAGGGAGCAAGTGACTCATCCAGGTCACCAACCAAGCAGCAGCTCAGATGAGTCCCTTCCCAGCAGATGACATGCTGGACTTAAGAGCTCTCCCTTCTCTGGTGGTGGCCGGGTGTGCTGGTTTGGGCTGGGATAGAGTCTTCTTCACAGTAGCTCGGATGGGGCTCTGTTTTGGATGTGTGCGGGAAACAGTGTTGATAACACAGGGGTGTTTTCGTTCCTGCTGAGCAGTGCTCACACACAGTCAAGGCCTTTTCTGCTCCTCACCCCACCCCACCAGCGAGTGGGCTGGGGGGCACAAGGAGCTGGGAGGGGACACAGCCAGGACAGCTGACCCCAACTGACCAAAGGGCTATTCCATACCATATGGCGTCATGCTCCGTATATAAAGCTGGGGAAGAAGAAGGAAGGGGGAATGTTCGGAGTGATGGCGTTTGCCTTCCCAAGTCACCGTTATGTGTGATGGAGCCCTGCTGTCCTGGGGATGGCTGAACCCCTGCCTGACCATGGAAGGGAGTGAATGAATTCCTTGCTTTGCTTTGCTTGCGTGCGCGGCTTTTGCTTTCCCTATTAAACTGTCTTTACCTCAGCCCACGAGTGTTCTCACTTTTACCCTTCCGATTCTCTCCCCCATCCCACCGGGGGGGAGTGAGCGAGCGGCTGCGTGGGGCTTGGTTGCCAGCCGGGGTTAAACCACACCACCGGGCATCCAAACGCATGCTTGAGTGGCTGTCTTGTGAGTAACTCTGTAATGAGCTGTGCAATCACGAGAATAGATCTCGCAGAAAATCTTCTTCCATGGCGGAAATATTCCACTTATTTTTATCCTCATTTCCTGTCTGTTAGCCAGTTAATTATCCCTTAGAGGACTTTCTCTAAGTCTTTTTTGGGAAGGAAACTTGGCAAATGCTGCCTGAATGTCCTTGTCCATTTAAATGAGAACAGAGGATTCAATTTTAGTACCTTCTGGAGAAAAAGTCTTGAAAAAGTCTTTTTATTTTTTTTTTGTGAGACTGTGTGGGGTTTTTTTCCCCTGACCATGACAAGCTGCCAGTAACAGAGCTTTCCTCTCTGGATTTTCTGCCACGATGCACACAGCCGTCTCTGCAGTGGGAGCATGAGCAGGAGACACTTGTACTCCAGCATGTCCGTGCATTAAATGGATGGGCGCCCGGGCTTGGTCCAAAGCTGCTCATCCCGTGCTGGGGCCATCGTGCTGCGTGGCATCCCTCTGTTCTCCCAGTCATCAGCCTCTTTAATGGATGTCCTTGAGGAAGCATTTTAAAATGCAAACCATTTTCGTTGCCATAGCAACGGCTTTTCTGGAAATGGGAGAAAGCCGCGCATCCCGGGAGGTCAGAGCCACTTTGTGAGACGCTGTGGGTTTGCGGTAGGTGCTGCTAGCGGGAGCGCAGGTCGCAGCCGCCCTCCCCAGGTTCCGTGCTGCTGCTGTAGGGCTGCGTGGGAGGCCCACTGCCAGGTCGCAGTGCCTCCCGATGGGAACAGCTTGGGCTGAATTTGCAGATACCTCTGGTGTCCACCATCCCTCAGGCTCCTGCAAGCCCGAGCTATGGTTTCACGTAAGCCCAAGCTGCAACCAAAGGAGCTCTCCAGATGAGCATACATAACTTTGGAGTTTCCCAACAGGCTCAGAGCGAGCACAGGGCTGCCGTGCGAAAATATGGAGTGTGGTGGCCGCATCCTCCCCGCTGTCACCTGTCCCTTTGCCGTAGACTTGCAGGACTGGGTCCCACGGTCCCCAGTTCTCCGCTTGCAGATTGACCCTATTAACTCAGACGGGGGACTCACACAGTGCTCCCCATGCCATGCTTGGGATGAGACGTGGCACATCTCTTGTTTAGTGTTCCCATCATGGCAGGGGAACCTGTCCAACCTCCTGAAGCTGTAGAGTCAAGTGGGAACACAGGAAAGTGCTGGCAGCAAACCCGCTGCAACCCTCACCTGCTTCCAAAACCACAGCTGGCAGATGGTAGAGATCAGCCGGATTAATCTCAAGCAGTTTGTGGATACTCTTCTCATGCAAATATATAGGGAAAGGTGGGTTATCCTTTTAGGTTGTTGGCACGGCGATGGAAGAGGGTGTTCCCAGAGCACGGCCACTCACTGTGTTCCCCAGCAGGCACGGTTCAGAGCTGCCAGACTTGCTGCCATGCCTTCCCTGAGTTCATACGTGTGCTGCAAGAGCACACGAATGAGTGGGGCCAGGCCTTTGGTAGCCAAAGACGCCAAGCCTGTAGATTTCCTTCCATGCTGGAGTTGCGTGCTAGAAGGGATCAGGGAGGGAGCGCGTGTTTCAACACTTACAAAAGTCCATGCCAGACGAGATGGCTGCTTTGTAATACGCAACCTCTGCAGTCTCTGTGTCGTGAACTCGAACGGCCTCTTTGGATCAAGCCCCAGGGAGAAGCTGCCAAGGCTGGCGATGCACTGCTGGAATTGCCCTCCTGGATCTTACTGCTACCTGTACAAAATGCACTGAGGGATAGAGGAAAACCCCCTGGTCTGGGCATTGCTTTAGTGCTTGAATGATGTCTGTTCATCTTCAAAACCCTTGTACAAAGCAGAGGAAGTTGCTTTGTCTCTGAGGCACCTCAAATATTGACTTTGGGGGTTCTGTCCTCCATCCTGACCCTTCTGTATCATTTCCTGAGAAGAGAGCGTCTTTTCCTAGTGCAGGTTGGTGGAACTTCCCATAAAGCTAAGAAGGACATCAACCTTTGACTTCTAATTGATTTGGCTTCTGACTCTCATGTGGCTTCACCAGACATTTAATGCACCAAAGTTTGCCTAGGGCAACTCCTTCCCTGTCACCAGAAATTATTTCCAGTGTTGTCTGACACTGAGGCACAGTTAGGCAGAGCTTGGAAGCCAACCAAGTTATTGCACCTTCACCGGTTACTGAGTGTAACTGAATCACAGCAGTAGGATGTGCATCATGTGCTGTTAGTCTGTGGGATGTGTGAGGCAGAAAGCGCTCTTGGTCCTTCATCTGCATTGCCTTACGTGGAGCACAGCAGTCATATATGTCCCAGAAAGCTCATGCGAAGTGGTGCATGCATTTTTAAAGGGTCATCATCTCTCTTTTGCCTCCAATATGCTAACTTAGCATCTCTCTGTCTAGCAGGAGCTCCTGCTGAGAGCTGTGAGTGATCAGTACAGAGCAGTAAGTGATGCCTGAGGAAGGACCCAGCACTGACCCTTTTGAGATACATAGATGTTGTTGGGGTGGCAGTGGTGTGACAAGATCCATTTCCCGTGACGCATTCCTGGGAAATTATGTCTTAGCAAGAATGCAGAGGTCTTGCCTTTGCTTGCGCTTGTGTGAAACCTCCCGTCCTGCAATGTCCAGTCATGCTTCTCTCGCTCCCATCCTTTCCAAGGGATGTCTGCAGCGGCCCCGTGTGCTCACACCATCAAGAGGGTGAGGACTGGCACCCAGCAAATCTAGCAGCTGTATGCTGTCGATGGGAGCACGGTGTGAACTCTCAAGCTGAACAGTTTACTTAGCCATGTTCTGCATTGTCGCCTGTGGGCTTTACTCTGTGTACCTGTGGATAAATATGTCTCTATTATATGTCACTATTTTAGTCTTGGAGGGTTTGGGGCGAGGAATTCTGGTTCTGTGGAAATCAGTGGTGCTGTTGACTTCCAAGACATGAAGATCCTGCTTCTTTGCTTCCTGAAACACATGGCCCTCCTGTCCTTGCAAGACAGGGCTCCTTTTCCTGGAAACGGTAATCCATGCTATTGCTCATCACTGTTGTCACTAGCCTGAGCCAGATTTGGTTTGATTTTTAGCTGAGTTTTGGACCTGTTCTAATTTGGACTAGGTGACATTGGCTCTGCCAGAGTTGTTCTTCACACAAGAATGCGTCACCGGGCATCTGTGCCAAAGGAATGGGACCCATTAATTTCCTTTCCCTTTATAGACCCAGCTGCACGTTCATCTTTTAAAAGCAAAGAGCTCATTAATGTAGAATTTTCTTCCCAAAATGTAGAAGCGTCGCTGACTCCTACACATCCACGTACACAGAGGTGCTTCCACCCACCTCCACAGTCTAAGCCATGGCCAGATGTCCCCTTCGAGGTCCAGCCCCTTGTATCTAGCTCCTCTGACCTACTGGCAGGACTCCTCAGACGGAAGGACCGATTTTAGTCAAGGTAAGCTAAGATGACGTTTTGAGCAAGCGCTCATGTGAACAGCTCAGCTGAACATTGAAGTGATATTGCAAGCTTAAACAGATGAAGCCAAAGTAACTTATCACCTTTTATCGATAAGTGATTTTTTTCTTTCTAATGAAGTGAGCAAACCTGAGCATTGCTACAAAAATTTCAAGTGGGTGGGAAACAGGATGAGAGACAGTCAACAGGATGCATTCAGAAGTGAACAGCACTGCTCAGGGATTAATTTTGGAACCTGTCTTCACTCCTGTCTGTCTTAATGAGCTGGGCACACATGGAGGAGTGTATGGATCACTTCTGCAGATGAGACAGCTGAGAGTATTGCCAATGTGGAAGAGGATCTGAATGTCACACAGGAAGGATGGAGCGACCTCGGGGACTGTTACAAGAAGCGGTGTGAGATGCCATAACTTGGGTAGTGTGTTTGGATCTATTAATAAAACTTCTCCCATTTGCTAGGCCATCATCCACGTGAGTTATCAGAGGAAGAGGAAGTGGGGTAGTAACTAATTGCAGGATGACTATAGGCACAGGCGGATGTTGCTAGTGCAATCCTAAGAGATGTATTTAGCAGAGAGGGAAGCAGTGCTGCCTCCGTACGAGGCTTTGATTAGACCTTGTCCAGTTCATTGCTTAGAGCTCAGGAAGAGCGAGCTGCCAGCAGAAGTGGTGTGGAGGAGCAGGCAGTGGAGAGCCTGCCCTACAAGGGGATGCTAAAGAGTGGGCTTGTGGAAATAGAAAACTGAATGTGGGTACAGTTCTGCCCCTCATCTGCCCCTCTCGTGGATATCAAGGAGGGGGCAAGGTCAGCACATTAGGACACTGTGCCACAGGGGAGGTGAACATGGGCTGGGTAAGAAGCAGGCATGGGCTGGGAATTCAGCAGTCTCTTTCCCGTCCTCCTAGTGCGTACAGGAGGACAGGAAAGTACAGGAGGAGTAAAGTGGTGTACCTGTGCACAGCTATTCCCACCCAGAAAAGCTACTGCCTTAGTGCAAAGGCATGCCTAAGGCAGACTGAAGACTGGCAAGAAAGAGAAGATTGCAGCCTGATGGTTTCACTTCACCAGCGTGACATCTATGCCTGCCTGCGTGCGCTTGCCTGCGCGCGCATGTATCTCCTCCAACAATCTTAGCTGGCTCCATTTCCAGCCTCTTTAAACCTGTAAACCCTCTGTTAGCTGCCTTCCCAGCTTGCCACACAGGAGCGTCATTAAGGCTATGTAGGCAAGGAAATGATCCTACGTGGCTTTTGTGGAGTAGCGTAATACTGGAGTAATTAACTCGCATAACCCTTAATGTGAGTGCTCCCGGTGCCAGAAGTAAGCGCCTTCGTGGTCTCACGCCCCACCATCGCTGCACCGGTTGAATTGCTCTCCGTAGGAGGTTTAGGCTTGGGGCTGCTCAGCAGCAGTACTCTTTGGGAGGGAGCGGATAGGAACAGGGTAAGAAGTGCACTCTCAGCAGGCTGCCTGCTTGGGAACGATGTACTTGCAGCTTCGCAAGTCCCTCTGCCCCGTGGGATTTCCTGAACCCAGCCCGGGACGTGCCCTGGCATAGGGCTCGCTCCTGATGCCAAGCTCTGAGTGCAGATGACTTTCTGTAGCAAAACAATGAGCGGTTTGGACCTAGCAGAACATACAGAGCACATCTCGGCTTTCCGGGGAGGCTGATCTGCCCTGGAACAAGACCTCCTAACCGGCATTACTCTTTGGCACATCTTCAGATCTCTTTGTGCTTAGCCCCCATACCTCACCTGCAGCAACCAAGGTTAACACTGGCAAGCAAAGGCATCCTTGATGTGTTTGTGAAACCCCTATGGGCAGGCACTAGCTAATGAATCTATAAAGAAAGGTTTTTCTCCGTAAAACTAAACCAACCCTTGCTGAGGGCCCACAAAGCAGAATTGTGGTTCCTGTTGCTTCTGAGCAGTTGGAGGGAGGATCTATTTTTCACAACACGCAGGCACCAGATATTGTATTCAGTTCAAAAGCGGTAACGTAAATCTCTTTTTTCCGCCAGGGTTGTTAACACAATCAAATATTCATTCACAGCACATGTTGGCAAATATGGGCTTGATATAAAGTAATTCACCCCCGGTGTGTATCGTTTAATGTGATTATTCTTCCGAGTAATCAAGCCTCCTTTGGCCAAACTGAACTGCGGTTTCAGGAACGCACCAAGCAGGCGGTTGGTTTGGGTGGCCGATGGACGGAGGCGATTTCGCAAAAAAGCCTGTGGGATTGCTGGCAGAAGCTGGTGCTGACACCAAACACTGCGTGAGGCTGAATGAGATACGATGCCTGCCCAGGCAATAGAGCCGGGAGCTTTTCACTCCTATGGCTCTGGGAGGATTAGGGAGAGGAGAAACTTTGTACGTCAGAACCTGGCTCCCCGCTCTGTTGCAGATTTTAGGAAGAGGTTTACTAGCAGCTTCTTCTGGAAGCAAGTGGGTGATTGCTGTCCTTCAGGATACGCGGCTAAATGGTGCTCTGCTCCAAGACACGTGTGGGTTGGTCTGTTCCTCTGGCAAGGCAAGGCATGGAAAACAGCGGTGTAATCTCTCCAGGATGGATGGAGTGCTCGTACAGTCAGCAGGTCATGAGTTTTGTGAGATCTCACGGTTATTCCTTCAGGTCCCGGCACCCAGAGACATAGGAGTAGAAAGAAACCTCCTGGCAATGGAATTGTCTGGATTCTATGCTTGGGATGACACAGCTGTACAGATGTGGTCAGACTGCAGCCCAAGGCGCAGGCATTAGGGGAAAGCCGAGTTTCCTGAGGTCTTCCTTGAAGCATGCTTGCTTCTAAGCCCATCTCCCAACTGTGAGTACTTTTATCCTTGCCATGGGATGGTGGGGAGATAACATCACTGCTTCTTCTCTGCTGAGCTGTGTCCTCGAGTTCAGGCTCTCACACCCGGCAAACGGCCGTCAATGGCTTTTGTAGGCAGTTTTGGGATAAGCATGTGGGCCCTCGCTCTCCTCCAGCTGCACGTGCTGGCATGAGTGGTGCCTTCCTTCTGCAGCTCCACTCCAGGTGACTTAATTACTCAGAAATAAAATGGGTTTTATTGTAAAGTGACATCCCCCCGCAGAGAAGCTGACCGGTGTCCCCGTGCATCCCTGGCTGAGCTGGGTGGGTGTTTCGTGGCTTCCTTGTGCCACGAAATTGTGCCTCAGGAATTTTGCCAGTCTCCCCCAGTTTCTGTGCCAAAGATGGTCTCCATCCGCTTTCCTGCCCACCGCCTGCCTCATCCTTTCACCGGAGGACTCTCCTCCCTGGCACTGTGAGCAACAGCAAGCACGTCCCGCGCCCTGCAGTGCCCTGAGCCTTCCATAAGCTGCTGCCCTCTCTCAGCGAGACACCGACGGGTCCAGCACGTGGCAGAGCTGTGGGAGGTCACGGAGGAATAAAGCTGCTGTTTCGAGGCAGGTGCCTCTTCCCCCACCGTGACCCAGGCTGGCTCTGCCCTTCTCTTGTGCCACGTTGATGCCGCTTCTCTCCCATTTCCCTGCCGAAGGGGAAGTGCCACAGCGGTGATGGATGCAAAGAAGCAGGCTTGTGACCGTGACACATTTCTTGTTAGTCAGCAGCGATCCTCTCGGGTTTCAAACGGGCCGAGGCGATGAGCCTGTGCCTCTAGATGTTTGCTGGGGAGGCAGGAAGGGAAGGCAGGTCCAACTGAATGGGCAGGCTGAAGCTGACCATGCTCCCAGGGAGGGGGGGGTTAGGTTTTCAGGGAGATTTTAGACATGGGCAGGGGGTGCTGAGGGGAGCTGGGAGCCAGACGGCGTCTGTGGGAGAGTGGGGATTGGGAGGGGGAGGCACGATCCCACGCTGAGTGCTGGCTGCCGGCTGTATGTCCTCTGCACGGTGGTGACTAACGCATTGCGGCGGACCCAGCAAGAGTCCTGCCCCCAGCGTGCACTCCTCCGTGGCCTCCCAGGCTTGTGGGCACAACAAAGCACAGAGGGACATGCCCTCCGTGTCCCAGGGAGTTGGTAATTACATTTGCAGTCTTGGTTTCTTGGTCTCCTCGGTGAACACGCTGGACCGTATCCCTACCTGAGGTTCCTCAGCAGCTGCAGGATCAATGCCGTAGGCGTTTCTGAGACCTATAGCTCATTTCTGACTTCCTGCAATGCAAAACTCCTCTGGTGACACCATCCCAAGTCAAAGAGTTGCGGCAGGTGCTGGAGCAGGTGAGCAAAGCTGCAAGTGGAGTATGGGCAGAGCAAAAGAGTCACCGCAGATCCGTGCTCTGATGCACCCAAGGAGCTATACGGTGCTTTGGGAGGGCCCATTGCTTGCACCCTATGTGTCATTCACGCCAGGTGAAGGTGCGCCTTTCCAGATAATGATAACGGCTCCACACTGAGCTACGGGGTGGAATATTTGGTGAGCTTAGTAGAGGTAGGTGGGGGGTGAATCATCTGTGTACGTACTCTGGTCTCCATGCCACTTCTCTCCTGGGGCTTTCAGAACTGACCAATGAACTCTAATGAATCTTCCCTCATCGTCATTTTCTTCAGTGGGATCTCAGACTCTTTGAAGCCACTTCAACCTCAGCTGAGCTTTTGAGGGCGATAGAGGAGAGGAAGCAGTAGCAGATTACAAGTCGACTTGTACTTTCCCATGTCTCAGCCATGCTTATGCCTTTTGCCCAAGAGCGTGCCTGTAGGAAACTGAGCCTCCAAAGAGGAGCGTGCAGGGCTTGTGCTTTGTGGGATGGGAGAGAAGTGTCTATCCCTCGTGGTGATGTGAGGTTGCAGGACTATAATGGAAAGGACTCCGCTCATCTCTGTGAACAAGGCTGCCTCCAACCTCAGATGAATGCTGAAAGCACAGTACATGAGACACGAGAACGTGGCCAACACCACCGTCACACCTCGTCTGTCGTAAGACGTTCATCCTGCAACCCTTGCTGAGCTGCAGAGCAGGAAAAGTCTGTGCCAGGCACTTAGAGCTCGCCTTTGTACTAGCCCTTGGGATTGCAGTCTCCAGGTTTTGGCTTCCAGTACAGCTCGGATTTTCTCCCGAGTGGATCTTATGTCTCTGCCTTGAGTTTACCCAGCTGTTACCAACATATGCACTTCCTTGGTGACTCATGCCCTGTTCCCTAACCACATCCCCTTCTCTCTTGTTGCCCCCACCCACCACAACTGAGTCACTTGGCCTCCTGTCACAAGCCAGGAACCTCTTCCTTCAGTCATGCGTGTAGACTCTTCTAGCTTAGTCTGATGTCAGCTCCTCCTGACTTCCTTTTTCGAAGCAGGCTACCGAGTAGGAGCTTGCTGGCTATTAATGGGCTGGTCCTGGCCTGCCGGCATTCAGTGCACACTGCCTAGACCAGATATACCCAGACTCTTTTGCTCCCTGTGCATGAAAAGCGAATGCTTTAGTGCAGTGTTGTCCTCCGTACCGCTCACCAGTTCCCCAAAGGGACCAGCCCTAAGTGGAAGCGGAGGTTACTCAACAGCCATGGGCAACACTCCCCAGTCTTGGCTGGCTTGGTAGATGTAAGACATGGCTCTTGGAGGTGGGAGCTGAGAAAACCTGGTGCTCAAAAGCCTTTCCCATCTTCTGACCTTCCAGTAGACCACGGGAAGTGACTTTAAGATTTTATCCCAGGTCCTGGTAGCTGAAGAGCAGCTCAGCCTAATTGCCACCGAGCCCAACCTTTCACAAGCTTCACTTTCCAAGCGTCATGTTTATGCACAGTGTGAAATGCAGCCACCGCCGTCTTGCTTTGAAGGTCTGCCACACAACCAGAAGGGTTCGGGTCTGTGGCAGACACATCAGACCAAGCTGGTATTCAAGCTGGGTGTATATTGGTAGCTATTTTCCTTAATGCTTCCTGTCTATGGTCAGTGGTTGCATCAATCATGCTAAGCTTTTGCTAGATGTTTTCTTTGTCAATGGACAAACATGCAGGGTTTTATTTACCACCACCCCTTTATGCCAAAGTGTGTTCATTTCTAACTTAAAGCAACTTGCCCAGGACTGTCATTTTTATGAAGTGCAGATTCAGTGGGGGAGGAGCTGAATTCTCCAAATTCTCTCTGCAGATCTGATACATCACCTGGCCTCTTTCCCAGTGTCAGCATCGTCAATCAAAGAGCATTTTCAACTGCTCAAGGAGGGCATTTTAGCACAAGGGGAACACGGAAAATCAAGGTGCCTATTTCCTTGCGCCCACTGATGAGAGAGCTGCTGCTGGGCACCTTAATTTAGGGCTCTCTACCACACTAGATGAGATGTTGATGTAACGTTTCATCTTCCCAGTATCTTTGTGAAGCAATGCGTTGTAACTTCCCGGGGTGGGATGGCCACACACAAGATAAAAACATGAACTTGTCTGTATAGGAATGTTGTACTGGTATAAAACAGGGTGAATTTTTACATGGGTGTCACCGCAGTGACTGGCTTCGATTTGGGGTGAGATGTACTGTCAAAAGCCAACCCCCAGACCCTTTCCTTGGAGAAGCAGCATGGTGTGGGTGCAATCCTGGGCTGGGAAAAGCTGGATCAAACCCTGGGCCGTCTCCTTTAGTCATCCTGAGTGAGCAGACGTGGCCACTGCCTATCCTGAGACACAGCGGAGGCGGAAGATGGATATCTGGCTGGCCACGCTACTGACGACTCGAATGTAATAATATCCCCACGCCCACCCCACCAAAATTTTTCAGACAAGCTTGGAAACCTTTGGACGTTTCTTGTAAAAACAGGGTTGTTGTTTTTCTGCCTGGCACCTGATGAGGTGGGCTGGCTGACTGCCCGTGTCCCCTCCCTTGGGTGGTATAAAGCTTCCTGCGGGAAAGCTGTGGCAGGTCAGAGAGGTGGACCCCCATCGCCCACCCACCCTCCCCAGTGGCCCATCTTGTCCCTGTGTGCTGGGAGCACTGGTTAGGAGCACTGACTGTGGAAGCAGGACCTGGATGAATGCTTTGTCCTGTTCCTGATTTATGCCAGAAGAAAACCCTCCTGATGTAAACACCTTTCCACTGGGAAAGCCAGGCTAATTACCGCGTCGCTGCTTGATTTACTTGGTTCTGACACGCTCCCTTCGCTCTCTCCATTTTTCTCCTGTGGCATTCACGTTTAGCTAGTCCATCCGTAGCTGCACCTTTTCCTTTCTCCCTCCTTGCCCTCCTTTGATCTCCCATTTTATCTTTTCGGTTCTGCTGCTGCATCTCCCAGGCTTGTGAGTTCCCTCCCTGGCAGGCACCCCTGCCAGCCTGCGGGTCTGGCTTCTCCCTGGGACTGGAAGGGCTTTGCAGATGTGTGCACGAGTCAGTGTAAATACCTCCTCGTCACTGCCAGAAACCGCTAGACTGTCCTTCCTGCAGAAAAGGAAAGAAGAAATCCAGTGTTTTGGTTTCCTGCTGGAGGAAGATAGTGCTGTATCCCTCCCAAAAGCAGTTGTTCAGCTCCACAAACTATATAAGATGACATAGGAGTGGGATGTTCCAAAATTTTTGGAGACTCGATGGAAATGCAGTTGTGGTAAACCAGTCGTTGCTCAGAAATGTCTTTTGTTTTACTGGTGGTATTTTTTTTCCTCTTTCTCCTCAGCTTCCCTTATAATTAGGTGCTGCAGGCTCAAAAGGCATGGCTTGCTTGCAGCGTTGCCTTCCCCAGGCATGGATGCTGAATGACTGTGAGCTCAGGTCCATCTCGCACCTGCTGCAGGCTCCTGGAGCGATTGCTGGCCTTCAGGGTGAACCTCACTGGCCACCCTGGCACGTAGGGAGACATGCCACATCCCTGTTACCATCGGGGGACAATACTCAGAAAGGAACATCAAGGTCCACTAAGTGCTCAAGTCACTTCAGCCTTTTATGCTGTTTAGAGACCCAATGCCCCTTGGTTTCCAAGTGACTGAGTCACTTGTGATTCATGCAAAGCCTGAAGCAGGGCAAGGGAATAAATCTCAGTTTCTCATGTCCCCAGCTGGTGCCATAACCTCTTCTGAACTCTCTCCTCACCTCACAGCATATCACGTCTCTGGAGAGCAGAATCTGCGCAGGGGAATGTGCTGGGTCAAGATGACTCTAGGAGAGCGACAAGTCCAGCACCATTAGACTGGTAGCCCAGTGCTTCTCAGCCCAGAGGCACACTGAGTGTGCGTGAAGAAGGAACCTGAATGCAGGGCATTTGGACGGGCAATAGCTGGAAATCCCACGCCCCTCACTTCTGCTGCTTGCTTCGTGGCAGGAAGAAGGATGGGGAGAGTAATTACAGCCTAGTGCCGCATGTCTCGGCTAGAAGGTGGACAACCTCAAGGCTAGCTAGGATATGCGGAGAGCTTTCTTTTTCGGTTCAAAGGAAGGAGCAACGAAGTTTGTCTGTGTCATGTCGAAGCTCGGAATAGCGGAGGCTACAGCTGAAGGCAGCCAGTTGTGTGGCAACACCTGTGATATGCAGCAGTGGTGGAGGGTTTGCAGATGGGTTTGGGTGGGGTGGGTCTTCTAGGAAAGCCAGAAATGCTGCAGCACGTGTGATGCTGGAGGAAGCAGAGAGAAAATGTTCATGGGAACAAAACTTGCTTGCAGGGCGAACGTGGGGATTTTGGAGCAGGGAAATTCCTGCTGGTCTGCTTCTGCTGGGTGTAACTGCACATGCAAGTTCTCTGTAAAAAAGGAAACTGGTGGGAAGAACCCTACCTGACGCTTTGCAGACTAACTCAGTGAGGTCTGGGTTTGGCTCGAGCAACCAGCCATCGTTAGAGTCTCTTCTTACCTAGGAGTCCCTTGGGTACCAGCAGTGGGAGCATAAACATTTTGAGGTGGTTTCCCACAGATGTACTGGGCAGGCCAGGCTTGCTTAGCTTCTGAGATCAGGGCACTGAATTCATCATGGTTGAGAGCCTCAGCTAAATCAGGGCAATTTTCTTCTCCCTGGGTTTTGAAGCACCATCCATTTAGCCTTTGCCTAAATATTTTGAAAGGGGAGGAGGGCAGTCCTTTGGGGAAGACAGTAGCAAGTGCACTCTGAACAATAACAGTCCCTCAGGAAGACCCAGCAAGTTAGGGAGATGGCATGACCGTAACTCTCAAGCCAGCACCCTGAGCTAGACTGAGGTTTGGGGAGATGCAGGCATGCCCGTACCCAGATACTCCTGCCTCTGTCTTACCCCACTGCCCAGATCCTGGCAGGGAACTCTGCCTTTGCAGCCAGCTCTGCACGAGCGAAGTACCTGGGCGTTTGGTGTGCGTGCCCACGAGGCTGGTCATAGTGCGGCTTTATCCAGGAGCAGCAGAGAATTGTGCCTGGTGCTGATTTTCTCCTGCCTGGGGCAGTGGGGACAGGCTGGAGCAAGGCTGGGTGGCAGGAGGCAGGATGGGTCACGTACAGCCAAAGAGCATCCCCACACCTGAGCCAAATGAGTGCAGTGCCTTGCAGCCGGGAGAGTGGTCCTGGCCCCAGACTGATGAACCTTTATTCTTGTTTCTGTTTGCACACCAGGAGCAGTTCTTAAAGCTGAGTTTCTCCAACCCCCTCCGGCCTTCAGCTTCTGTTCCTGCCTGTTGTCTGCCTCCTCTGGAGACATCGAACGCTGGAGCCGCTCCGACCTCTCCCCCAGCTGCAGGTCTGTTTGTGAGCGAAATGGTGGGCTCAGTAGCAGGGAAATCCCTGTTTAACCACAGACAGGCAGTGCTGTGTGTGGGATTCCCCAAGGAGGCACAAAGAAATGCTCCCTCCAGGCTGGGCTGCAGCTGCTCTCATCATGCAACAGGCTCAGAAAACGGTTGGGGGGACCAGCAACAAAATACGAGGTCTTTGGTCCTGGTGCAGCTTTCCGGCAGCCTTCAGCTTATAGGAAGAGGTAGGAAATTCCCCAGCGCTGGGGATTTCCTTCAGCTGAGGCTGCTGTAGGAAGCTGCCCGCAGAGGACCTTCCTCAGAGCTGGGGTGATGGCCAGCCGGCGCAGAAGGGGACCTCCAGCAGCAGGACCACAGAGCCACAGCTCCGGGCTGGGATGTTCTGGGAGGCTCTTTCCCTGCCAGGGCAGCAGGATGGTTCATTGCACCTGCATTTATTGCAGCCAGCAGTCCTCTCCCCCACTTCAGTGGTATCAGTGGGCTAGTGACATCTCCTGGGGGCATTTCTATGGGACTGGGCTAGTGACATCCCCTGGGGGCATTTCTATGGGGTGTGTCCTGTATAAGCACTCAGCAGCGGGTGGCCAGGGACACCGGCCAGGACACAGTGACATGCCAGAACTGCTTTCTCCCCCTTCTCCCTTGGGGTTGGGAGTTGTTGCTGAGGCTTTGAGGAGTGGAATGGGATGCCCCAGCCCTGCCTTTCTCCCAGCGTCAGGACTTTGTGCAGGAGCAACTGCTTGCCAGCTTGCTGCATCCCAGGCTCGCCCGGGGCTCCTGTACAAAGCTCCCTTTCACCTTGGAGCATCCGGAAAACATAATGGGGCAGCAATTACTGGGGCGGGTGCAAGCTTGGGCCTGGGAGATACGTGGCGGAGAGCCAATTATTGTTAATTAGGCATGTTGCTGTTGGCTAGCCGGGGCTTTTGCTGCTGTGCAGGAATTTGTTTGCACTAGCGGAGCTCTGTGGCTGGCTGAGCCCTGAGAGGCTGCTGGGAGCCATAGCCCAGGCATGCTTGGGTCAGGGTCAAGCCAGAAAGGCTCAGACCAAAACCTCATGCTGAGCCGATCCCACTCAGATTTCAGGCCAGGCTTAGCCTGCATGCTTTCCCTGCGATAGAGATGGGGCATCAGCCCAGGCTGGTCTCCTCTTTGGAGGGATGGAGTTATGCATCCCTGCCCTTCCAGGCTGGTCCCTCATCCCCAGCTCCTTTTGCTCCGTCATGTACGTGCGCAAACCACAAAGCTCACAACGCTGAGCACCGAGGCCAGTTGGGAGAGGGACTGATTGTGGTCCAAAATGATGCCTACCCCATGCCATCCCAGCTTGTCCTGCAGTGTATATGGGAGTGCGTATGGGGGCTACTCCATTTCGTAATCAGGGGGGCTGTTCAGTGCTGCCCATGCAGCTGGGGAGATCCTGAAAACCTGGAGCGAGAACCCTGCTTGTGGGATGGTGTGAGAGCAGGGTGCCAGGACCCCTTTGTCAGCGCAGGATGGGACCTGACCACCCGCAGAACCACTTTACTTCACACACCACTTCAGCAGATCCCTCTCTTGGTCAACATTTTTGCTCGGTTGCAAAATGGAAGGAGACCTGGAACTTCCCCCACGTGGAAGGAGACCTGGAGCTTGGGTTTTTCAATGCCACCTCCTGCCTCTGTGGGATAAAACCAGGGCTCCTGCCCTTCCACTCCCCACCAGACAGCAGCGGGTAGCCCTTTGTTCACAAATATGAGGGTGTACAGACCGGGGCAGTCCCAGCCTGCGCTCCTTTGGCTAAAACCCATGAGAAGAGAAAAGTAAGACGGAGCAGGGTGGAAAAGCACTGCACTGCCTTTCTGCGGCAGAGCAGGAGCAAGAGGGTCCAGGTTGCCAGCCTGGAGAGAGCAGCCAAGATGCCCAGTGCTGCAGCCTGCTCAGAAAAAGGTCTTTTCGTTAGGCAGCTCTATGCAGCTCTAATTAAATTACGGGATTAGAGCCATCTCATTCCTCACTCATCTGGTGCCAAACGCTTGTTCCAAGGGAGTGCCCTCCATTAAAGGGAAAACTGCCCGCGCAGCGCTCTGCACCGGCTCATCGAGAGAGTTCAGGCTGCCACAGAGTCACTCCTTGATTGCACTGCATTGCAGATGGGAGCGGTGTCGTTCGTACGCGGCCTCCTTTTTCCTCTGGTCCTTGGCCGTGGGCCTTTCCGAAAACTTTTGGGATGGTTAATCCTCTGCTTGCTGCTCTTAGCTGTGTGCAGATCTGCTCAGGGCCTGAGCACCGTGCAGAGGGTCAGTCGGTGCAGAGCAGAAAACCCACGGTATGTTCTCACCCAAGGGTCTGAAGAGGACCAAGGCCTCGCTGTGCAAGACGCTCTATAAATATCACAAGGTCTGCAGCTGATACGAAGGGAGGACAAGAGTGCGCAGGTATCTGACCTGCCAGTGGAGCTAGGAACAAGACTTTACCCTCCAGGACGCGCAGCCAACCTTAAAAAAATAGATCACAGCACCCAGCGCAAGCGGAAGCCACGAGATGCGAAATGGAGTTCCCTTGAATTTGCTTTTGTTGTGTGTAGCTCTTGTTGACAGGTGATATAAATTTCCCGTCCCAGGGCAGACCTAGGCTGTGCCTGGCAATTAGATGTCTGGGTGGTTTCTCACCTTATACTTTGGCACTGTTTTTTCTTCTGTTGCTTCACAGAGGAGCTGCCAGGGAGACCTGGCACTGAAGGAAAGGCTCCTCTCCTTCCACCATACTCCTTGCACCATGAGTTATCACCATGCTTTGGGGAGCTGGGTAACCCGCAGCTCGGTGAAGCAAGATCCCTTTGGCACGGCCCATGCACAGAAAAGCAGGAGCTCTGCTACACGGTGGTGCCTCTGTGCTCTCCTACTTACTAGGCATGAACGCAGCAGTAATTAAAGCTTACTCCTTTCACCAGGAGAAGTGTAGGTGATCAGATCATGAAAGCACCTCCTGTGCTGCAAAGCATGGTCCTGGTGAGGACTAATCAGAGGAATACAGCTCTTTGAAACATTCCTGCTATGTTACTTGCAAATTCCCACTTCCCAGTGGGTTGCTTCTTGCAGGCTGCAACGGGAAGTCCCGCTGCTGCTGCAATGCGCACGCAACCCAGCCGGAGGGAAGGACTGCAGGCATCTTCCAGCGTGAGCAACTGGCTCTTTCTTTGCAAGGCAGGCGCCAAATTTCTCGTGCCCTTTGCAACGTGGCGTTTTCCCCTGCTGCTGACTGAACACGGCCATTTTGGCTGGGTCTTTGGAGTAGATCAAACTCAAGTTTCCCTTGCTCATTGTTCGGTGTGAAAGCCCATAAAAGGTCGTCTTGGTAGCGCTGCTGCCACAGGGTCCGTGGCATGAATTTAACCTCAGCTGTCTCCCCCATTCAATCACTGAGCTGCATAATTACTCTGGGAGAAGTCGGTTTTTCCCATCTTCTGCCTTCTTGGCTGCAGGCGCAGCATGTCTTACTTTTAATATACTGCCTTCTCTCCTGGACAAGCTCTCAATCCCTCCTGCTTTCGTAGAGTTAAGTAAAACAAAGAATATCCTGCCTGAAAAGAAGCATCTTCCCCCAAATTGAGTTCCTCCTTGGAGATAGTCGAACTGCAGCTGGACACAGCCATGAGCAACTGGATCTGGCTGGACCTGCCTTGAGCAGGGGTTTGGACCAGTGGCCTCCAGCGGTCCTTTCAAACTAAATTACGCTGGTTCTGTGATTCCTGTCTCCTGCAGAGCCACGTTGCTCCCCCTTCTCGCCCCTCCCCTGCTCTGTTGGTCCTCAGCAATGACCCAATGCATGAGTGGCGTGGGAAAGGGCATCCCCTAACGCTGCCGAGATCCCGATCTGCGTGCAGAGAGCAGGACGGGAGCCTTCAAGCTTCAGAGCCAGGACCAAATATTTACCCTGTGCATGGTATGTCACAGGCAGTTAAGGTAGCTGAGCCAAAAGCAGAGTAGTGAGAGAAGCTGTTTGCTTTTCAAACCGGACCAGCAAGTGCATATGAAATTACCTGTATGCCAGATAATATTTAGCCATAAATCTTACTAACAGCGCTCTGCAGTAATGCAGATGTGAAGGAAAGGAAATAAAAGGAAACAAAATGAGGAGGGGGTGGGTTTGGGATGATAAAGAAGAAAGGAGGCGAACCCTGGCTGATTGCTCGGTTTGCAGCCGAAGGTTTTAATAGGAAGGGCTTCAGCTCCGTGAGGGAATCAGCTGGAACAGGTCTGGCAGGATAGCTCTCCAAGTGAGAGCTCTTCTTGCAGAATACCAATGATTTGCATCCAAAATAAAGTGGCTAGAAGTAGCTATTTCAGGAGCTCTCCCTGCACTAGGGCAGGAGCGGGGAGGTGGAGGGAGCAGAATATAAAACAACACCTGCCTTGGAGAAGAGGAGCGATCCGAAAGGCTTGAGGACAGATCTTCATGCTAGCTTGCCTTTGTGTCAGAATAGCTGGGGTTTGTTTTTCATTTGTTGCTTTGCTTGCTTTATCGCCCTGCCTCTGACAGGGGGACAGTCTGCTGTCCCCGTATCCCAAACCCAGATGGGTTTGTGACCCACTTGGAAAGTGTGCTGAGGAAGGCTCTGAGAAGGGCTGGGAGCGATAAGAAAGAGAAAAACCACTGTTTGCAGAGGGTGGCCGGTTCTGCAGGCTGTCCATGCCACACCGTGGCTCTCCCGGCCACACGGGCCTGCACCAATGCTTTATGCTCTTACTGCTGATAGCCAGAAGCAATTAACTAGCAAATGGAGTGAGGACAAAAGGCTAGCATGAATTACAGCCTCACGGGAGGATGCCCCCAGCCCTTCCCTTCCCTTCCCCAGCCTGAAGGACTCGGCGCTGGGTTTACCTGGTGCCCGGGCCACCCACCAGCCCCCTGCAGCACTGTGGCACCGGGAGACGCCGCGCCGTGGGCTGCGCAGCATCGGCACCCGTTCCTGCGGCTGGCTGGTGGGTGCCAGCATTACAGGCATGCCCTGGTTTGCCGTAGCCCAGTTTGCCAGCAGGCTCCAGCCCTCGATGTTAATCTTGGCTAGATATTTGCCTGGCTCAGTTGAGGAGGAGCCACACTGGATGGTTTCTCCGTCCCGAGATGGGCACCGTGCCACACGCCAAGCCGTCTCGCTGCCAGGAGCAGCAGGTTCTGGCAAGGGCTGGGATAGGACCGCTCGCCAGCAAGGAGCTTCCCATCAGCCAGGCACCCTGGCAGCCTCCAACCACCCTTCCTCAAATGTCGGCTGCTGTATGTGCCTTTTCCCTCCCCGGGCGCGGGCTGGCGATGTGAGAAATCACGCCTCGGGCATGCTGTTTCCCGAGGAGCGTGGGAGAAGGTTTTGCAGACAGCAAGGCAGCGCCCTGAGGCACGTTTCCAGCTCCCCACAATCAGCTTCCCAGTGATGCTGAGTCCCCAGGCTCCAGCCCTGCTGTTGCACCAGCAGCACCAGCTTGGTCAGGGACCACACGCGCTTGTTGCACGGGGGGAGCCACAAATGCAAACCACAGCTCCGTCTCTCCTCTCCCCTCACCCAAACGGGAAAGTGGGGCCACAGAAAGCTGAAGTAGAGTTCCTGCTTTGCAGAGGAACTGCCATGGCACATCCATTCAGAGCAGGAGAGGACTTGGACACGGCAGCCAGGAATCCTTTAAACAAACCAAGGTGATGCCCAGATCCACACTGGCCTTCTGTTTCCTGCAGGACAGGGTATCAGTCCGGGGCACTGGAAAACAGCACCATATCAAGGCCTTTGGTTCTGCTTATCAGCTGGTGACAAGGGCTGGTGGCAGGAGGAAAGCCAGGATTTAAAAGCTGTGATCCGAACCCTGCTGTGCTGTTTGTTTCTGGGTCACATATGAGGCCATACAGAGCTTATTTTCAGAGTCTGGCTTAGAAGTGGCTGAAACCTGATTAATATATACCTGGGAGAGCAAGACATCGTGGCAGTCACTCCTCCTACTTGGGACAAATTTGGGGGAGGCATCAGAGGAGATGAGACGGTCTATTTTGCTCTTGTTTTTTCTTTCCAGATGTAGTGATATTTCACTGAAATATCAGCCTTTTTTTTTAATAGTGAGTGCTAGAAAATATTTCAGAAGCCCGGTGGGCTTCCTTGCTAGCATGCTGTTCCTTTCCAAACCTTGCCCCTGCATCAGCCAGGTGTGCGTGCTGCCCGTGATGAAGCAAAGCCAAAGTGAAGCCTTCCAGATCTCCCAGAATAAACTGGCGTGGCCACAGTCAGCTCTTGCTTTGGTAGCCCAAGCTTCCCGTGTGGCTCCCATGGATGAAAACATGCTGGACCATCAGCCAGGCTGCATTGCTTGTCCTGGCTAACAAAAAGCCCTTGGGACTGGCAGCATGCAATATTTCCGTTCTCTGCTGTGTGGCTCAGTGCACAGGCTGGAGCAAGGCACTGGTTTGGAAAATCAGCGTGGCACCGTGCAATTGCTGCTTGCTCCTTGTGCAGAGGGCGAGCGTGCTCCTCTTTCTTTGACTGATGCTGGAGTGGCCCATTGACCGGACCAATGCTGAGTGATGCTCCCGTGCTGCTCCTGCCGGTTGCGTCTTTGCCTGTGATGTGCCCTCTGCACAGATTGTGTGTCCGTGGGGGAAGCAGCTGGCTCAGGCCGCTGGAAAGAGATGCTTCTTGGCAGTGCTCCGCGGGACCCTGCTATTGAATCCCACTGTAACAGTGTGCCGGTCACAGCACATTAAATAGCAAGGTCACCTGGGCATCTCCTGCCAGGGACCTTGCCGGAGCACAGCCATCATGCGGGTGTACGCCTTGTAGCTCTTGACTAGCTCAGCTTTGGACCACAGATAAATCTCTGTTGCGTCTCCCCTCCCAGGGACAGCAGTGGCCATAGGCATCGCTCCACCTTGCTTCTTCACCAGCTGCATTGCTCCTCACCAAGGAGCTGCAGGGACCCACTGGCTGGCGATGTGCACATGCAGGGACATCCTCCTCCACCCATCACAGAATCACAGAATCGTATAGGTTGGAAAAGACCTTTAAGATCATCGAGTCCAACCCTTCACCTAACACTGCCAAAACCACCACTACACCATGTCCCTAAGCACCTCATCCAAACGTCCTTTAAATACCTCCAGGAATCACACTCCTGACAAATGGGCCGGGCTCCTCCTGTACTAGCTGTTTCTTACTTGGGTAGGATTTTTTCCAGCCTTGAGGGCTTGAAAGTTGACTGCTGAAAGCCTGGGTAAAGAGCAAGCTAGGAAAGCATCTTTTAAAGTGTTTTGTTGACGCGTTTACTCTATTTTTGTCAAGCCTGAGGGAGCTGATACACAACTGAAAACAGTTTCAGTTGTTTTTAAGTTCCTCGAGGGCTGCTCTAGGCAGGCGTCTTCAGGAAAGCCAATCTGAATTGACTTCCAAATTAGAGTAATGAAACCAAATGAAGTCTTTGCAGGGAAGAGCCCCTGGATGGATGATGCACTCAGCTCAGGGAAATTGTCCCAGGGCAGCTCTCACGCTGCGGTGGGGATGAGATGATTTGCCACTGTCACCCAAACCTTCTCCCTCCTTTCCACTCACTATGAGGTAGCAGGGTGCGCCTGCGACGTCCCCCGTCATCATGACACGCTTTCGGTGTACGCTTCAGTTTGTGACTTCGACCTGTGCCTGCCTGGTCTCACTCAGAATTACTGGTGCCAATTTGATCCAGCTTACCTCGCTTTGAATCACAGCTATGTTAATCCCTCTTAAGCGCACCCATACAGAGGTTTAATGCAATTTAACTGGGAAGCTGCACATTTAATAGAGGCTAACGTTTCTGGGGCTCCCTGTGCAGGACACCTCGCTGTCTGATTGCCACAGCCAGCAGCCGCATTTCTACAGCGTTTGTCTGCATGGATTGAAATCTTGGTCCGGCATCAAGGCTTGAATAATTCCTGCTGCCGGATTCCCTGTGATCCTGAGAAAGACCTGACCCGTGGTCTTGGTTGACAAGACCCATCGTCTCAGGTCCAATGGGCTTGGATCCAAGCTGCGCCACGTACCGGGGCAATCCTCCCTGAACAAGTCCGCTATCGCACGTCTCTGGACTTGGGGAGATTTGTGGGCTCACAACCCAAGGGTCTGGGAAAGACAAGAAAGAAATACCAATCTGTGCAGGTTATGCTGCAATCGTATAGCCACAGCCCTTCAGAAGAGGTTCGTGTCTCCTGTGCAAAAGCTCTTAGGGGTGTGCAGGCAGGTAAAAAGCAGGCTTGCAGAGAGGACGAGGCATTTTGAGGCAGTACCTAGCTTTCCCCCAGCCCCAACCAGCTGCTCATCCCATTCCCGTGCCTGCAGTGCCTGAGCAAGCTCCAGTGCCCTCAGGATGAGCTTGCAGGTTGTTCAGAAGATCGCTTCACTGTCAGAAATTGTGGGGATTTGCTGACTGTTGCAGTGGATTTAAATGGGAAGTGGCTGAACTAGAACCAGACTGGTATTGCTGTCCGACTTCTAGATCTGCAGTCTGAATGCACGGAGACAACCATTGCACGGCATTTGGCTTGCAAGGTGTTAGGGAGATTCAGTGTTCCCCTGCACTCCCGAGGCAAAGGGTATGTGGTTGGAAGCCAGGTGGAATTTGGAGTCCTTCTGACACTGAAAATTTGGAAGTGTTGATTTCTTTACTCATCAAAAACAGAAGCCAACTTTGCAACCTCAGAGCTTCGTGCAGGACAGATCTGCAAGCTGACCCAGAGCAAAGCAAGGAGAAGAAAGTACTAAATGGGGCAAGAGCTGCCAATTTCACAATTATCAAGAAATACTGAATTGAAATATTCCCTAAGGATGGGGAAAAAGTCAAACCAAAGGAGTTGTCACTGCTTCTTGACCTGGAAGTCAGATGTTGCATCTCTCCTTGGGGATGTTTCTGTTCCTCTGACCAGTTCCTGATCTTTCTCAAAGAGGTCTTCAACCCCAGACGAGAGAGAAAGGGGCCTTCCCGTGCCTCACTTCTTCTTGCCTTTGCCACTGTTGCTTTCCCTCACAAATTGTCACCGTCACCGTGTGCTGTAGAGGTGTTTGCTTGTGTTTCGGTGCCGTACACTGGCACCCCAGCCCACCAGGAGCTCTGATGCACTGCATTTTATCAGTCCTCTGCACACTTCATGTTCTTGGCCAAGGGGGCCAGGGCAATGCCTCAGGGAGGGATAGTGTGTAGAAGCTGAAAGTTCACTGCCTGGTAAGCGCTGGCCATCGAACTGGGCTCTTGCTCCTAGATTAACCGCTGCCTTCTTGTAAAGTCTGGAATTGACTTCTTGTAACAAAAGCAATGGCTGCAGAGAGTAGCTGTTGGCAGCAGCGCGTCAGATCTGCGGCCGGGGAGAGCTGACCCCGTTGAACTGCTTTCCAGATGCTTCAGCCCAGATCCTCCGGCCTCATGAGGGTGTAGGAGCAAATGGCCAAAATTATCTGCAATTCTGCTGCTGATAATCCACCTCTGGGAATGAGGAGCAAGGCTGGTGGGCTGCTAACAGCAGCCTGGCTGTAGCAATGGAGTTGAAGGAGGGTGTATTCCTCCTCAGTGCATAAAGACAAAACCCCAAGCACAAAACCCCAGGGGGGCTCTTGATGAGCCTCCAAGTATCTGATGGGAGCAGCTGTGAGTGAGGTCTGAGGGGAGGTGGAAGCAATGCCTGGTTCCTGCATGGCAGCCACGGACACCCTGGCATCATCTCAGAGTCCTTCCACAGCCACCGTCGTTCCCATGGATCTGAAAGGAAAGATTTCAACATGCTCCACTTGCAGGGGAGGTCAAGAGGGGCAGGAGAAATATTTCGGTGCATGGTTGCGTTGGCTTTGAGGCCTCTGGCTTTGGTGGAGGACTCTCAGCAGACCTCGTGGAGAGGGTTTGCAGGTTGGAAAATGGACGCAGGCTGGAGGCAAAGCATTCTTCTTTCTTCTCCGGCTCTCTGTTTTCTTAACCAGGCTCTGAAGCTCTCTCCTGAGTACTTGGATTGCTGTTTTCTTGGGTTTGTTTTCTCATACTTTCACTGCTGCTATTTTGAGGGGGGAAATGTGATAAAAGAGAAGGGAAGGAAAGGTTTCTTTTTCTGTTCTTTTTTCTTAAAGCCAGAAATGAGAAAATGGAAAATATAAAAGAAAACGAAAATGCCCCAATTCTTTCAAAATAGCTCCTTGCCAATTTCCACTCTCAATTACAGATTTTTGTGCTTCAGCAAAAAAGGAAAGGTAAACTGTGTATCTCCTGTAGAAATACAGGGGCATTTTATTTTGTCCACACTGGCTCAGGTACTGACAGAGACACGGGCAGACTTTCCTTTGACTTCGGCGGCTTTGAAAGACCCTTTGTTCCTTAACAGCAATCCTTTATGCTGACGTGCACATTTGTGTGCATCTGTCAACAGGGGAGGGGGAAATTATTGAAATGGGTAATAAAGGAGACGAAAACAATCCGTGCTGGTCTCTGGATAATAACCAGCTGACATTAAGCTTAAGCCCAGCTGATAACAGTTAATAATAAATGGGCATTAATTAAAGCTAAATTACAGGGGAAGGTGTAGGCTTGGCTCTCAATCCAATTAGAGGCCTGTAATTCATAACGGAGAGACTCTGTCCAGCCTGTGAATAAATGATCAAAGGCTAGCAAAGTCAACAGCAGGGCCGTGTAATAGCGTAGATGATGCCTCAACAGGGAAGAGGCCAGAGGAGGATTAACAGGCAACTGCGGCCAGACGTTTCATTGCGTTTGCCACGCAGCGTGCCAGCGAGATACGTGGTGGTGCACATGTGAGAGCCCAGAGCTGAACCATAGTGTGGCTCCAGAAGGCTTTGGGATGAGCCCAAAGGGAAGGTATGGACCTGATGGAAGGAAGACATTCATCATGAGCCCCTCACGGTGACAGCATGAGGAAAAGGGCCCTAGGGAAGCTGGACGGGTCTCTGGATGGTAGGCACCAAGGGGGTTTAGACAACCATTGGTGACATGCCGTTAAGAGACAACAAAAAGCAAGCAAGGAGCTGATGGCTGTGGTCAAAAGCCTCCACTGCATCTCAGAAACAGTGTCATGCCCACACTGACATTTACTTTGGCATTTCAACAGGGCTGTCCCTGGAGGTGTTTTCCACCCAGACTTGTCCTTCAACTCCCACGCCAGGAGCAGCTCCAGCCCAAGCAGCCACACAAAGAGGGGGAGAGCCAGGAGGAGCAGCCAAGCCGGCAAGTTTTGAGGGCCTGGGAATGATAATTGTAAAAATGTGGTTTTACCAGGGCTGCAGGGAAGCACCTACAGTGACCTCCTCTCCCTGGCCATGCCTGGGGCCAAGCTGGCTCCCAGCCCTTCTTGCAGCACAGCCACCCCAGGGAATTTTGCACCACAGTGTTGTGAAGGACCGTGTTGTGCGTGAAGCAGAGGGAGATGACAGCTGTTTGCTTCACTGCCAGAAGCAAAACTGAGGCTGGTACAAGTTCAGACCTGACTCTGATGTGCCCTGTGTGTGAGGAGCGAGAGTCAGAGGAGACACCGATGCCCTCAAAGTTGACAAGACCACTGACAAGGGGGCAGTTGTTCGCGGGGAACCGAGGACGTGATCCACGAAGAGGCTGCAGGTGGAGCAGAACGTGCCACCCTCTCCGGCAGCGCCAGCAGCACTGGCAAACTGGGGAGAACAGATCACGTAGTGGCTGAGGGTCATTGACCAGGGAATGCTGGAAGCATTCATGTGAACCACCAGCCTCAGAGCGTTCACACGCCTGGGGACAAAAGACTCAGTTTTGAACCTCATGTTTAAAGACGCTTTAGAATATGCCATCTTCCAAAAGTCCCACAACCACCAACTCTGAGGAAAAACACAACATTTTGAAAGCGTGGGGTGTTTAAGGCACACTCACACCTTCAGATGTGTCCCACAAATGATCTTCAAATGCTACATAGCGTCAATGACACTCTGAAAGTTCTGGTCCAAAGAAACTCCACAGGTTTTCTGCCTGTTTCTCCTATGCCTGGTCTGCAGACCAGCTGATCCAGATGTGCTATTCAAGATTAAAGGGAATGTTCTCACGCAGGAATAAATGTGGGGGGTTTTGTGTTTAAAGTAATGAAGAAAAAAAAGCGTTTTTGCGTTTCGGCTCAATACAGCTTCGCGTTACGTGTATCCACGGAGGTAGTTCCGAAGGAGGCTCTAGTCTAGACTTGCACCCTGTGTAATTACCCACCAGGTGTAGGCTGGTCCTTGTGGCACCCATGTGAAGCGTAAGCTGGAGGACGGCTGACACAGCTGAGGTGTCGGGGCTTGCTGGGGCCAGATGAGTGCCAGCTTGCACCGACCCTGGCGGTAGGAGCCAGGGTAAAGAAGCTGGCCAAATTTAGTCTCCTTTGCACAGCTTTGTCAGAAGCAAGCAGTTACTGACTCGGAGCAGCATATCCTAAACGGCACAGCCTGTGCTTTCCAGGCCAGCGCCTGCGTGTGCCTGCACGCAGAGCAGCCGTGTACGAAGGATGCCCCACACGTACCACGCTGGTGGGCAAGGCTGGGTTTGCCACAGCACGGCCACGCTGTCTTCAAGAAGCAGCAAGAGGGAACCTGACTCCCCAGATCCTAATGCAGTCATGAAGAATGAGCTGAGCCTGGAAATATTTTTATTACCTTTTTCCAAACAAATTCATATTTGCAGAGTCTTGATCTTTCCATGTTTCTGGGTGCCAGAGCTGGGCGTGCTGACAGCGAGAGCAATTTTTTGGGGACGCTCAGTTGAGGCTTGATAGTCCTGGAAAGAAACCAAAGCCCTTTAGTTCTCAGTAGCACAATGGACTGAGCTTCCCCACAATTCTCCCGACGGACTGGCACATTCAGCACCCGGACCCGAGGTGAACATCTGATGTGATGCTGAAGGCACTCCTTAAAAAGCATGCCTCGGATTTGAATTTCCTTCTAACTAAAGTATCAATATTAAAGACACCAGCGTGATTATGGGGTTCTGTTGTGCAGGAAATTGCCTTCAGTCCGTTCAACTGTATCTGAGGTGATTTCTTTCCCTTTCTGACCTCCAGAGATTATTCTGGAAAAACAATTCTCAAGATGCTATGGCTGGAGGAATAAAAATAGCCGAACAGACGAGCTGGTCTCTCTGACAGTACAAATACTTCCAAGTGCTTATAGTGCAGAGCAAATGAAGCCTGTAGCAGGAAACAGAGGGAATCCCTATACAAAAGAAGGAAATTTGGGAAGAATGGCTAATCTAGGAGAGGAAACTAGGTGCTGCGGCCTGCTGTTAGCAAGGCAAGCGTCTCTCAAAGCACCAAGCCAACGCGCGTGTCGCGCGGGGCCCAACGCCCCAGTACAGCCCAGCCTTCCCGGTGGAGCAAGGCTGCTGGGACCTCCCAGGCATTTCAGAGACGGGGCTCCGAGGACTCCACCATCTGAAGAATGGCGCAGGATGAAATTTGAAAATGCCTCTAGGATGCCAGCCTGGGAACTGCTTACAACTGAATGTCAGCAAGGTGATTTACAAGGGAAGCTCAATTTAAGCTTCCAGTGCTGGAAACTATTGCTTTTGGGAGGAGTGATGACTGAGACAGAGCTTGCTGGCTCCTGTCGCCTCGTGTGGGTGCCTGCTGTGTGATGTGACCCTCTTGTTGCAAAAATGCCTCTCAGAGACAACAACGAGCCCACAGTAAGCGAATACGCTTCTGGTCCATTTTGCCCTTTCCACCCACCTCCCCTTTTCTCTGCGGTGTAGCAAGGCTGGCCTCCCTTCCCAGGGCTCCCCGCACTCGGGGATTCCTGGGGAGGGGAGATGTGGGGTTTCGGCTTTGGCTTTAACCGCTAGCTACCAATATTATGCTGAGAAATAGTTTGACCTGTTGGTGAAAGAGGGCTCATACTTTAGAGATGACTTGGCTACAGCACTCACAGGACTTTGGGGAAGAGCGAGAACAGATAAGCAAATAGGGAGGAGCTGAAAAACAGGCGAGACTCAGAAAAGCCCTCGGTATCGCTTCTGCCTCCAGCAAAAGACCTGGCAAGATTGCTTGAGGCGCGGATGGGGAGAGATTGAAAAATAAACCACTAAGCTTGCTGTCATCCGCAGGTTTGTCCTGCCAAGGCGTGAGCTCATCAGGTGGAACAAATTCATCAAGACCCCCTGCTCCACAGCCTATGCCTGACCTCACCCTTTTTGGTGGATTGCATGGGAGGATTTGCAGTGCTACAGACGCTGCCCCGTGGCCTTGCGCAGTGCTGGTGGCCCGCTATGCTGCTGTCAGCTTGGTCACTGCCAGCCCTTTCTCTTGGCGTCCCTGCCTGCGCGCAGTGCTGGTCTGAGTCCGTTTCACCCCTACCCACCAAAAGCTTGCGGTCGCTGCCCTCAGGTTGGACTTGGTTGCCTCAGCAGAGCCCCCCAGCACAAGTAAGAGGCAACAGTCTCAGACCCCGTCGCCCTCCCTTACATTGCCCTGCGGCAGATTTAAAGACCTTGACTGTGCGTTGAGCAATCTGTAATGCAGAGTAGCTGCTACAGTATGTGAAGACTTGAGTCCGGTCATAGCAGGCTCCATGGCTCCAGTTCAGTGATGGATGGATGTGCCGTACCCCAGACTAAGGGTTATCTAGGCTATTTAGGTTATTCTAGGCATCTACATTATCTTGGTGTTCAGCATCCAGCCGTCTCCGTGATCCTGAATAGTGGAGAACTGGCAGACAGTTTCATCCCCGCAGCCTTGAAAATTTAACTTCTAGCTGCTCCTTTTCTCTTCTCCATCACATGCTGCTTCTGCCCCAACACACCTCACTTGATTTCACTGTATTCACTGAAAAGTGCTGTAAGAGTTTCCTTTAGCCTGCTAAATTGTCGCAAAACCAGAGCACGGCATTCAGAGTCTTTTGCTTAACAGCTTACAAAAGCTGGGAGGCATGCTGGTCTGTAGGAACGGGCTTTGGACAGAGAGCTGTGGTTGGCCTTGCAGGCACTGGCCCACCTGGGACTTGCAGATGTTATCCTTACCTGCGGGTCCCAGTCCCTAGCTTGCCTGAATCCAGCCAAGGGGAAAAAGAAGACAAGACACAGTGGAAGCCCATGGAATAAGGGAGATGGGCTTGCGACGCTGACTCCTCTCTTTTCCATTTTACGCGTCCCAAAAACCATTTCCCCTGATCTTTTAGGGAGTGCCTTTGAGGCTGTGGATGACAGACAGGCTCGGGTAGTTGCTACCCTTCAGTCTTTTAGAAGTAGAAGCCCTTTGTAGGCAGCATCTTCAAAGGGAGACGTCATCTCTTTTCAAACAGATGGCCCTCTGTGCCCAGGAGATCTTTCCCAAAGGGACAGGGTGCCCACCGCACGGTCACAGGCCAGGCAACGAGCATGAATAGGTGGTCTGGAGCAGAGGCACCGAGGACGTCTGCGTCCTTTTGGATTTCGGCACTGTGGTTAGATGCTTTCATATTTCATAAGGAGTGATTCATGCTTGGGCCTTTCTTTGTGGCAGGGGTTTTTATAACAGCTTTCTCTGATGTATAATAAGATCTGAGTGAGTGATGAATTCTTCCCTCACTCAGGATATTTATAGCGTTTTTCTTTCTTCTCGAGCAAGTCACCTATTTTCGCAAGGCTCGTAGGCGCTTTGTGTCAGGGAGACTTCAGCTCCTCTGCCAAATCTGGGGGAGACTGGCCAAAGGGTTCAAAAGTTTCTCGGGACCAGGATGGTGGACTGGCTGGGGGGACGTGAGGTCCCCATTGCCTGGCATCTTAAGAAGTCAAGCTAAAAGCCACGAGACTACACAGTTCACCCTTTATTTTTGGAGGCACCAAGGGTCACATTTCCCATCTGCTTCTCCACAGATGAGCAGGCTAACGTTTTTGTTTCTCAGTGTGCACTGGAGCTGGGCTCTCAGTATTTTGCTGTGGAAGCTGGGATTATATTGGTATCGTCTCTTCCAGGGTGCACCAGCTCCGACCATATGAGGTGGGATGAGCTCCAGAGCACCTGGCGTGTGTTTATTATAGCTCTTCTGCTCGCACAGAATGGACGTGGACCGGCACAGATTTCTTTTCACCGGGCGCTTATTCTGCGCTCTGGGTAAGCAAGTATAGCTACCTGACTACTTCTGTGTCCCAAAAACGTGTGTCTGGATACCTGCTTTCACCTGGAGGGCTCAAGAAAGGGGAGCAGGTCACCAGCTAAGCGGCCAAGGTCTCCGTCCATCCCCCCTAAGCCACTGTTTGGTAGTCTCACGTACAGAGCTGGAGTGAATGCTTGCACAATGGAGGTTCGAGCCTAAGGGAGGTCTCTTGTCTAAGCAGAAAAAAATGGCAGGTTTTAAAATACTTCATAGCCGTTTGTAACTTTTCTCCAAGGAGAGTTTTGTGTCTTCTGCTTCACCAGTGAATACAGGCTGCCATCTCCCCTTATGGGAATAATATAAAATAAAATAGAATAAAACTGAGAACAAAACAGTATTCTGAGGAGGGCTTTTTCCATCTGTACCTATTCCGCCGCTTGTGGCTGTTTTTCCCCCCATTTTCCTTTTTTAATTTTTTTTATACTGCCGGAGGAAAAACAGAAGACTTCCCGCCCCGTGGGGGCTTTTTGCTCCCTTCACCCCGGCCAGGCTCACGGGGCTGCCCAGCACCTCTCCCGCTGCGGATGCTGCCCCTGAGAGGGTGCTGCCCGTGCTCTGCATCCCCCGGCTGCGGGCTGCTCTGCGGCCCGGGTCAGCCCCCACGGCCCCCTGCCGCTGCCCGGGGGAGGAGGGCGGCCTTGTACCATCCTCCTGCAGCTCTGTGCACTTGTGCCCTCCTCCCCTTCCCGCGGCCTGATTTATTGGGTTTATCTTTCCCTTTTATGGCCGCCCTTCGCTGTGCCTGATTGCAGTGACCTCTGGTCCCTGCATAGCTTGCATTCCTCGGCGGGGGCTGCGGGCCACCGGGAAGGGCTTTCTCCTTCCCTGGGCCACTCCAGATGAGACCAAGGGGGTCCCTTGGCCATACCCATCCATGCTGGTGCCCAGCCCTATGCTTTCTCTGCCCCCAAGTGCTTGTCCTGGGCACGGGCCAGGTGGCTGGGGGATGATGTGGGTCTCCGGGCAGGACGGTCTGTCTTTGAGCTAGTTCTCCACAGGGTAGAGAAAGCAACAGCGGCGTCTGCCCCTGCCCTGGGGACATGCTGCTCCTCCTGCCCAGCTCCCCCCAGCCTCCCTCGGCAACCTGTCTCCCTCCCTCCCTGAGGCTGGAGAGAGGTGGTGCTGGACCTGCCTGGGCTGGCACGTGCGATGGGGTTAGGGAGAGGCCATCCCCCTGACACCGAGACGGTAATCTTCGTTTTATCGGTCTCATCAGTTCTTCTCTTTCCCTTTCCAGCCCCTGCGCAGGATCTCAGCAGGTACAGCGATGCTGAACATGGGCATCACACCATGTCAAGTCTTACACCTGGCAGAGCCAGGGCTACTCGGACAACAGGGGGCTGGAGAATTCCCCAAACTGCTGAGAGCAGTCCTGCTTGTCAACGCGTGTTGGCAGCTCTCGCCTGGGCGGGATCCTTCTCCCACCCTACCCAACAGGGCAGGGTGAACGAGCCACGCTTCTGACACGCTCCCTTCAGCCACAGCTCACCCCCCGCGTTACGAAAAGCAACCATTTCGGAGGTGGACCGGACCCAGCCCCCTTGGGATTGAGGCTGCATCCAGCTGGCTGCCTCCTCTCCTCCCCTGGGGACTGCCCCTGCACCACCGAGTCCTGCATCCCGTGCGGTAGCGGGGATCGTCCCTCCCCAGCGTCTCGCTGCCCGGCTCCGGGAGCTGAGGCACGTTCCCGAGGAGCAATCAGCAAGGGCTCAGCTGAGGCTGAGCCAGGGATGACTCAGCCCCCCCGTCCCTGCTTCCCCTTCCCTCCAACGGTCCCAGCGTGGAGGCTGGTGGCAAGGAGGGAAGCTCATCTCTTTGCGTTGCCTCTAGGAATTGCGCTTCGCTGGGAGGTAAGTCTCCCGGATGGCAGAGTGAAAGGGTAGCTGGAGGTTTAATTAAGGTCTGCAGGTGAAGGCAGAGCCCCCACCGCTGCCCAACACCCCACTGCCGCGCTCACAACCGGCGCGATCGATAAACTGATGAGCTGCTGGGGGCACAGGGGCCCAAGGCTTTTGCTGGATTGCATCTTGGCTTTGCCATGGCACACTTTTACCCAAGACAAAGCTTTAGGGCCAAACCTGTGTCTGATGTCTCTGAGGCCACGAATGAGCGGCCCACGTCTGAGGGTTGGCTGGGATGGCTCTTACCAGACCCTCTTCTAGCACGGGTTTCCAACCAGCCTCCCACACTCTGTGTTGTTTAAGGGCTTGGACTCCTTTTGCCTTTGAAAAGGAGAAGGAGAGCATGCGATGTGACGTTTGACTCTGCGGTATTAACTTGGCACTTTTGGACCTTCATGGCTCTCCGTCCCATTCTCAAGACAGTGATTACAGTCAGTTATTACAGACACCGTCTCGGGGTGCATCGCTTTGCGCCCGAAAGGGAGGTGCTCGAGGATAGGGACAAGATCAAACTTTTGGAGAGCTGGGTTTTATCTCCAGCTCTGCCAGTGGCTTGTTGCTTGACTCGTGGGTGGAAAACTCAGCCTTCTGGGGTTTGGTCACTGCAGTCATCCCCTGTTTTCTCCAGATGACTTCCCTAGCCTTACTCATGTACAACGTAAGGAAGGCTTTGCATGCAACTTCTGCATAAATGTCAGTTAACAGGGACAAAACCACTTCCAGCAGGCAGAGATAAACAAGGTGAGGTCTCCCAGAGAGAGGTGAAATCTCCCGTGTCATGCAACAGGACAGACAAATCCACAAGGACACGTTGTGCCGGGGACCGGACGGGACTTGCCACTCCGGCGCAGCTGGACGCTGCCGGAGTGCTGAGCCTCTGCATCCCCGCTCAGCACGTGGCACAGACCGGGGGCCACGCTGCGGCTTGCAGGAAAGCTGAGAAGTTAATTTTTCTGGAAAACAGGTCTGTGACTGCACCAAGGATGTGCGGGTAGAAGGGGCTCCTTTAAATCCTCAGATTTAAAAAAAAAAAAAAAAAAGAAGAATCATGAGTCAGGCTGTTGCAAAATCCCGAAACTGGCATAAAACTCATGAGTTACTTTTTAGGGTTGTTTTTGTTTAATTTTAAGTATTGGCGTCTTTTCATCTGCTGTCTCACCCGGGAGGCTGCAAGTTCCCCTTTCCTTCTGACGTCCGAGAGGGAAGGTGGGGCTCCTCAGCGTGAAAAGTTACCCCCAGGACGTGGAGCTTTTGCTAAACCGCTAAATACCACAAAGCTCCTGATAAAATTACCAGGAGCGGCCATCACGGGGATGAGCTGGTATCGCTCCTAAGGGAGGGTAAGCGGCGGAGTCCTGCAAAAGCGCCGACTGCTGCACAGCGCATGCGGAGCCGGGACGGATTCTGCAAAGCCGTGTAAAATCCTCGTGGCCAAGGGTATGTGTGCCAGAAAATGTATGCACGGCCCGGAGAGAAAACACCCCCGCTGCGTCGGCCCATAAAGCCTTTGCATTTTACCAAGCGCGATTCCGGAAATCTTTGCTCCGTGAATCAATCTCCTGTGCAGCTGGTCAGGAGAGGATCTCGCTGGAGGTGTTTAGGACTGAAACGTGACATGGAACACCGGAAATGCTACGCGTGAAATTCGAGGGTTTAGATTTTACCTGAAACCTTAGCATTCGAAATAACTGGCAGCCAGGTTATGAGATGACCCCAGCCTATGTGACTGATACGCGGTGATGATTGATAGCAAACTGTATTGCCAGACCTTTCACTGCACGCAATTACATATCAGCAAATACCCTGAAGTGATTAATTACTGCCTGACATGCTGCTGGAGCTGATGTAGGCTCAGGGACACCCCCCCCCCCCAACCATTTTTCTTTCCTAGGAAGGAGTCTTTGCCAGCTTTGTTTATAAATCGGGGATGATTGAGTCGGTGTTACGAGAACACCATCAGCTGAGAGCTGTGACCGCATACAGGCTGTGAAATAGGCGTGATACACGCACAAATAGGCGTGATACACGCACACGTGCACGCCCGCAGCCCTGCTCGCCCCCCTGCCGCGGCCGCTCCTCCCCGCGCTGCGCCGGGGCGGGTGACACGAGAGCGGAGCTCCTGAGAAGGCCTGACCCTGAAGCTGTCAGGTTTCCCAGACTGTGAGGCATTTCTGCCTCTGTTTTCTTTTACTAGAGCTCATTTTTTGAGGGGATATGAGAATGGTCAGACCGACTCAGACACGCCTCTGTTTTGGAGGCTGATCAATAACCCTTGTGATGGGGGTGACACACCTCCTGGCTGTCCCCTTGCCCGTCCGTGGTCAGGGGGTGGGAAGGGGAGTGACGGCGGATGATGGAGGGGCTAGAAGCTTCTCGGTGACGGTCAGTGACGCGATTGCCAGTCGCCTGGCACAGCTGGCTAGCTGGAGGCTTCCAACCTGCCGTCGGAGGCTTCCGACGGCAGGGAGACCAGCTGAGGGGGTGCAGACGCGGGGGGGCACGGGCATTTCAGCAAAGCCAAAAAGCTCTATCGGAATAAAGCCCCGTGGTCCCGTGGACCAAGAAGCTTGACCAAGCCCTGATGCTCTCTCTAGATCTTCCTCCTTTCTCATCTTGGGAATGGTTGCCACGTGGCTTTCGTATGTTTTGGCTGATGCGGTGCTTGATGCTGTAACCGTGGATTTTCTTGGTTTCACCCATATGTATTTAAGTTCGTATTTTCTCCTCCTCCTCCCACCCTGCGCTAAGATTGTGTCTGACGACCGGCACGGCCTGGAAAATGTGATTGTGATTGATTTTGTTGCCTGGAGCCTGTGTCGATTTGAGATTCTGCCAGTGTTTTGTTTTGTGAGTCAATTTCTTTATAATTCTTTCACAGTTAGGACTTGCCACTTTCCCACAAAGACGTTAGACCTAGCTTGAGCACTCTAGGCTTAAAACTGAATTTTTCACGCTGTCCCACACCGTTCTTGTCTTGCAGAACTTGCTGCATCCAGCCCGGCTCGGGGACTTTGCTGCAGCCTGGCCAGGGTTCTGCAAGGATCCTGGGGTTGCGTTCCCTGCTTTTATTTCCCATTTCTCCTGATGACTGTGAGAGCCACGTCTCAGCTGAGCTGTAAGGGAAGCACTGGGGCAGGGAAGGGACTCCCCTGTCCCTCCTGTCCTCGAGAGCCAGAGCTTGAGATGACCCCCTTGAGCTGCTGTAAATGATCTTCCGTGCCTTGATAGTCCCCAAGGAGGTGAGAGCACCCCGAAGCAATACCCTCAGCCATCAGGTCAACCCGAAAATCATCCGGAAAACTAACACAGAAACCCTGGAGCAAATCACCAGAAACCGTATCTTCTGTGGCAGGTCAAAAGGCGGACAACAAGGGGCCAAACCTGCTGGGGACAGGATTTAAATGACGTGCCGTCTCCGTTACAGCTTGTACGTGTCCAGAGCTTGTTTGTGAGCAATTAATGCAGTCGTCTTAAGCAGAGCCGTGGAGAGCACGATTAAGTAATTAATAGTAATTAAAGGCACGTTATCCCCAGGCGTGTCGTCCGTGCCCATCCTGCACAGCCCTGCGCTGTCAGCTGCCCTGCGCCAGCTTGTCCGAGCAAGGGCTGAGGTCGCGGGGAAAGAGCCCGGGTGGGCCGTAAGGCATGCATCGCGGGGGGCTGCGCTCGCCACCCCCGCCGTACGGCCACGCTGTCCCTGGGGAAGCCGCCCCGCCGCCAGCAGCCGCCCAGAACGGGGCCGTGCCACGAGCCACGGGAGGACTCTGCTCCCATCTGCGCCTGCCCCAGCAGCGCCCAGGGAAGGAGGGAAGAGGCATGCGCACGTGTGAGACTGACCCTGTTTTGACAAAGTAGTGTCTTTTTTAATCAGAATGTGGCTTTCCACTAGTTTTAGCTCATAACTGCACCAAGCAAGTTGATCAGCTTAGCTAGGCGCCGTCCTTGCAAAGCTCCCTCTCTGGCCTATCTCACTCCGTCAAGACGTAACCTTTAGACCTTTTTGCCGTTAATGTGGGGTCTGGCTAAAGGGGCGGTTTCAAGCAGGGACAGCAAAACGACCTCGCTCCCATCCTATCCCCACCTCCGCTAATGACAGGTGTTGAGGATGGGGAGGAGAGAAAACCTCCCCGTGGGTTGGTTTGATTTTCTGAGTGACCCAACCAACAGCAAAGTCAAGACAGGACAAGACAAAAAGCAACGTGGGGATGGAGTGAGGAATTCGGGTTTAGGCTTAACCTCTCTTTGCTTTGAGAAGAAACAGATCAGCCCCTTTTGAGATGGAGAGAGGGAAAAAAAGTCTGAGCTTTTTAGAAATTTCCCTGCATTATTTTCTGAATCAGTCTTGAAGCTGCTAATATTCCTCTCACCAAAAAGGGCATCTTTTTAAGCGGATTTGCCTTTTCAGCTCTAACCACCGCTGGTCCCCCTTGCCTTCAGCTACGTTTTGCCAGCAGGAGCAGACTTTTCATGGTCTGCCCTTAGCAATGTCCTGGGAGCTCACATCAAGAGGCGAGATGCGCTGGAGTCTCTGTTTCCTACTTCCAAACACCTTCCCCTTCCTTTTCAACATTTCCCCCTGCTGCAAAGAGTAGCTGAGCTGTAGACCTTCAATTATTTTTATGCCTTTGCCCCATTTAAGCCTTGCAGGACGTTATAGAGAACCGAGAACTGAATCTGCCTCTCAAAGTCACACCACACAGTGTAAGGCTCCCAGGCATTTTCCTGCAGTCAAAAATCTCCTGAAATTTCACATAGTAAATCTGTTTATTGAAGCTGTTCTTCTGCCATGACACTTTTTCACAAGCTATATATTTGCCCTTGCTAGGGCTTCTCAAAAAAAAAAAAAAAAAAAAAATGTGTCAGGGCTTCTGCCTTACGCCAGCACAACGAGGTTTCCTGGGAGTGAGTCACTGCGCTTGCAAGGCTGGAGCTGGAGCTGGAAGCTGGATTTCTGTGCTGTTCCCGGGGACCTACCTACAGATAAAAGCTAGTCCGGGATATGCAAGGATGCAAAAGAATACAGGTTTAGGGGGAATTTGGGGAGAAAAGGCTTCCCCCCCACACACACCGTTTAGCAATGGCACCCACAGTGGATTGCGTTAAAGCAAAAAGGAGGGCTCTGCTTACGGCGTCGGAGGAAGGTCCCCACGTAAATTAGTCCACCTGGGATAATCAGGAATAGCTATTCTGGGTAGGGCAAAGCCTCGGGAGCAGCACTGAGGGGAACGAAAGACCAACTCCTTTTTCCTCGTGCTCTCCCTCTCATTATTATCTACACATAAATAATTCACATTCTTTGCAAGCCGAGTCTTGTCTTGACTAAAGGAGTTCAGACCATTAGAAACCCAACAATTTTCTGCATATTTCATGATAAAAGAAGCTCCAATGGGGCAGGAGGTTGGGAGCAGGGGGGAAAAGGATAGGATTTCTTCTGCTGCAATTTCTGCTCCTGAGACTCTCCTGAGATTTCTGCAGTACCGATACCAGAGACTCTGGGATACCCAGCAAGAAAAAAAGCTACAGCATGGAGAAGATGGAAGGACCTCCCAGTGAGGCCCGAGGAGCCTCGTGTGTCAGGGTGGGATGCTCTCAGGGACCATCACCCCTCTGGGAGGAGGCAGGAGATGCTGGGCAGGGAGAGAAGCGGTGCTGTGGAGCACAGGCTCCCCTTGTGCCCTGCGCAGATTTCAAGGTAGATCTTGTTATATACATTTAATGAGAGAACATGCCTTACAAAATTTCCAGTAAAGAGCCATCTCAAAGCAAACATGACCCATTCCAGTAATGTTGTTTCAGCATTATCCAAATGCTCAAGGTCACTGCGGCTTGCTTCTTTTTCGCCCCCGTAGTGGCATTTTGCCATCAGCATTTCCATGAAATGGCTCATTTTTGGATGAATTCTCTTTTTTGGATGGCAAAGGGAGGAGGAGCACTGGATGGTTTCCAAGCAGCTCCATTACAGATGCCAACGTTGCGCATGGAGCCTCTCTCACCCTGGTTTATTGATCACGAAGACATGACCTCACAGGATCTGCCCGGGAGCAGGCAATGACGGGGTCTGGATGACCATCCCCGTGCTGCCTCTGTGGGCAGCTCCACCGCAGCGCTCCCAGTTCAGGGCTTAGTGGAAATTTGGGTCTGTCCCTGTCTGCCCAGGCAACAGGCTGCAAAAGATACCTCACCTTGCCCAGCCCATCAAAAGCATCCCTGCCACCTCCAGCTCTCTGATGGACCTTCAGCCCGAGTCTGGAGGATACTCTGGGTTTCTTATTGAATTCCCCTCTTCCACCCTCCCTGGTTTCAGAGCAGAAATAGGACCCAGTTCAGTGGGGACATGGAGAGGTTCTTCCCCATCCCACAGGACGGCGGCTCAGAGAGCTGTGATTGCCTCTATAAACACATCCGCGCCCAGCGGGGAGGAGAGCTGTTTGAGCTGAGGGATAACTCTGGCACAGGGGCAAATGGGCACAAAGTGGGTGGGAAAAGTTGTGGGCTGGAAATTAGAAGTCTCCCAATCACCAGAAGAAATATCCTCTTTAAGAGGGGCAGGCCGAGCCATGGCCCAGCCAGTAGGCAAGAAGGCTTCTTGAAGGGATTGGAGTTGGTGAGCCCCACGCCAGCCCTCAGTCCCACGAGCTGGCAGAGGACGCTGGCAGAGGACACGTCAGCTCAGTGCTGGGATGAGGCTCCCACCTCATCCCAGTGCCCAGTGCCATCAGGCACGTGCTGGACCACTGCGGGGGAAAGCAGCTTTCATAAGCTGCGATGCAGGTCCTTCGGCTGTTGGCGAAGACGAGGCTCTTCAACTCCGGTTCCTGTCTGAAGTCAGCCCAAAGTCTCTCTCTCCTAACATATGCCTCGGCTGTCACGCCAGCCGGCTGTCCCTGCTGGGACACTGGCACACGGTTGCCTGCCGGGGCTGAAACCCTGGGGAAAATGAGGTTCTGGTGACACAAGAGCTAACGAGATATCTGCAGTATGAGAGGTCTCCTGGTACTCTCCTCCCTGTGCGCAACGAGATATATGTATCTATAAAACATAACATGGGTTGGATATATACATACTTTATATATATATATATATATATAAAAAACATATACATGAAAACATACCCAGGACTTCTTTGCAAGTAATTACAGATAAGGAACTTGAATATTGCCGCGGTCTCAGCAGACACAGCCCCCCCTTCTCCCTCCCATCTTTCTGCGTCACTCTCTGTTATCTAGCTAAAAATAAAGGAGCACTGGGCACCCCGGTCTCCCATGGGCAACCACATGATAAACATCAAGCCTTGGTGTTAGCAACCCATAAACAGGGGTGGGGAGCGGCAGCCTGCGGCTGCCTGCATCTGCTGCCTCAAGAGGCACCTGGGCTCCAACCCTGCAGCAAGGATGGTGTGGGGAGGAGGTGGGGGACAAGGACGTTGCTCATGGACCCCCAGCCCTCTTCTCCCAGGCTGTTCCTCATCCAGGGCTAAACCAATTTTTAGCTTCAAACGAGCCAGTACAAGCTCTGCTCAGCTCCGAGCATCCTCAGAGGTTATAACACTCAGGCCACAATGATAAAACTCCAGCAGGGCTCGCTTTTCCCAAACCAGCCCCTTCGGTGACCTCCCGACGGGTTTATGGCTTCCTCATGCTCCACCGCTCTCTTCAAACGCGTTGTCGCGCCAGGACTTCCTCGCCCGCAATCAGGCTTTGCTTTTCACCCATGACACCCTGGCAGTTACCAGGGACACAGAGCAGCCAGGTTGAAAAGAAATGCTGATGCTGAGGTTTAATAAACAGTTTTACCTGCTTTGCTCTAACGGAGTTTTACAGGGGGCCAGCAAGGGGCTGGGGGGCGATGGGTTATTTGTCCTGCACGAGGTTTTGCATCTGATGAGAGACGCAGCATAGTGGAGCTCTTTGCATCACACCCTTGGGATGAAAAGACGAAGATGGGCAGCGCCTTAGGAGAGGCTGGGCTGCGTGGGAAGGTGGCTGGCTTTGGTGCCAGAAGCTGCAGGCAAAACTGGCAGGGAATGAGTTTAAACCGTCCTTGCTCCATTCCCAGTTTGAGATGCTCCGGGCTGCTGGAAGTCTCCAAAGAAACGCAGCAGGTCCCAGGGCTGGGCTGAGGTTTGCGGGGAGATATCAGCAGGGTCTCCCCACCTCTCTGGGGCCACCAGATGCTACCCCTTGGCCGTGCACGGGAGACAAAGACCCGTGCAGTTGCATGGGAAAGGCTAAAGGCCGTTTCTTCTGGAGATGTGGCTGTCTGGTTGGATGGGGAACAACCGAGTGCACGCTCCAAGAATGGTGTGTGGGTGGGGGGGTGTTAGTTTTTGGGGAGGTTTCCCCACAACCCATTGTCATCTTGGCACCAACCCGCTCTAACAGATCCCTCCCTCTAAGCAACCAGGCGTTTTCCAAGGCTGGCTAGGAAAGAGCGTGGTCCATCCTGGGAGGATGCAGTGGGCAAGAAAATATTGCAAAGCTGCAGCACTGCCATTCCCCCTCCTGCCCGTGGACATTTTAAACAGGCAGCAGAAGCCAAAGGACGGGGAAGTTGCCAAAGAGTTGAAAGGGCCCCCTTGTTAGACAGTGCAAGCGGCAAGGGAGGGGGCTTTCCAAGAGCTATTTAAACATTAACCAGCGTAACAACTGCCCTGTGTTCCCGTTGCCCATTGCCACGCAGGTCTTTCACCTCTGTGTGGGTGGATCTGCAGGGTCCTGAGTGGCCTCCGGCCCTGGAGACACGGCCCGTCCACTGCTGGCACGGTGCTAGGGCGGTGACGGGAGCCTCCCTGCCATCCCCTCTGCCTGCAGGACTTCATTACCGTCCCTGTAGCTGCAGGGGAGCCCACAGGCATGGGCTTGGGGGTTTAAGACAGGTTGTTAACTTCCCTCTTGCAGCCGTAACTTAGGTGGAGGACACAGCTGGAGGGTTTCAGAGAGCCACAGCTCATAAAATAAAGTCAGCGTGGCATGGAGCTGCTGGACGCTGAACCAGGGCACTCAGCCCTGACGTAGCTCTTCTGCCCGCGGTGCAAGAGGGAGTACCCAGACCTGCAGCAATCTCCTCCAACCCCAGCAGCAGGCAACCCCTTTTCCCACCACGTAAGGGACCATCCTGCATGTTTAGCATTTTTACTATGGGGACCTGAGTATCACAACACCACCGATTTCCTTTTTTTTTAGCCTTGGGAGTAAGAAAAATGCTGGCAATCTTCTTTTACACCTGTGGAAAAGAAGCCCGGGGGCATCTAAAGTCATGCCATCAGGGTTAGGCAGGAGCCGGTGGCAGAGACTGAAAAAACAGGTCGAGACCCAGCTCTGCGTCCTGCTCTCTTTGCAGCAGCAAACACAGACTTGAAAGCAACGCCGGGTGGGATCAGGAGCTCCGGGTGCGCCTCTCTCCCTGGCCACCAACTTTCGGGAATGGTCCAGCCCCAGCACTGGGGGAATCACGAGAAACATAACAAGCTGACAGTAGCCCACCCCCGCTGCAAAATTTGGGAACCACTGAGCCAAAGCAGTAATAAAAATAATAATAGCAACAGAAATTAAACTACGATCTGTGGGTTGATGGAGAGCTGGGTGAGATGGGCTCTGCCTCCCCTTCCCCAGTGTCTGCAAGCAGCCCGACGGGCTCGGCAGCACTTCTCACGACCCACCTCCTGCTGCAGCGTTTTTTTCGCGAGCCAGAAGATGCCATTAGTCAAGACTGTCGGGGAGGGAGGACGAGGGGGTCATTGGTGCTCGTTCAACGCACGTGGGATTATTTCTGGTCACCTGTCGGCTGGGTATAGCTCCAGCGCAAACACCTGGGGGATTTATGGGCTTCATAACTCACCTTCCACCAGTCTTTTAACGTAGTTGCTGGAGAGTTGCTCTTTTTTGTAAGCTTTCCTCCCTTAAATCTCACTCGAATATGTGAGGGAAGCAAACACAAGCTAAGCTGAAATAAACAGAATGGTTTATTAGAGCAAATATTCCCAGGCTGGGCTCTCCATATTCCCTAGTCATCACGAACTAGCCTTGATAAGAATATGTTTGCGCTGCAATGTCTCAATTTTGCTCCAGTAGGCAAGTGCTACCTTTTTTTTACATGATACGAGTGTAAAATGCCTAGTGTCCTTCAGACCCGACTCCCAGCAGTAGCCTTTTGCTGCTCAGACAAAAAGTACATGTGATTTGGGGTAATCCACACTGAAGAAGCTCTAGGACGGAGCTGACTGAATGAAAACAAAGCAAATGGGGTCCAAGTTTGAATCAGCATGGGATTTTTTTTCTTCTTGTAATGGTTTATAGTCTGTTTTAAAGAGACGGTCATCCTCACCCCGTGCAAACTTTGACCCGAAGCACCTTGCGCTGTGCAAAGAAATAGCTTTCTTTGCATTACACCGTGCTTCAAGGATTCAGCGCTCTACGAATTGCATTAACCAAGATGATCCTTTAAAATATACTTGCTTGGAAGCAAATCCCATTTGAAATAAAGCAGAGAGATTTAGCTTAACAAGGCAAACAGGGGAAAGAGAGGGAGAAGGAGCTGTTTAGCTAAGGCACCAAGAGGCGAGGCAGAGGGAGACCCTGCAGAAGAGGTGCTGCAGGGCTCTTGGGGTGAAGGAGATGCCATGAAGCTATGTGCACGAAAACGTGGGACATGCCAAACCATCAGAGGTGTGTTTCAAGCACCCTTGTCAGCAAGAGCAAGCGGAGATCGCTCAGGAGCCCTCCCTTGGTGGCTTTCATGTCACGGACCTGCAGCGAGGTGGCTGGGGGACACGCTGGTAGCTCACCTCTCCGCTTATTTCTGTCCTGACCCCATCTCCTGCTGCTCCTGGCTAGACCCCAGCCCTGGTCTGTTGTCTTCGTGCCTTTTCTGCCCTGTGATGGGAAAGGTTGCAGGTCCCTCTCACCCCCTCCTAGCCCATGCTTGCAGAGACCTAATGCAGCGGACAGCCCAACTGCTTCCTCAGTGCTTTTTTCCCCGGCTGGTCCCATGCAGGGCCAGCATCCTTGGCACTGCCTGGTGGCCTGGGCTCCGCACGCCACGAGGGTCCCCAAACGTGGGGCTGGGGACCACGGCTCCAGCATCGCTCGCTGTTTCGCTGACCTGCCTGCGCGGGGAGACAGTACGGCAGCATAAACCACAGCCAGCGTGCTGCTCCGGGGTGCCGCAAGGTCAGCGAGCTCCTTGTGCAACGTTTTCATGACAACTGGCCTAAACACGCAAAAACCCCTGCTGACAAAAGCACTCTCCGGCCAGGAGGAGAGGCTGGGTGGCTGGAAGAAGGCTGTCCGTCCTTGCAGCTCGAGGCGCAAGGAGCTTTGCTTGCAAGAAGACACAACCCCTCCCGCCCCTTCCCGCAAGCCAGTGGCTTTGGCAGTAAAATAAACGGAGACATCCCAGCTCAGCCCCCCCGGCTCACAGGGCTGGGGGGCAGATCCGGTTGCACAGTCGCGCACACACGAAGTCGCAGCCTCTCAAAACCTACGGCGCAAACCCTTCCGGCTGTTGCTCTTCCTCCATCACAGGGACAGGGATGGGTCCCCCCATTAAACCAGGAGGAGGAAAGCCCCCCAGCTCCACGCGGTGCCCAAGGGACCCAAGTCCTGGCTCCCTGCGGCACAGATAAGGCCGCAGAGGGACACGACACCAGTGTGCACGACTCCACGCCAGCAGGAAACCCCCCATAAATCAGCTCCCGCCAGGTGGGATCGGTGAGGACGCGTCCCTTCACGCTAAAGCGGGTGCAGGTACCGCAGCATCTGCTCCTGGGCTTTCAGATCCACGAAACGCAGGCCAGGAGAAACATAGGATGTCCCGCGTGCTACCTGGAAAACAGGGCCGGCGGCGCAAAGAGAAGCGATGGTCAGAAGCATCTTCAGCAGCGCCGGACCGGACCACGCTGCCCACCGCACCACCCGTGTGGCGGAGAGACAGGAACCCATCGGTGATGCTCTGTGCAAAGAAGGAGCCTGCGGGGAACTGCACCTTTCAGAGGCTCTCCGCACGGTCACGAGGCAGCCGAGCACTCGGCAGCTCAATCCTTGGATGCCACAGATCACCATCCAGCTCAGCTCCGAGTGATTCCTGGGCGTGCACCAACAGCCTTGATAGGAGCTCAGTAACCGCATCCCTGGATAAGCCTTTAGGTTCATTTCGAGGTCCCGCAACCCTTTAGAGCCCCACGGGCCCGATCCTGCAAAGCAGACAGCACGTCCTCTCACCCAGGCACTGTGCACCCGGGAAACCTGGAACCCACCTGGGAAGCAGAGAGGAGCCTAGCGCAAACCTCAAGCAGATTTAAGTGCTGACAAGCCCTGCCAAATCGCGCTTTCCCGAATTGGGCTCATCATTTCCTCTCTGGCTGCCATGTCATCATTTTAAAAAGAAAGAAAAAAGTCATTTACCACCTGGCTCCGGCTCTCCTCTCCGAAATGTCACCCTGTGTTTCCTGTGTCAGCAGCCACCCAGGAGCAGAGGCAGCCTCCAGCTCTGCAGCATCCTGTTCTCAACTGGTGCTTTAACCCCTGCAGACCTGGCGCTCTGCCACCGACGCGGCTTGCCCGAGGCCACGCATTTAAAAAAGCCGCACCAAGCAAAAACCAAAAACTTTCTCGCTCCCTCCTCCAAGTGCTGTGCACAGGGTGATCGCCTCCTTCACACAGATTTAAAATAAAAAGAGGTGAGGGAAGAAAATACCCACACCCAAACAGTACTCTCCCCTGTCACAGACAGCAGCAGAGATGCAGAGAAATTAAGTGACCTGCAAAAGAGCGCAGATTTCATTAACCACAAAATCATCGATGTTCCCCAGGTCTGTCCCTGCGACAGACCCATGCCAGCATGCCGCTGGGTGCAGAGTGACCCTCAGCAAGTCACTCCTCCGTCCCCGTGCCCAAGTCTCCTCTCCCTGGGGAAGCAGGAGCAACCTCCTTCACAACACGCAACGAGAACCAACTGTAAAATGCAGCATTGATATCAAGAAATAAGCAGAACACTTTTTTTTTTTTTTTATCAGGCCCTTTCATTGTATAAATAATTTATTTCAGTTCACAGCATTATGTCTGCATCTTTTAAAAAAAGAAGAAAAGACAGGAGGAACAGAGACGGACGGACAATGGCAAGGGTAGGACACGGGCAGCAGGATATCCAACACTGACGGGAACACCGCAAAGGTACCTGGGGAAATGAGACTGGTACCTTGTGACAGCTGCTAAAAAATAAAAAAAAAAGGTCATTCAAACGTATTTAGAGAAGACGCACAACCTTGCAAAAAGGCCCAGCTCGTTTTCAGAGCAACAACCCAGGCAGTTTCCCTTAACCGCTGTTTTGCCGAGGCACCTCTTCTTCCAGCCCACCGTAGGCGACGCACATCTTCATACCGGAAAAATCAGAGGATGGTTGTGAAACGTTACAGAAATACCACGGAAGCCATTAGCTACTAATTGGAAAAGTCTTTTTAATTATTGCAGAAAGCAGAGTTGGTGGCATCGGCGCCGCCACAGCATCCCACCTGGCTCAGCTGAACCTTCAAGCGTGCGCTGCCAGTTCAGCGCGCGCTTAAGTGCTCTGCCGAAAACCAGCCATTTCTCCAAGGGGATGCTCAGCTGAGCTGGGTGTAACGAACCCCCAGGAAGGACTGAGCTCCGTAAATGCATGCCACCAGGCTTTCCATGCTAGCATTCGCCAAGCCGAGACCTACGTCTCGACAGCAAGGAGGCAAAACCCACAACTAATAGCCTGCACGTGCCATTTTTAAAACCCGATCACTTTTGAGCTGGTGGGGAAATCATAGCTTTATATTTCGCCTCTAAAATGGGTCGCTCTCCAAAAAAGGGTTAATGCACGTGGCTTCTGTGGCATCAAAAATAAATATTTTTTTTTTTCTCTCTCTCTCTCAACAGCAAGTACCAAAGAGTTGGAGGTGACGACAAAGCAAAGAAAACCCAAGGAAGCGGGAACAGAGCCACCTGAACTGATGGGACCAGCCCACTCACTCAGCGCACAAGTCGGGACTCGCGTTGGGAACTCAAATCCCGCAAGAAAAAAAAATACTACTTGGCTGCAACATTTGTTTCCTAACCAAAAAAAACCGCTATTTGGAAGGTGCCGCGCTCATCGCTGCAAGGGGAGAATCAACTCCCTGAAACCCGAAGGGCATTTTTCTTTTGTCTGCTTGGTGGTTTCTCCTTGGCTGCGCTGGGAAGGGGTTTTCAAATGGGAAAGCTGGTGTAAAATCACCAGAAAATCCTGCCAGACTGCGTGGCTCAAAATTCAGGTTATTTCACCGCCCACCCCCCCCAGGGCTGCCCGCTTCTGCTCCGTGGGCAGCGTGGAAAGCCAGGACCCTGGTTTTCTCCTCCAGAGAGCTGGGTCCCAGGTCAAAACACAGCCAGCAAACGGCTTTTGGTCCCCAGGACCTCAGTCCCATCCAGGTACCAAGATACCCACCTGCAGAAGGAGGCGGCGGGGCCTGACCCTGCCCCGGGCGCTCAGCAGGCAGAGGCAGCCCCCACGGCTACTGCTGGCAGCAAGGGGCTCTCTGCTTTGATTCGGGTTTAAATCTTTATAAAAAACTAACCACCCCCCCCATGCTAGTCCCCCCCCCCCTATGTTTCTTCACACCCTGCCATTCTCCCGGCGCTGCCGAGTCCCTTTGCAGCAGAGATTTTGCAAGCTCTGGCCATCTCAGTGCCGGCAGCCGTCCGTCCTGCCCTGCCCTGCCCTGACCCCCCAAAACCCCCCGGTTAGCAAGCGCTGCCCTGACCTCCTGCACCGACTGCGGAGCAGCACGGTGACCAGTACCATGAAGCTTGCTTTTTTCTTTTCCTTTTTTTTTTTTTTTTATTTTTTTTTTTAAATAACCCCCGCTTTGGCTCACGCTAGCTGGAGCACCTTGGAGCACGCCTCTGCCTGCGCACAATAAAGACCTGCTCGGGGCTTTGCTTCAGAAGATGACACAACTGAGCCTGGGAGAAGGGGCACTCCTGGACAAGCCCCCCCAACACTTCCAGCAGCGTTCACCCAAAACCCTTGCCCTTTTTTTTTATTTTTTCTCCCCCCCCCCCCCTTTTTTTTTTTTAAGCAAACAGCTTACAGCTCAGTACCAGCCAGCAGCTGCTAAGCACCCCCGGTGCTCGGCAGCCTTATACCCCCCCGGGGCTGAACTGAAGGCTGCCGGTCCGTGCTCTGCACCCATCCGTGCCCTAAAACACCAGCCCTGCGGGGGGGGGGTGTGTGGGGGTGGTTGTCCCCCAACACCCATTTTGTGCTGGTCCAACCCCCCCGCTTTCAACACCCCTTCCCCCCGACGAAGGCGGGGCAGGGCTGCGGGGCTGCGGGCAGGCACCGGGGCGCAGCTGGAAGCCCCCCCACCGCTGACCTTGCCGAGCCCGGGCGCTGCTTTCACCCCCCCCCCCCCCCCCCCAGCATCCATCCCTCCCCGCAGCATCCCTGCTACACCCCCCCCAACCCCCCCCTCCCCAAATGCACACGGTAAAGATCCAGAAGCACGCTGGGCTTCTCTCCAATGCACTTCAACAGGGTCCTGCCCTGTTCGCCCCCGGCACACAAAAGCTCGGTGGTCCCGAAGGACGGCGGGGGTCTCGCCCCGTTCGCACGTCTCCAGCCCGGCCCGGGGGCCCGGGGGTCCGGATCCGGCCCCGGGGGGCACGGTGGTCCGCAGGAAGGGGCGGTGGGAGAGGGGAGACCCCGGCGCTCGCCCGCAGCCGGGATCTGGGCTTGGCTGGCAGGAGCGGCTTTGTTATCACCCCTGCTGTCTTTTCATGTGGAAAGGAGGCCAAAAAAAAAAAAAAAAAAAAGAGGGGAAAAAAAAAATACCAATTCAAAGAAAAAGGATCGCTTTGGTTCTCTCTCCCCCTCGGTTCCTTTGTCTGCTTCCCCATCCCTCCCGCGCCGGCGGGGCTTCTACCGCTTCTTCTTCTGCTTGAGGGACTTCCTCCGCTTGAGGATCATCTCGTAGAGCTTGTCCATGCCCTCCGTGAGCCCCTCGCCGATGATGGCGCAGGCGGGCTGGATGTGGTAGGTGGTGGAAGGGGTCAGCTCGTGGAGGGCCAGCTGCTTCTCGATCTCGGCCACCGGCAGGGACTTGGGCAGGTCCTGCTTGTTGGCGATGACCAGCAGCGGGGTACCCTGGTTCTCGGCGAACTTGGTCACCTTGTGCAGCTCCGTTTTGGCCTCCTCCAGCCGGTCCACGTCCACTGAGTCCACCACGTAGATGATGCCATCGGTGCAGCGGCTGTAGGACTTCCAGAGCGGGCGCAGCTTCTCCTGACCACCCACGTCCCAAAAGTGGCAGCTGATGCCCTTGGCCGTCCCGTTGCTCAGCCGGATCTTCTCCGTGTTGAAACCGATGGTGGGCACGGTGTTGACGAACTCGTTGAACTTCAACCGGTAGAGCACCGTGGTCTTCCCCGCCGAGTCCAGGCCCAGCATGACGATGTGCAGGGACTGGAAGGCGGAGATGTTGGAGGAGATGTTCCCCATGGCCTCGCCTCACGCCGCCCTCACAGCCCCGCGCCCATCCCCGCAGCCGCCGCCGGCCCGCAGGGGCACGGCTCGGGGTGAGCCGGGCTGGGCGCGGAGCGGGCAGCAGCAGGGGCAGGCAGCGGGCGGGCGGCGGCGGCGGCGGCAGCAGGCAGCGCGCGGGCAGCGCGGCTCCACGCGGCGGCAGCGCGCGGCACTGCCGGCCCCGCCCCGCCCGGGAGGAGGGGCCGCGCCGCCGCCTTCCGCCGGCTCCGCCCTCCCGCCCTGCCTGCACCGGCAGCTGCCCGTCCCCTCCCCTGCCTGCACCGGCTCCTGCCCGCTCCCTCCCCTGCCTGCACCGGCTCCTGCCCGCTCCCTCTCCTGCCTGCACCGGCGCCTGCCCGTCCCCTCCCCTGCCTGCACCGGCAGCTGCCCGTCCCCTCCCCTGCCTGCACCGGCTCCTGCCCGCTCCCTCTCCTGCCTGCACCGGCAGCTGCCCGTCCCCTCCCCTGCCTGCACCGGCTCCTGCCCGCTCCCTCTCCTGCCTGCACCGGCAGCTGCCCGTCCCCTCCCCTGCCTGCACCGGCTCCTGCCCGCTCCCTCTCCTGCCTGCACCGGCTCCTGCCCGCTCCCTCTCCTGCCTGCGCCGGCGCCTGCCTGTCCCCTCTCCTGCCTGCGCCGGCGCCTGCCCGTCCCCTCTCCTGCCTGCACCGGCAGCTGCCCGTCCCCTCCCCTGCCTGCACCGGCTCCTGCCCGCTCCCTCCCCTGCCTGCACCGGCGCCTGCCCGTCCTCTCTCCTGCCTGCACCGGCGCCTGCCTGTCCCCTCTCCTGCCTGCACCGCCCCGTCGCCCGGGGACAGCCCCGGGGGTCCCCCGGGAGCAAGTTCCCGCCGTGTCCTCCTGTGGTCAAAGCTTGGCCGTCCCTGCGCTTTGCATCGCCACCGACCACAGAAATCATTAAAAACCCCTAAAAATAGTTGCAGGCCAAGGCGTTACTCCATGCACGGAGGCACGAGGAGGGACCTTCTGCTGCACCACGTATAATCCCCGGCTGAGGGAACCGGGGGGACTGCAAGAGGCGTTGAGGCAGAGCTCTGCGGGGACGACTGGGGCCGTGAGCTGAGCCCGGAACGCGGGCGAGCGCTGGCCGGCTCCTGGAAAGGCAGAGCCTGCGCTGGTGCTGGGAGCTCGGGAGTCACCAGCACCCAGCGCGGTGCTGGGACACGGAGCACCTGCGTCCCCCAAAGCAGGTGTCGCAGTCTCCCAAAGCGGAGAGATGCCGGGAGGGGGAGAACCTCACCTGCGCTGAATCCAGGGCGGGGGGCACACTGCTCATCCTGCTGATAATGCTTTTTGCACCTCATACTTCATAACTGCTCTGAATGCCCTCAACCCATGTTAAAGCCCCTGAGGTCCCTGTGGCCAGCCAGCCCCCCAGGGCCCAGCACGGCTCAGTGCCCCAAGCCACGCGGCCGCTGGCCCAGCTACTCCTCCTTGAAGCCCCTTCCAGGCCAGCGTGGGGACAGGGAAGCCACCTCCGCCGCGTGCTCGGGGGAAGGCCCGCCCCGCTCTTTGCCCTTGCATTTATTTCTGGTATTGCTCCTGAGCCAAAGAGCAGCGGCAGGGTTGTTCCTACAATATTACCCATCCCCTCTTTTACAGCATTTGTAAAATAAATATCAACTGTATCTGACAGCTTAACTAGAAAGCCCCGGAGAAAGAAGTGTACTGCAGAAGACAGATACTGCTTTTAATTTAAGACGCTTTCACCACGCAGCGTGTAGTGAGGATTGTCAGGCTGGAGTGGGATAATTTCTCATCTTCATATTTCACCCAGAGGATGCGTGTTGCGGCTTTGCATGGAGATAAGATTACCTGCTAACACATGCCATCATTAAAAATACAGGCAGCTCGCGGTGATGGTCTCCGGAGGTGACACTGGGCGCAGTTTTGATGGAAATCACCATGTGGTGACAACGTGAAAAGTGCAGGGAGCTCCATCTGCCCCAGCATGCAGCTGGGAGAAACGCTCCTTAGCACGTGTGAGGCGGCATCGCCTCCGCGCTCTGCGCAGCCGTTCAAAAAGCAAGGCGCAGGCGTCGTACGGGCTGGAAAATGAAAATCTTTTGTGCAGCGGGGTTGTCCTGATCAGCTGGCCTTTGAGCTGGCGTGGGTTCAGGCTTTTCTCCGCGACCTTGTAAAGGTAATGAGCTTCCGAGGGCAAGTGGAGAAAGCTGTGAGTGATCACCTGACTCCAGGAGCTGGAGCATTAAAGAAAAAACCGCCAGAAATAGAAGAAGAGGGTCAAATCTGTGAGGGGTGTCACCAGCAGATCCGGCACCGCTCTCATCTCCTCTGCATGAATTGCTCCAGCAAAAGCTTTCTTAAACGCTGCTGTGACGGATAATCCCAAGGCAAGCGCAACCCAGGCCGCCCCAAGAATTAGTGGCTGATCCGTGCGCAGTAGATTTGGGCTTTAGGAATTTACCTTCGGGCTGTGAGCTCATGCTCAGATCCAGGAGTGCCCGGGCCAGCGCAGGAGATGCTATTTCAGCCCTCGGCAGCAGCCCCCGGGGAATTCCCCCTCTCCCCTCCATCACTTCTAACCCTCTCCCTCTCTCCTCCTTCACCCCCACTGCTGAAGACAGCTTTGAGCCTCAAGCGGAAAGGCTTCTTTTTCTAAACAGGCCACCAAAATTTCTTTCCCCCAAACAGCCAAAGTCCAAGAGAGAGACTTCCCTCCTCTTCTCCCCTCTTTTTTTCACCCCAGCGTTGATTGTGAGTTATAAATAAAGGCGAGATTAGATAGACAGGCTGATCAAACCTAGGGGATGTTCTAAAAAACGGCCCTCTATCAGATGATCCCAAGGGGACGGAGATAAACAGGAGCATTGCAGTAGTGAATTATGCTGCAGCTAATGCCAGCTATCCATAAATAAGCTGTTAAAACCTCCGCTGAATATTAAGTGCAGAAATAACAGTGTTAATCGCAGCCGAGAGGAGTCTGCCAAGTCCATTCAGTGGCAAAATTAGGGAGAGGAAACCCATCTTTTCCAGAAGCCCCCCCTCTCCTCTGCTTTTTCTGCTCCCCCCCCCCCCCCCCCCCGCCCCTTCCATCACATCAAGGTTAGGCAGCCAAGGTTAAAGCCAGCATTAGCATCTAAATGTGCGTCTGCGAGTATCTGACAAAGGCATGGCTCGCCGGTCCCCAACATTTCGCTCCAGCAGCAAGAAGACTGTTGCTGCCATAGTAACTGTTTTTAGGCACGGCAATTATTTCTTCCCAGCTCCCCCCATCCCATCTCCCTTCCCCCAGCTCATCCTGCGCTTCAAAGTATATTTTTTCTTTTTTTTTTTTTTTTTTTTTTTTTTGGTGAAACACAAAGGGCCGGAGCCCGCACGCATCCATCGCCGCCCTGCCCAGAGACAACAGAGGGATGCTTCCCGCGCTTCCACGGCCCACTCACGGATTATCCGTAATAGTGACTTGTAATCTGCATCCAATTAGCCCTTCATCACCCAGGCAAAGCGAAACCTTGCAGCAGCAGCTTTTGCCAGCGGTTTCTGGCAAAGCCGGTGACTTGGCGGGGGTAAAATTGGTTTGCAGAGAGCATCCCAACTCCTGGGTGCAGGACCCTCTCTCCCTCCCCTGCCCCTTCCTTCTTAATAGCATCACTCGCCTTAGTCTGCTCCCTTTTGTTTCTGCATTAGAAGCAGAGATACCAGCCCAAACAAAGTTAACAGGCGAGGGCTGTAATTAGGGCTGCCCCCCCTCTTCTTGGGGATCGCCGAGGCTAATTAATAGCATCCCCGTGACTAATGCCTGGGATGCGGGAACAGCGTGAAGGCTGCGCTGGGAGCCAGGACTGCGGCAGCCACCTCTCGAGTAGCTGCTGGTGGGACAAGGCACGGGACCGGCATCTCCAGCCGGCTTAGGGGGGCTGCTCCCCTCTTCTGCCAGGGTTTCATGGATGAGCTCTGCCCAAGCAGCGGCTTTCCTGGGCCCGCGTGAGCTGGGAGCGGCAGCGCTGGCTAATACAGCGTAGGAAAGTCTCATCCCTGTTTGCGAGCCCCGACGGTGGGGAAAGCCCTTGGGGAGGCTTTTGGGGGACAGCGCACCCGCGTCTGTCGTGGTCAGCATCCTTTCCTTGTGCCACTCTCCTTCCCGCCTTCATCCGCTCTTCCTTTCCAAGGACCTTCCAGCCCACTCACTGGATAACGAGGCCAGGTAATGCAGGATCATTAAGGGCTGAACAGCCTGCCGGTCCCACGGGAGTCTTTTGGATATTAACTCTGAGGGAAAAGAGCATTGTGGATTTAATGGGACTCCTTCCTCCCGGGAAAGGCAGTGCTTTATCCTGCGAGGCTGCAGAAGTGGCGTGGTACTACTAGGCATCCCCACTGAACGGGTTAATTGGGGAGCGCAAAGGGGCACAGGGGAATAATGAGAGAGAGAGACTGAATATTCCACAGGAGATTATCCCTCTAAATGCTCAATTCACATCTCTGCTACCAGTTTCTTGAGTGGTTTCTGGAGACAGCCTCACTTGGGTGTTTTTCTGTGCTTTGTCTCACCCACCCGTGCTCAACCCTGCGCTGGGAGGGTCCGCGTCCCGCAGAGCGGGGCCCTCCATCCCTGCCCATTTGAACGTGCAGGCTCTCGGGGCCAAGGAGGTCTGGTGGATCAGAGGAGCATAGTCCTGAGATGTCTCCAGGAGCTCCTGGGTGGATGGATGGAGGCAGGGATGGAGGCAGGGATAAAAGCAGCATAATAGTGGAGAAACGACTGAATCCACAGAGCTCCTAATGCAGGAGTGAGAAATAATCTCTTCATCTGCAGCGCAGCAGCTCAGCTCCATTTCGTGACCTCAGATGCTTCCTCAGGCCAAGTAAAGTCCTTCAAGGAACAATCGCCAGGAAATGCTAAACCAGCCACAAACTGAGGAAGAACAAATTCTTCCTCTAAAGGAGCTGATGTGAAAACAGCCTTACCAAGGCAGCACAAAATCCATCCAGCCCAGCACCGTGTCTCTGTAAGCAGCCAGGAGTGGAGGCAGTTGGAGGAGCACAAGACCAGGGCAGACGTGTATTATAATTTTCGGTGGGTTTCCTCCCTCCGTGAATTCGTACAAACCCCCTATGAAGCTTTACAAGCTTTCAGCCTTCCCAGCATCCTGGGGCAGAATGCCACAGCTTACCAATTTTTGCTGGCTAAAGAGGAATCGCCTCGGTGTGAAACTGCCTGGAAATGTCCTCTGCAAACTCACACATACCAAGTACAGGTTTGCAGGTTAAAGCAAGGTGAGCACAAGGGTTTTCTGGTGGGTTAGGTTGGGAATTTCACCAAAAAATCGCTCTTTTTTTTGCTATGCTTGCATCGCAGCCCTACCTCTGCCTGTCACTTTTTTCCCCCCTATCCATGAAATTTGGCAGGAGGAACTTGAGCAGGCAGAGACAAAAGAAGCAAGCTCTCTGCCTTTGTTCCCGCGATTTGCTGGGATGACAGACGTCATTTTTGCATGGCAAGTGCTGCGTCCTGCCGCTGCAGCTGAGTGCACCAGGAGGGGACGCGAGGCTGTCTCATACCGGATCAAGCAAAACATCACTTGAATTTCTCCCTTAACATCTACAGTTCGGTTTGGCTGCTTCCTAACTGACTGCTAGGATGCTTGGAACAAAATCTTGTGTGTGGAGAGTGAGGAAAGTCGGATGTCCTCCTTTGATCATTTTAGGGGTTGAGGTTTCAGCAGCTTTAGGGTTTATCTGCTGCATGTGCGACTCCATGCACCTAAATTGCCCTCAGAAGGGTGACAGGGACATTGCTAGCAGGGGTACTTCCCTGGTCCTTCTTCTCTGAGCACCTCCCGGCCCCCGGGGCCGTGGCTGCTGGGCAAAGCAGAGCTACCCCTTCTTGCAGGCGGGGAAGAAAGCCCTGGGGAAGCCCAAGCCAGAGCCAGGCCAGTCACCCATGGGGATCCCAGAGGAAAAGAGATGTTACTGGGGAACAAAGACTCTATACGGTTGGACTAGATGACCTTAGAGGTCTTTTCCAACCTTAATGATTCTATGATTCTATGATCCCCTCACCTCTGCTTCGCCAAGGACACATCTAGGGGTGGGTGAGATGTCTCCTGGGCTCAGGGCAAGGGAGGAGCAACCCTGTCCTCCCACCTGGATGAGCCATGATGCCAGACCCCCAACACCCTTTGCACAAGCAGCGCCTGGGGGGGAATAACCTCTCGCCCCTCCCTGGCTTCCAGCTGGGTGAATAACTGCTCTGAAGCACTGCTTTTGTGCTCACAAGCCTCCTGGGGCCAGAGGAGAGGAGACTGAAACCCTGCTGGTTTCATTACCCCAGGACACTGCCTTGGTTTTGGATACAAAGCACAATGCAGCCAAGTGAAAATCGAGGGGGAGAAAGTACCTGCACCCACCTGGACCCGTCCCCGGCGGGGTGTCCTGTGCTGGGGCACACGCTGAACACCCCCGCGACCCATCAGTGTAGGTGGGGAGGAAATTTGGCCTTGAAGGGCTCTTTTGGAGCTGCCCCATAATGTGGCAGCCTGGAAACTCAAAGAAAGGCTAAAACACTTCCACACAGGAGGAAGGATGCTGAATCCAGGAGGGTCAAGCACACACGGGTACGATGTATAGCGTGGTTCAGGTTTGCCTGCAGACACACGGTGACATATCCCTCCCTCATTCCTGTCCCGAGTAATGCTCGGTCTCAGCCACTCCCTACCCTGGCGTAATTCCTGCCCAAGGCTGCACGTTGTTTTGCCTGGGGAAGGAGTCAGAGCTGCAGATTTTGCCCTATAATTTTTCTGTGACACTCTGTCTCAAGAAAAAAAAAAAAAAAAAAAGAAAAGTGGATTAGCCTTGCTGCCAGTGATAAGCAGCAGGCTTAGAAAAACCCGCAGTTTCCCAGCACCCATTCCCAGGGCACTAAATCTTGGAGCCTACCGAGCTGCAAGCACGGCAAAGAGAGCGAGAGCGCAGCGCTGGTGGAGGTGTAGGGCTCCTGAATCCCCCAGTGCTCTCCAGCAGCACACCGGCATCTTATATTACCTCCTCAGGTCATCTGCACCACAAATTTCTGCTTAGCCCCCCAAAATGTCAGAGCACTTTATTTGCTGCCTGTCCTTTTTTTTTTTTTTTTTTTTTTTTTTCCCCTTAAAGAAGCTGCTCCATGGCCAGAGGGGAAAATCCTGCTGGGAGCTGATTTACCTGTGTTTAGCTGGGGTACGGTTGTTTACAGCTACTTTAGTCAGCTGGAGCCTGATTTAGAGAAAAAATGCACCAGGATCATGCAGGGGGTCAGATCTCAGCTACAAATCCACACCTGACTAATGCACACCAGCCTTCTCCTCCAGCCTGCCCCAAACTCCCCCTGTAGCAACAGCTTAAATAAACCAAAGCCTCCAGTCTGGAAGGGTGAGGCTAGTCCAGGGCTGGCTGGCAGTGGACAGGGAGCGTCCCTGCTCTCCCCCAGGCACTGTGGGCAGCGTGGGGGAGAGGACACCCCAATTTCAAGGCTGCACCCTGGGCAATCATGCCTGTTCCCTGCTGGCTTCCTTCCTCCAAGAGGCAGAGGCATAAATGCAGCATCGATTATTGCCTCCATCGCAGCAAGATGTGCCCAAGCCTCTGGGGCCCGGGGAATTACTGCTCTACTTAGCATCTTCCAGGCACAGTGGTGAAGGGACACCGATACCCTGCCGATGCGATTTCACATCATGCCGAACGTTACCTGCCTGCTAATTTTCACTCGATGCAGTGAAGCTGTAATTCAATCAAGTGAGGTCCAGGCCATGTAATGAAGTGTAGAAATGGGGCTGGAGCTGCATGTTCACATCACCGGGCTGCAATTACAGCCCAAGTGATGCTTCTTTGCTGCTGGGTAATTTCTGGCAGGGGGACGCTCCCCCCAGGAAGGAGGGCAAGCGTGGTGGGAGGTGAGCACGAAGAACGGGTCAACCTTGGGAAGGTCACCACGGGGGTACGTGACCTGAGAATGAGTCTGGTTTGGGGCTTTGCGGTCAAACCGTGGGAGGTCCATGCTGATGCTTGTGAGATTCAGTAGCCAGGGGCTGGGAGCGGGGAGAAACCCTGTGGCCCAGGGCCATGGGGTGCCAAGGGCTGGCGCTGTCGGTGTCCTGGTCCTGGCTGCGCATTTCTGCTCCTGCCAGCACCTATGTTTGCTGAGCTAAAAGCTGCCCTCTTTTGGCCTTTTATATTTAGTAACCTAAGTTCCTCTAGCTGGCTGGAGAAGCGGACTAAGAGCTGGGGCAGGAATTTCTTACAGCATCCTGGACAGCCAGCACTTCCTCACCCTGGTGCCAGGCGAGGCATGGGCACGGGACCTGCTGTCAGGTGAACAAGAAAGCATCTTCCCCTGCTTGAGCTTCACAGGTGGAGCCTGTCGACACAGAAAGACGAAGTCCAGGCTGATGCAGGGGGCCTTTGTGGCAGAGATTAATCTGGATCACCTCCATCCCGGAGCAGTGCTCAGTCACCAAACCGTCCTGCCCCCGGGCTCAGGCTCCAGCTGCGCCAGGGTCAGTCCACAGCCTGGCTGCAAAACAGCCGCTGCCAGCATGTGGCATTTGTTATCTGCTCTTCCCTTCCTGAAGTCATCTAAAATACATGGTCTTGTATGGATAACCTACCCCTGGGCAAACTCCTTTAACTGCACGGTTTCGGGTTGCTTTTCCCGTAGTGCTGTGTTATTTCCGAAGGAGGGTGGCAGCCCCTGGGGCGCGTGCTTGTGCTTACTGGCAAGTCGAGGGCTTGCAAATCAATGCCTCCCTTGCAATAAATGCCTCCCTTGCAATAAGTGCCTCCCTTGCATGAATTCTCCATTGGGATGCTCTCCAGGCCCCAGGTAGACAGCAGCAGCGGGTACCTATGTGACAATCACAGTGCTGGCATCTTGCTGTGCCTGCTACAGATGTAGCAGGTGAGGCAAGGAGTGCCTCCTCCGTCTGCGCAGCGCTGCGAAGGAGCCCTATTTCATACCAAACACCCTGTGGCACAGAAGCATCCCCCTGCACTGCTTGGCAGCGGAGCCAAAACCAGTCCAAGGGGGTCAGGGCCAAAAGGACCTCCCAGAGATGTGGTGAAGAGGGACGACTGGAGATGACATTGGCCTCTGTCCTGCTTTTCAGAAAACCAAAGCCAATAAAATAAAAGCAATCCGATTTAACCAGCCAGGGAAGGTTCAGCAAGACTGGCAAAAGCTGTTTTCTAGGGCCACCTGGTGATGGCCCGGAGACAAGCCTTGCTTTTGGATTTCGGGGGCCCAAAGGAGCCCCTCACACCTGGCGGCTCTGGGGGCTGTGGCCTGGCAAAGCACTGTCCCTTCCCACCCCTTCCCTTCCCATCAGATACCGAGTCTAATCGGCGCACACATCGTTGCCTCGGGAAGCCTGTGTTTCCAAAGCGTGCGTTTCCCATTTAATGTGCAGTTTGGCTCCCGGTGTTCGGTCATTAAAAACCAAAAAGCTGGTGTGAAGAATAAAAAAGCAAAGCAATGTGAGTCGACCCATGGGGAGTTTTGTTTGCTGCTGAGAAAGGCAGCAGCTTTTTCACCCTAAGAGGTATTGGCCTGTGGGGCTCCCTGGTAGCCACAACTAGGGTGTAAATCAGCAAGGATTTGAGCAGTGAAGAGCAGAGAAGGACGCACACGTGCTGCGGAGGGGAAGGAAGGTGATCTGTCCTGTCTCCTAGGAGCAAACGACCATGCTGGCAGCACCCAGAGCACCCAAACCATCTCATTAAGCTTTGTTGGCTCCTTCTTCACCCAGCTGACAGCCTTTCCCCACCAGCAGCTACGTCCACCTCTCACCCAATCCAGGCTGTGGTTTCCCCGTGGCATATGCACATTTTTGCTGCTGCGAAGCTGTCCTATCCCCATCGGTCCCCACCCTGGCTGTCCCCAGGCACGAAGAGCCGACCAGATGGGCTGTGCCACGTGCGCTCGGCGTTGCTCTCTGCAGTGCCCCGGGAAAGCCAGCGACCTCTCAGCTTCCCGGCTCCTTACATTGCTCCTGCTTGTTCTTCTGCTTAACTCCCTGCAGCCAAGGGGAGGGAGGGACTGAACCCACTGCACCCAGTAAGGTCCCCACTGGTGTGGGGGCAGTGGTCACCCACCAGCAGATGCTGGGGCTCCATCAGTCCAGGCTGTGGGGGACTGCAGGGGGACAGTTACTTGGGGCTGACCACCTCTCCGCAAGCAGAGATCAACCCAGCCCAGGCTTTCGAGAAGGGCAATGGATGAACCACCCAACAGCATCCTCCTCAGCAAGTGGACCTTTTCACTTCAAGCACACGCCGGTCCTCAGAGCAACTGCCCAGCACCACGAAGCTGGGCGGCAGAAGGGTTATTTGCATTTATAGAGCCTGATTTGTAAAGGCTGAGGGCAAAAAAACCCCAAACCACCCCACGCCCTCTGCAGCGATAAAAGATTTGCCTCCGACTGCTGCAGTTCCACCTTGGTGGGACTCTTGCTCTTGTGCTCTTGTGTCGCTAGAGGGAAGCGTTGACCGCTGGAAGGAGCTGGTGCCCGCAGGGTCCCCGCTGTCCCCGCCCGGGTGGTGGCACCCCGGGGCTGCCCCGCCGCCGGGCTCGCTGGGACACGGAGGGCATCGTCCAGCCCCAAAGGTCCCGGCCACCATGCACTCTCCTGGCTCAGACAGCAGTTTCATTTTAGGGGTCAATCCTGGGATCAGATCCTGTTCACCATCTTTATTAATGAGCTGGATGATGGGGCAGAGCGTACCCCCAGCAAATTTGCAGATGCCACCAAACTGGGAATGAGTGGTTGATACTCCAGAGGGTTGTGCTGCCATCCAGAGGCACCTCGACGAGCTGGAGAAATGGGCCAAGGGGAACCTCATGAAGTTCAACAAGGAGAAGTCCCCCCCCTACACCTGGGGGGGAACAGCCCCGGGCACCAGGACGTGCCAGGGGCCGCCCAGATAGAAAGCAGCTCTGCAGAAAAAGACCTGAGGGTCCTGGTGGACACCAAGTCGAACATGAGCCAGCAGAGTGCCCTGGCTACGAAGACAGCTAATGATATCCTGGGCTGCTTTAGATAAGGTATTGCCAGCAGGTCGAGGGAGGTGATCCTTCCCCTCCACTCAGCACTGGTGAGGCTACCCCTGGAGTGCTAGGTCCAGTTGTGGCTCCTCAACACAAGACTTTCTGGAGAAAGTTCAATGAAGGGCCACGAAGATGATGAAGGGACTGGAGCACCTCTCCTATGAGGAAAAGCTGAGGGAGCTGGGACTGTTTAGAGAAGAGAAGGCACAGGGGGATCTTATCAATGTGTATAAATATCTGCAGGGAGGGTGCAAAGAGGACGGAGCCAGGCTCTTTTCAGTGGTGCCCAGAGACAGGACCAGAGGCCACGGGCACACGCTGAAACATAGGAGGTTCCCTCTGAGCATCAGAGAATGCTTTCTCACTGTGAGGGTGACCGAGCACTGGCACAGGTTGCCCAGGGAGGGTTGTGGAGTCTCTGTCCTTGGAGATATTCAAAAGCCTCCTGGGCATGGTCCTGGGCAACTGGCTCTAGGTGGCCCTGCTTGAGCAGGGGGGTTGGACCAGATGGTCTCTGGAGGTGCCTTCCAACCTCAGCCATTCTGTGATTCTGTGATTCATGCGTGGCTTCCGTCATGCCAGCGCAGTTTGGCAGAGGGAACGTCACCCGTGTGCCCCAGGCTGAGTCTCTGCTGCTCTTGCTACCATCTTACTGCTTTAGACCCATTCCCAGCGCACATCCCCGACCCCAAATGGGTTACAAATAGTTAACCCAGAGGCTGCTGCATCCCTGGAGGCCAAGCCCAATCCGGGAGACAGAAGACAGAAAAAAGTGAAGACAGAAAATTGCTGCTACTAAATGATACCTTAAATAAATTCAGCTTCCCTTCTTATGCATTCAGGTCTTGTTTAAGTTTTCCTGTAGATTGGGGATGCAGAAGAAGCAATTTAGATTGAGGAGATTAATTAATTAGTGTCAGGCACAGGGAGCCCATTCACCAAATGGGAATGCTCCAGAGAATTTAGAATTGTTTCAAGCTTCTTTTTTTTTTTTTTTCCTTTTCAAAGATTAGTATTTCTAAGATGTTTGTTATCTACCATCAATCTGTGACAATAAAGTAAGAAGCCAGTTCTTCTGAAACACAGATAGCGTCACCACTATTTCTTACTGTATGTCTTACAGTAATTTATATTCTTCGCTTTAAACCCTGGGAGAAGTGATGAATTGTTAATCTTTGCTTTCCTTGTAAGAAAAACCTTACTTTTTTTTTTTTTTTTTTTAAATCTTATGGTTTCGAGCTAGTTGCAGAATGGAGAGGTAAGAACCATGAATAGTGAATGAACCTTCCTGACTTTTAAGAAACCAAGCCAGGGTCTTGGGGTGTTTGATGTTATCAGTCTTGCTAGCCCTGCAGGAGGGCGTACGATGGCATTTTCAAGATGGTTTGGCCAGGCCTTTGCACTGAACATGAACATAAATCAGTCCACAGGGCTTTTTTCTTAGCCTGGAACAAAACTACCGCTGAATCCTGCAAAACAACTTTCTCCTGTTAAATAAGGCAAAAAACCCAGTGTGAATCATGACCATAACCAGCTGAGGGGCTGGGAACGAGGTATGGACCCCAGGAGCTTGCCCAGAGCCGTTCCCACCAGCACGAGGTTTATTAATCATGGAGGAAAGGTTTTGGTGACATGGAGGGATGCTGTGGTGCCCAACGGGGGCCAGCTCTCATCTTCCAGGCTCTCACCTCACCTGACAAACATAATAGGGCTCAGCATGGATAAATAGAAGTGACTGCTATTTTCTAATGAAGCTTTACACGGGTGACAAAAGCCATTTTACACGGCCTGCCCTGCATTGCTCCACCTGGCAGCGGGAGATGTCCCTGCCCGTATGGCCACAGCAAGTGCTCCCAGAGGCCGGGTATGCCCATCACCCCGCTATGCCTCTCCTGAAAATGTTTCTTGACGTGTTTTCCCAGCTGTGCTGCCATGGCACACCGTGTATTTTCAGCCTCTCCTCTGTAAACACCTACCTGGGGACATCTGGTACAGCAAGCGCCATAGTGGCTCTGCCCTTACTTCTGCCTCTCATTGAGTGCCTGCAACTCAGGCCACCGCTGAGCTCACAAGCTGGTTTTCCAGTAGAGCCATTTGGAAACTCTTTAACCCTTTTGGTGGATATTCTGGTGGCCGAAATAAATGATGATGCAGGGAAGATGTGGCAGGAATGGATGACACATCTCCCAAGCTCTCTTGCTCCTCCAATTGTTTTCAGCTCCCCTTGAGCCCAGGGGACATTTCAGCGTCCACCACCTACTTCCATGAGGAGCTGCACCCTGGAGGAGCCACCTCCTCTTGTTTGAGCTGAGCTTTGCCCCTGCCAGCTTCATTTGCTTCCTCCCTGGGAACACCCAGTCTGTCTGGAGGAGGCAGCATCTTCCCCTTTGAGAAAGGGCAGGGGAACAGACCTGAAAGTCCAGTCCTTCAAAAGAATACATCGAAATTGCCCATAAAGGAGGAGCTGGGAGCCCAGGTTTGCTACTGTGAAGGTGGAAGCTCCTGAGCCGCTTCCAGCTGCCGCAACAGGAAGGAAAGGCAGCAGTCTCCCAGGAAAGCTGGCTCCCCGGGGACTGTCTCCCAAACTTCAGGGATTTGGGAGCACAGGGGAACATACGTTGAGTTTTATCCAAATACCCAACATAGGCTGGTATGTGGTGTGGCATCTGCTGTTCCAGAAATGGGAGTGCTTCCCACGTGGGTCACTGGAATGTGAGATGATTGGGATATGAGATCAGGGCTGGAAAGACGATGTCACTCCAAGTCATCCTCTCTGACATTGCTGCTTGCCAAGACATTAGTCCCCACATGAAGATACTGCCAGCATCCTCTCCTTGCCCTGCTGCACTCTAAGTCCCGCCTGTGGGTAGCTGGCTCTCTCGCTAGTCGGCTTGGTGGGGCCGGGCTGCTGCAGTGCAGGATGTCCTCAGCACACCATGAAACGACCTTGAAGGCAGCATCTCGGACGTGGGCTCCAACAGCAGCGGTGTTCGAGCTGATCACTGCAGGCAACAAGGGCGGTGGGGAAGAAGTGCTGCAAGCATCCCCCGGGGTATGGTCCCATCACAGCCTCCGGAGGCGGTTTCCTCCCCAGAAAGGGACATACTAGCCACACTGAAAGGTGAAAGTCTGCTCTAGGAATTTTTTTGTCAAAAGAGATAAACGTCCCAGCTTGCGTAGCAGGGAGAAATGGAAACGGATTGGAGTACCTCATTAGCATCACTTAGACTAGAGGAAAGAAGCGCTAAAAAGTAGTCTGGTGATTTGTTCTCCTTTAAAAATGTCCCTGTCATCACGCTCCATTATTTATACCGGCAGCACTGTTGGCACTGAGCCTAGTCTGGGAAGAGAAATAATACGGAGACGTCCCCTCCTCTTTCTGCTGCTTTCCCTGCCTTCCCTACGAAGGAGACGTGGGTCTGCATTAGGTTATGTGACAAAAGCCCTGCCTGGGACCCTCCTAGGGCTGTCCCATCGTTTGATGTGACACTCATCAAATGAGTCAATGACCTTTAGGACTCGCTGCCTGGCGGTGTGGGACGCATTATAGGGTGCAGGAGAAGGGCAGCTTGGGGTTGCACGGGAGTTATGGGATGCTTAGGCCGGGAAAGGGTCGGCTGGGTCTGGGGCGTGCAGCCACAGCAGCCTCACCCAGCTCAGGATTTGGGGCACTGTGTTTTCCCCTAACAGCTCCTTCTTCCTAAGATGGACCCATCAGCCCCACCTCTTCCACCACCCCAGGCTGATGCTCAGAAAATCATGATTTTGGGGGTTGTTGGTTTTAAAATTTGCTTTTCTGAATTTGCCTTTTGCTTCTGCTCTTCTAGTGGAAGTTCAGGTAACAGTGTCGGTCACTGCTGTTTAACCCTAAAGCTTGTAAACCTCAGAAACCTGAACTTCACATTTTGTAGGGGTTTGACTCTAGGGCTTGGAGCTTCAAGAAAAAAAGCAATCCCTTGCTCCAACTACGTTCAAAGACTGCGAAAAATTAAGGACAGGTGCTTCAAGTTTTTGTGGAAAACACAAAAATCCTCATTTTTATACACCTTTTTAAACAAGAGGGAAACACACCACCCTTTCCCTCACCCCCCTTCACTTCCCATCCTGCTCTGAGCATCTTCACTGTTAATTCCCATCGATCTCAGCCCAACTTTCAGGTCTTTGACAAATTCCATCTGTTCATGCCACATGCAAAACTCCAGCTCTGATTTTCTGTAGAGGTCACCAGAGACACCAGGACCAGTTAGTTTTCCTCCTGAACTTTCTCAGCCCTCTGGAGCCAACTGTGACTCAGCTGCTGCAATCAGGAAATAACAGGGAATGGCAGGAATACCCATGGGGGAATACCCAAAGAATCATATTTCTCTTTAAGAATGCTTTTACTGCGACCTGCTCGCCAGCACAAATGACTGTCACCCAGCCAAGTCCCAAACTGCATTCCCTTGTTTTCAAAGCGTTAAAGAAATATCACCTTGTCATCTGTTCTGGCTGGGCTTTGGAGAGCTGCGGAGGTTTCCAAAAGCTCATTTCACTTGTGTCTTTGCAAGGCCTAGGGACATCTGTGCCAGGGAGAGCTCACACCTCCGGTGTGACCCCAAGGAGGAGTTTGGAAGAGAGAGGAGCTGCCCACAGGGACATCATTGCAGGTGAAGGTGGCAGAAGATGGGATGGGTTCAACCCCACGGTGACATGAAAGCACCGTGACACAATTTTGAGCATCTCTGCATGCCTCTAAACTATTTGCAGAAAGGGAGCAAATAGGGGTTTGGAGCAAACAGCAGGCAAGGGGTCAATGGCAGCAGTGGGTTGTGTCTGAGGCATCGCTCATGTCCTCGGGGCTGATGCTGGCACTGATTGCCTCCAGCAGCACAGAGTAGGCTGCTACCAGACCTGCACACACAAATTGGCCATGCCGTGGCCATTCAGGAGCAGCAGATTTTAGGGAGTCCTTGGCTCTGTCTCCCCAATAGTTGCCCACCAACCTCTAGGGCAAACTAAAGAGGGATGCGCAACCATTAGACAAGGAAATTTGGTTGGGAGAGGAGGCGATATCTAGTAGCAGGCAACCCTCCTGCTGTTCATTGTAGACTGACAATCTCATGCTGCGCCTCCCGTTCCCGCCTGCGGGATCTCTGGATGCTTTGCCCCCTCTCAGCCGCTGTCGGGCACGGGGGCTGTGCCACGTGCAGGGAGCCGGCTGGGTGGGGGCTCACTGAGGACCCCCGGCCCTCCTGGAACACCGTTGCCACCATCTCATCCAGGGCACCCCAGGCACGGGATGAGGAGGGGGCTGGAGCCCAGAGCACGCAAGGCGAGGTGGAGGGCAGCCCCTGAGCCCAAGGGGCAGCAGAAGGACCAAGGGGAGCCATCCCCGGGAAAGGGGCCCTCAGCTCCCCGGCCTCTCCTCCTTCTCCCACATTAGGGCATCTTTCAGGCCACGGGCCCCCAGCTCCCAAAACGGCCACGTTTGGCCACCCGCGTCACCATCACAGTGGCCTGCTGGTGTCACAAGACACTGCCTTTGTTCTGGGCCCTGTAAATACAGGGACCCCAGCAGCCGGCCCACGATTCGCGCAGCTTCGAGGCCCTCTCATGCCAAGAATGCTTGGAGCCAAGAGGTCCCACAGCAGCAAGGCGGGCGGCTGCCCACCTCCGAGTCGGAGAGAACAGCGATGGCTGCAGGAGCCGTGGACGAAGAGGAAGTGGTGTCAGGGGGGAGGCACCATCAGCTGCGTGGTAGCGACGGCCGTCGCTCACGCGGCTGATGGTGTGGAGCCCATGGAGGTGGATCCGCCCAGAGACCAAGAAGAGCCGATGGAAGTGGATCCCCCTCCAGCACGGCTCCCCCGGCACCACCACACCGTGCCAGGGCTCCCCTCCGCGACACCGCGCCGACGCCAGCGCGGGAGCGCCCAGCCAGCGCCCTACCCTCGGCCCAGCCTCCGCGCCCGGCCTTAGCTGGGAGGCCCAGCCTCCGCGCCCGCCGTCCTGCGGGCTCCCCCATTCCACCTCCCGGCAATCAGCAATTATTTTGCCGATTGCCGCGGGCAGCGTGAGCCCTTCTCTTCCCCCTCCCCCACCCCTCCTGAAGGGGTGCCACCTCCTCTGCTCTGAACCCCAAGAAAAGGGGACCAGACGACATGGCTTCCGCCGGGCTGCTGTGCTGAGGCGACGGGAGTCCGCCCTCAGAGGGCCACCGAGGCCCTGGGGCCTGGAGGTGGGGTTTCTTCAGCCTGAGGACGAGGGTGGTTGAAGATGAAGCCAGACCCTCCGGGACGGCGCTCAGAGATCAAGCAAAGAAGTCAGAGAGACAGCTGTTCCTCTGGAGAAGCGGAGGACCGCAGGCCTGCCAGGAAGAAGTGCTGGCCTTCAGCATCGAAGTCCCTTCTAGCTGCCTCAATAGGAGCTCTTGGCAAGATTGTTTATTGCCTAATTTTAAAAAACCCAATAAGACACGAAGAACAGTAAAGATGCTTTCCTCCTCTCTCATCTGGTACTGGGGCGACTGCGCCTGGACTCCTCTGTCCCCTCCTGGTCTCCCCAGCCCAGGATGGACACTGATGGGGGGGTGTGGGCCCAGCCCAGGGCCTTGGAGATGGCGAGGGGCCAGGGCACACGAGGGCAGGCTGAGGGAACGGCCTCTGGCCGTGAGGGTGGTGAGACCTTGGAGCAGGTTGCCCAGAGAGGCTGCGGATGCCCCATCCCTGCAAGTGTTCAAGGTCAGGTTGGTCGGGGCTCTGAGCAACCTGATCTAGTGAAAGATCGGAACTGGGTGATCTTTAAAGGTCCCTTCCACCCCAAACTGTCCTATGACTGGAGAAAAGGAGGCTGAGGGGAGACCTTCTCGCTCTCTACAACTGCCTGAAAGGAGGGTGTAGGGAGGTGGGGTCGGTCTCTTCTCCCAGGTAACAAGCGATAGGACAAGGGGAAATGGCCTCAAGTTGCGCCAGGGGAGGTTTAGACTGGATATTAGGGAATTTTTCTTCACTGAAAGGGTTATCAAGCACTGGAACAGGCTGCCCAGGGAAGTGGTTGAGTCGCCATCCCTGGAGGTATTTAAAGGACGTTTGGATGAGGTGCTTAGGGACATGGTATAGTGGTGGGCTTGGCAGTGTTAGGTGAAGGGTTGGACTCGATGATCTTAAAGGTCTTTTCCAAGCTATACAATTCTGTGATTTTGTGATTCTGTGACATTGCTTGAGGTTTGTTAGCAAAGAATCCTTCCATTTGTACAAGCATCGCTGACAAGAGGGTCTCCCAGCGGGGCCCTCCATTTTCAAACGCCATCCTCCGTACAAATCTGAACTGAAGGCAAACACTGAAGTTCCTCTATTTTTATGATTTTGTGAGGAAGTAGTGGCATAAGAGTTGTGCCTTCGCAAGAACCTTGCATGCCAGGAATACTGATTTCCTCCAGATCTGTTAACCTTAACACACTTCTGCAATGGGCACTTCTGCAAAAGAAGCTGCAATGGGCAAGCCTTTTACTACAGATGTTGAAAGAAGAATAAATATAGACAGACTAAAAATATTATAAATGTTGATTTAAATTAAAAAAGCTGTAAAACTACAACACAATCTCTCTCGGTTTACCTTTGGTGGAAGCTTTCCTTCACTTAGAACCAAAGTATCTCCTCTGCAAACGTTAAGTTCCTTCAGAGTGGCGTTCTGCAGGAAGAGAAAGCACAGTATCCTTGTAAGTCTACATGTTCTTGCGCTTTGTTTCCTAAAGTCTATGACGGTGGCTTTTTAAGCCATGCATGCCAGAGGCCCAAGGTGTTTTGCTTTTCCACCAAAGAGCACAGAAATATCCATTTAACATCCACCGCTGGGAGACAGCGTTGCAGCAGCACGCAAGTGTTGCACCTACAGGAGGCTGCTCTGCAGGAGCCCTTCCAGAGCATCCCGTCGAGCTGTGGATTTCCTTTGCACCTCCCCATCTCACCAGCTGACACCTCGTGCTCCTTTGTAGATGTATCTTTAATGCACGGTAAGCCTAGGCTTTAGAAAAAACTACGTGGATGTGGCTTAATCCTAGTCCCTGAAAATAAGAGGCAGGTGCACAAGATTTACATTTTAACCATGGGCATCCCAACACTGTCGTCATAAGGCCCTGTGAAAATAAAACTCTGTGTGTGTACTAATGTAGCACGCACAAAACCACCACGCATTTGCTTTAATGCGGCTCTCTTCAGGGAAAGTCTCTAACGAACAATGGAGTAAATAAACGACCGCATGATTCAAGTCAAAAACAGGATCCTCTTACTTCCTGACTTAATGCTTCCCCTGCTTCATAGCACCAGTCAATCCTTCTCAAATGCCAGTTGTCACCTACCAAAAAACCAAACACACGCATATAGAAAACTAATTAGCCAACAATGCTGTTTCGAAAAACCATTACAAAACTCTTAATAAGTGTTAAGGGGTTCTTTTGCTTGTTTTTTGTTTGTTAAACACGACTCTGACAAATTGAATGAAGTGCCACCTTCATGTCCTTCCCCAGACCCTAGAAACACTTCGCTGTTTGGAAATGGTCTTCTCTTATTTGTATAAATGTCTCTTCCTCGCCATGGCAATTTCCAGCATGGATGACTGGATAGAGGGATTGCAGGATGGCCAAAAGAGTGGAAAGCACGAGGAGCTTGGCAGGGTGCAGGGAAAACAGAGCCTAAGAAATCCTGGCCAGGAGGCAACGGACATTGTTGACTTCTCTGAGGGCCAGGAGTTCACCCAATAATTTTAACTCTGCTTCCGCTGGCTGCAGGGTCTGCTGTTCTCCAGCTTCAAATAGCTCATAAATAGCTTCTCATGGGTAGTTGCCATTTCCTCACTAAAAATTGCAAAATTCAGCAAAAAAGTACCAAAGGTGACTAATATCTGGGACAGAGTATCTCCCATCCATGTCCATTGGCATGGTCAGGTGCTTTGGACCCATTGCTCTGCCTGCTGGTGGTTCCCATGCGATGCCCCTTGGTAATGAGTCCTCCCTGGGTGCCCTCCTTCCCAGAGGAACCAGTCTGTCCTGCAGCCCACGGCCCTGCTGGGAAGAGACAAGGTCAGCGTGGCCCCTCCAGGCTGTGAAAGCAAATGTGGGCTCATGTGTTGGCCAAGGAGCTCCTTGTCTTCTGGCCACTGCCAGGCCACAGTGTCTGACCTGCATGCTGGGTGGGAGGCTCAGGCCACCAGGATCTGCAAGGCTCAGAAGGGAGATGGCTCCAGAAAGTCATAGGGGATGAAAAGACACTTGAAAAATTACTTTCCACCCCAACAGTGAAAGAAAAATAACTGCATGACTCCCTCTGCTTGGGTGGGCAGTGCTCATGTGCCCAGGAGAGGTGGACATCCACACCAAAGCATTTCTTCAATTCCTTAAGCATGCAAGAGAAGGAGCCCAGCCCTCCTTGTGAGTGCAAATCTCAAGGCAAGCTGAACACTGAAATTGTAATTATGTGTGTTTGCGACTTTGCACAATTAAGGCCAAATAAAGCAGGGTCTGCATCCAGGCATTTTTCCCTCCATCAGCAAGGAAAGCAAAACATAAAATGAATGTGCCTCTGGGGAAGAAGAAGTGATGAGTTAGGATTTTTGGGGGACAGCAGACTATTAAAATAGATCATCATATTAAAAAAAAGAAAAATGAGATAAGGCAACAGTTTGCAGTAACTTTTTTATAGACACAGAAGTTGAAACTGCAAAGAGGCTTTTGGGGTATAGAGAGTGCAATAGGTTTTTTTATTTAAGACATATTTTAGTCTGTGATGGTAATGAAAGTCCACTAGAAAAATAGATGGTATCTTTCTTGCCTTATTGTCAGAAGAAATTATTTAAATCACAGGTTCCCACTCACTGTTTTACCTCATGATTGGAGTCAGTGATTTAAAACTATCAATTTTATTCTCATTTAATATTTGCCTGGGTTTTTTTTTTCCCAGATGTGTAAGTGAATCAATGGTTCCCATGCTACAGTTTTGTCATTCTTATTGCTAGTGAGGAGGAGAGGCCTTATCGATACCAATGTAATCACACGTGTATAATTTATCATGGATACATGCTAACCTTTACTTCTTGTTATATTCAGCAGTTGGATGTTGGGCTGGAGGCACCATATATGCATATATAGAGTTGTATGTAGGACATTGACATGTGAAGGTGTTGGGTTTCCCAGACGAGTGCTGCTTTCCATCTCTTCCTCTCCCTGCTCATTATTTTAACCCATTGAGCTGATGGGTCTCTGAAACCCTTGGTTTGCTAGAGGTTTGGGGAAGCTGGCGGTTGGGAGGAGATGCTCTGGGACAGGCTTCCAGCATCACCTCCGCAGAGGAGCCATAGGTAGCTTTGCAAAGGAGAAGCGCAGCGTGATTAAATGAGCCCTAGTCCTCTTGGGGACCGTACTCAGAGAGCAAGAGGAACTGTGCCTGTAGCCAAACTTTTCCCAGAGAGGCAAGTACAGCCTGTTTACAGCCATCACGTTTCTCCCATGAGGATGAGACGCAACACCTCCATTTGCTGCTCTCTACATTAATTTAAAATCTTCCAAGCTTACGAGGTTTTCCAACTCTGGATATATAGTCTTGCCATGTTATCATGCACCACCCTGCCCCACGGGAAGCGTAAGCAGGCAAGTCTTGTGCCCGAAGCGTGCTGCGACCTCCAGGGTCCTGCAGAAATCGGGAGGTGAGCAGGGCAGGGGCAAAGCCCTTTTGGGAAGGAGCAGCCTTAGGTCTGCCCGGGGAGGGATGGGTGTGCTGGGAGCGTTGCCACCACTTTCCTGCCTCTGCCCCAGAGCTCCTGTGCGGTGCTGAGGAGCCACTTAAAGGCTCCCAGAATAAGGCTGTTGGAGACGAGCTTGTCCCAGCACAATTTAATCTCCGAACACTTGATGGTGCAGCCTGTAATGGTACACCCCAGCGGTGCTCTCTGTTTGCTGCAAACATGGGAGATGCGTCAAAGCTGAGCACAATGTTCAGTGGGGAAAATGTCAGGTGTGACTCACCGCAGCTTACCGGCAGCCTTACGTCCTCACCCTGCACACCAGCTTGGATGTGCCGTGGGATAGAGTGGTCCATCACTCCCGATTTGCCTCTACCACCAGCTGTGATGTCCATGCCTCCTTTGTGTCTCTCTCAGGAGCCTTTCCCAAGGTGAGCCCTATCTCCTTACTTTCCCCAGGTGAGGAGACCTTCAGCCTAGGCCTGATCCTCCACGCTCCTCTCCTCAACACCTTCCCTCCTCTCTCTCCTTCTCCTTGGCCTTTTCCTGGCTTTTGCAAAAACCATCCTCCCCACCGGTGCTACCTGTGGCCCTTGCGATGCATGTCAGGACACCAGCATCCCCTCTTTCTTTCCTTTTATGGCACTCCTCCTAATCATAAGATCTGGGCCTCACTTCTTCGAAAACCATTTCTCAGGGGGCTACCTGCTCCTCACGCGTAGGGATGTGCAGGAGAGCTGTCACCAGCAAGTGTGGACCCTGGTGGAGGAGCTGCACGTGGTGGAGGAAGAGAGACTGCACAGGGACAGCCACGCTGGGCATGTCTCCACGACTGGAGATGGAGGCCCATGTTTTTCTCCAAAGAAATGGTGCTTCTCATTGAATGTGGCCCAGGAAAATCCTGGTTTGGCCGTTCAAAAGTAACCTTCTTCCAAAACCAGGAAAGGCCCTTACTGCCTGCCTGCCCGAGAGGAGTGAGAGAGCTCCTTTCCATGGCTCAGCTCAACATTATAGTTTTTTCCTCGGTTGAGGGAGTTTGTCTTTCACTCTGTTGGCAGCATTTTTCTCCAGCATCTTTGTATCAAGGGCGTAACATCTCCTCACACTGGATTCAGCCTTGCCCCAATACTTTTACTGCTTCAGCTTCTGCCAGGAGGTGGTCAGCCCCCACTATGGGGTTTGCTCCTTACCCTTGGTGTCCCACCAGATTACCTCCACCGTAGCACCCTTACTCTGGGGCTTTTCTGATCAGCGCATGAAGAGGTACCTGCAACTCCCTTGTGTCGTACAAAGCTGTTCCGGAAGCTGGTGGGAGGACTGTCTGTCCATGGGCTGCGGCAGTCAGCAACAGAGGGTTGCGGATGGAGGTCTCTGCAAAAACTTGAGCTTGAGGATGGCTGTTAGGACGGATATTGCTCTTGCTTGCTTTTCACCTGAAATCAGAGTTGCTTTATTTACTTTGGGATGACTAGCTCCTAGGTAGCCAGGCTTTAATGCATACTAATGAACAAAACAAGTGTTTTCCCCTAGAAGTATCACGTGTTTTCCCAGACTTTCCTGCAGCTCAGCCAGAGAGATAACATCAAAGTGGTACAATTTAATGAACCTGCTCCGTTACAGCGTACAGCTTGATTTACTGGCTGCTATGCAGAAAAAAAACACCGCTATTGAGACTTCTCAGTATATACCTCTGATTTTATTAAGTTAAAACTTATTGTAACCCATCGTGGAAAGAATGTGAGAGATGGAATAATAACCCAATGATTCATCCCACGCTAGGAGGTTTATTTAAAAAAAAAACAAAAACAAAAACATGAGTTTTCAGCTACATCTGGAAAAAGGAAGAAAAAAACTATTCTGTTTTAAAAGATTCCTTACATGCCAGAAAGTAAGGCTGCATGGGCTCAAACACAGCTCATTTTGAGGGAGCACAGAGACCTGCGCGTGACTGTACATCATCCCCTCTGGCTGCAGAGTGGATCCAAGCCCCTATTCACCTGATGTCCCTGACGATATGCAGGTCTCTTCATCACTCCATAAAGTCCAGTTTTGAAGGCTAGGAGGGAGAGCCAGCCATCTCTCGCCCATGGCTATTTCCCAGACAACATAGGTGATTAACTCACACAGCAGCTAATGGAAACCTCTGACGGGTGACCCTGCCAACCCATGCTCTGCACCGGGACAGCCACGCTCTGGCTCAGTTGAGCAGCAAAAGCAGGGGCCTGCAGTGGGAAGGTGGCTTGTGGATCATCGCCTAGCTGGAGCAGAAGAACGTAGCGTGCCCCTGGTTTCCCCACTTCTCTGCCAGAGGTGAACCCCAACCGACCTTGGTGTCCCCTCTCCCTGGTGCCAGCCTATTTCTGGAGCAGCTGCTGCAGAGGGGCTGGAGAGAAGGGATTCACACATCTTTTCCCATCTGGGGGCAGAGTTTTCTGCAGCAGCATCAATTTGGGACACCTTTGGCGCTATGAGTGTTTCAGCATTTGGCAGGTGACCATAGCATTTCACCGCACAACGCCTTTATGGCAGGACAACAAATCTCTGCTAGGTTTGGGCTGTGCTGTTGGCCTCGCTGCTGTAAATGCCTGCAGCACACAATTTACTGGCATCAGCGCGGATGTGGTGTGGGGTTATATGGCTTTGCTCTGCCGGTCATGACTGGGCTCTTAAATATTCATTGAACTCCAAACAGGTAGGGTTTTCTTCCAGCTTGGCACTGCATCCTGGGAGGCCACCAGCAGTTGTCCTTGCTGCTGCTCTGAAGGAGATGGACTGAAGGAGAGCTCAGGACAGTCATGGCTGCTGATCAGCAACAAATAAATGGTCCTGTTTGAAGACAGTAAACATCTAGCAATGCCGCTTCTTTTCTGAGACGTGGTCATGTTGCTGAAACAGCCTGATTTCAAGAGGAAACTGTGACAGCTCGCTTTATAACAGCAACAATAACTGAAAAGCCCCAAATGATGCAGCCCATCTCCTACACAACCAGAACATATAAGAGCGGAGAGGGAGGCTTTAATTACAAAGCGGTTTCCATGACAACCCCCTATATCAAATGGCCGAGCACAAGGGCTCTCTCCTCTTCTTCTTGGTCTCGTTTGCCTCTGGAACAATTAGGCCAGGATAAGAGCCCAGCTGCATTTCAGCGTGGCTTGCACAGCTCTGCACAGGCAGAGAAGACAGCCTGATGCCTCCTCCCCCCCCGCACTAAGCTCCAGAGAGGGGCCCAAGAAGCCTGCTTTTTATTTCCATTGCAATTGCTAATTACCTGCCTTGATGACAAATCCTTCCAGGTGCTGTTGGCACAGCCAGGAGAGGCACTTTTATCTGCAAGAGCCTCCTGGAGCTCAACCTTAGCAGATGCCACCGCTGTGATGACATCCACAGGAGTATCGCCCCAACACATGGCCTCACCCCTCACTGGAGGCTGAACCTCACCCTTCAGTGGGACCACTGTCATGATGATCTGGATCCTCTGGCCAGGAGAGGACCTTGGTCTTGCTAATGCACCGGTGATGAGCTGAAGAGCAGCAGGTCTCATAAAGCCAGGCTGGGTTAGCGACACGCTGCTGGAGAAGTAAAGAACAAGCCAAGACCTCTTCTCTGCCTCCCCCTGAGGATGTTCCCAGTTTGTTGAGTCCCCTGGCATCTTGCTCACCATTTCTTCTAGGTTTAAGAGGAGTTGGGTGCATGTGTTTCTTTGTCCAAGCCCTGCTCTCATCCCAGCTGATGGGAGTTCATTGCTACAGTCAAGGTCAAAGGGGTTCTCATTTGCTTCTGATTTTTGCTTCATGAGGAGGAGCGGGGGCAGGAATACGTCTATAGTTAAGTTGTCCTTCACTCTGCCATGGGAAAAGCAGGCAGCAGGGCTCCACTGGGCAGCAGGCAGCCCTCAGCAATCGCTCACTTCATCCAAAGAAATCATGGGTCCTAAGATGACATTTTAGAGTAACAGGGGAGGAGGAGGAAGACATCAAGGTGGTGTCCAGCTGAAGGCATTGTTCTCTTTTCTCCGGGGCCATGTGAATGGCAAAACATTAATATTTGCTTTTCCATTTCCCTTTGGGCCCCATTGTTTGAGGGCTCAGTCCGGAGACAACTTGCCAGTTCACCTCTGTTTACTCTGAGCGTCGGCGTTGCTCAGCCCTTTGCTGAGCCTTTCCCTTCCTTATATTGGCTCAGTGGGAAGGAAAGGCTTGCTAATTCTTCCCAACATGAGAAGACTTATTGTCCCTCTTGACTGCCGTTCAAGAACAGCTGGTTTTGTTGTATTATGGAGCTGTGTATTTTCTTTTTAACTGCTCAGCACTACTTAAAAGGCAGGTCTGGCCCGAGCACGTCTGCCAAATTAAATGGTTGGCTTGACGTGAAACTCGGCCTAAGACTTTAAGTGGGAAGAGGTCCAACAACAGAGCAGGTCAAAAATCCCACTTGGCTCAGATGCCTGTTTCTCGATTCAAGATTTCTGACAGCAAAACCACCATTTTTAGTAATGACTGTGTGAACTTTTAGTGCATGGCTTCTTCGGAGAGCGCCGCATATTCTGCTTGCATTGAAATGAGCTAATCTCAACTCAAAACAGATTTATATAAAAAAAAGACTTGAAGGGACCTTTTTTTGATGCATTAAGGATGTCAGCAAGAGGTTTTTATTCCTCCTCTTTCTTTCAAACTCTGCCAACCCCAGTGTTTGCAGGTGGCACTTGAAGAGTTGATGGGATCTTCACGAGGAAGATGTGCAGTGCTGCCTCTTACCTGTAGTTGCTGCCTTTGAAATCCCAGCAAGCTGGTGGCTTTCACAGGCTTATTAAGAATTGCTTCCAGTCTGTCTGACTCGATTGTTACTCCCAGTTTGTAAGAGCAAGGGTATGGCAAGAGGTGCCAAAACGCAGCTGGAGAAGACCTGCATCTTGCTGAGCCCCCCCATGCACCTCTGCTGCCTCCTGCCCCAAAAAGCAAGGGTTTCCCCTCCATCGGAGGCATGGGTAGCAGGCAACGGTGTCATTAGAGGTGCTGAGTGTTTTGCAGGAGGGCTGGAAATCCGGGCTCAGGCAGTGGCAGCCTGTGCTGTTTCCCCTGTGGACCTGCCTGCTCGCTTGCTGGTGGAGCACTGAAACGGCCAGGACTGCTTCTCGCACAGCTCCGCAGCTCACAGCCTGCCAGGCGACTCGCGGCTCAATAAACACCGTGTCAGCCAGTGGATTAATCGCTGTATAAACACCAGGCATGCCTGAAGGAGGCATGAATCTCAGGGCCCTTGCTTGCGCTCGGGAGAGGCTGTGTAGATGTACAGACAGGGCTCTGCCCTGGCAGCTCGCATCCTCTCCTTGGCTTTGCCCACCTCTGTAGGTCAGGAGCATTGTCCCTCAAGGGCCAAAAGGACTGCCTGCTGCGAAACAGAGGGGAAATCCCCTGGTCCTGCCAAACCTGCCGTGCACACCGATTGCCATCTTTGCACCGCTGGCACCAAGAGAGCATCACCTCTTGTCCCAGTGCGGGAGATGTCCCAGCGCAGGAGAAGTCCCGGCGTGTATCTCCCATTAGATAAAGGGAGGGCTGGGAAAGTGAAGAGGCATCTGCCCAAATTAAACACCGCATCTTTGTTCACTGCATGACTTAAGAACCACAATTAGAAGTGCTCAAGCAGTCAGGTTGGTTTGACCCTGCTTTCGGGAAAGGTCCTCGCTGGCATTTCTCACCAACCGGAAGGGAGGAAAGCCTCCCTCCTTCCCCTCACCCAGGCAATGGCATCTGCCAGTCTTTCTGAAGCAATTAAATGCCTCTTTGCTCCTTCAGGTTGGCTTTATTGCCCCGTGTCACTCCCCGACTGCGCAGCTTTCATGTCTCCTTAGGCCAGCGATGGGTTTGCCAAGCAGAGTCCCAGTTTTATCCAGCAGTGACAGACCCAACCCCACCGTGGAGATGTTAAACCTGGCAATGGGGGACTGAGGTGTGTGAGCACAAGGGAGGTGAGGAAGAGAAGAGTGGGTTTCAAGTGCAAAGTGGGGATGGCATTCGCTTCGTTAGCACCATGCGTGCTGCGTGCCTAGGCTGGCTCCAAGGTCCAGAAGCAACCCAATCCCAGCAGCAAGAGCAGCAGCTCAAAGCCCTCCGTCCTGGGGGTGAATGGCCCTGAAGGGTGAGTTTGGAGGCATGGACCAAAAGGCAGGTGGCATCTGTGGCATCCTGATCTACCGCTTCTGCAGTACCGAAACTGTGAATTGTGCACTGAAAGGCAGGTGGGATCGCAGCAGAAAGGTGGGAACGCAGCAGAAGATGCTAACATGTAAGCAGGGAGGGACTGCTCCTTTTGCTTCGCTCCAAATTCACAGCCTACCCCAAGTGCAGATGTACACACTAGGTTCTGTGTCCGTGGTGAGGTATTTGAGATGCAATCCTGTTACTGAAGGTAAGACAGGATCCAGCCTATTCACAGCACCTTTGTTAATTAAGACTAGTTTTAAGCCTTCTCGAATAACGTGCCTAGTAATCTGGTGAAGGAGCCAGGCAACTGGTTTCTTTTCAATGTGACTGTATATCCAGAGCTTACTGGGAACCAGTGTCACCAGCAATCCAGGGCAGATGTTCCCTCATTGCAGAGCAAGCCACACTATGTGCTAGTTCTATCTGGATGAAGGCTTGCAGGACCTGAGGTGTCTGCTTGAAACTCATGGTGAAATGAGGCGGGTGAGGATTTTTTGTGTGCGTGATGTGGATACAAATAGCCGGTCCTCACCTCTGCTAACCCCTTCGAGTAGAAAGGCAGGTGACTGGCAGGCTTGTGTGCAAACATGCTGGGCTGAAACGAAAGGTTGCTGAAGTGAAGGAGAATCAAAGGCAGCCATCCTGAAGCCAATGGAGGACTTACAGTAGGTCTCGCAGCCCTGATGTACTGCAGGCATCACGATGCTTGCGAATTTTTGTTAAATCCAGCTCCTTGAGCTAAGTGGGAATGGTAGCTTTTGTTAAAGGAGATTTCTGAGTCTCACACAGGAGGAAGAAAGCATAGAAGCCCTAGACTTGGAACAGAAAGCAAATAAAACTGTAATACTTTGGCTTTGTAACAAGTATAATTATATTTAAGCTCCTTGCATAATTTTGCAGTTGTCTGAGAGCGCTGAAAGCTCAGAGTTTGCGATAGCAAGCGGTACTGATACGCTGCATGCAGAAATTGGCCTTTTGACTCTATGAGCATATTGAAGATGTTCTGGTAAATATTTACATTTTTAAATCTCCAGTCCTAATCAGAGCTGAGATTATTTAACTCACAAGAGTTTATTAAAATAAACTCTGCACTGATTGCTTGCTTTCTGTATTTGCTATTTTTTTCCCCTACTGTCCAGATGCCAGGGAAGCCGGGCTTTTATCGAGGTTAGATTTGCTGGAGTACTGCAGTTGCTGCTACCCGCCGCAGTAGTTTGAAAGGACTTGGCCCTCAGGGGCAGATGTTATTCCAAAATGAGATGTCACCCTAATCTTTCTTGAAGCTGAAATTAGTTAACAATGGGAATCTTGGAATAGAAATTACTCTGTGGATTATTTCTTCTTTGAAGCAGTTGTTTGTTAGAAAAAGATGTCTTTATCGTTAAGAGAGGGCAGTACGTGTGAGCTCTCTTGGCATCGTTTCAGCCCATCTCCAAGATCACGCATGGCTCCGCACGCTTCTTCTGCAGCCCCTGGAAGGGCTCCTTTGGTCCCGTTCCTGCAGAACTGGCCCGTGGTTGTCATCATTCGTGCATGGTGCAAAGGAGATGAAAAGTCACCACAGAGCCCTGGGGCTGTCTGATAAACGCTCCTGAGGCCGAATTGCACACTCTGAGTGTGCAACGGCTTTTCAGGGGAAGAGTTTGCATCCCTGAGCTGGTAAGAAGCAACAGTGATGGGTCTGTGCTTTTCTCCAGTTCTTGTAAACCGGCTTGGCAGTGATGCAGGTGTTCTATGATACTCTTACCAGGGCTTGACTCGGCAATTCAGCTCTAACAGGAGCCCAGCTACGTCTGTGAGAAATCTCCTACCCAAAGGAAAGGGTTCAGTGATTCTTTCTGCTTCCTTGCTTTGCAAGTTGAAAATTAAGCCCAGCCTGGGTCTGTGCAGCAGACCATCTCAGAACGGTGCCTGCATTTTATGGGGTGGGTTGACCAACCAGGGGCTCCGAAGGGTCAGGGAAGAGACTGTTTTTAAAGGAAGCAGAGCTTTGTAAAAGCCCCCTGAAGGTTTGGATTTCTGAGCAGAGCCAGGGACTGTTGCAACAACTGTGCCTGCTGCCAGGGCTTGTTTCGCCCCTTGCACAGCAAGATTTGTGAGAGGGTAAAGCAAATGCTGCATGCCCTGAGCTGGGAAAACCAAGGACAAATAATTGCGGAGTCTAGTGGTGAGGACAGAATAAATGAGCTGTTTGAAAATCAAAGCGGGACTCAGCACTGCAGCTCCAACAGCGCTGCCTGTGTCCCGGGGTCAGGGGCCTCTGTCACGCCTTGAGGTACCTTTGTCTTTGCTTTTTAATATCAGCCTTGCAAAGTTTGCAGCTTTTCCGGGCATATTCTTTCAGCGCTGCTGCATTTAGGCTCTGAGCAGAGGTGAGAAGCCCTCAGTTCATCCTTAAGGGAAGAAAAGCATCACACTGTGCTGTTTAACATGACTTTTCACTAATGATGGGCCCATAAGAAGTAAGGGCAGTGCCACCAAATGAGCTTGTCTCTGGTTACTGCTGCTGAACCCTCAAACAACCTGGAGAGGGAAAACATCACCAGCATTGCCCTGAATGAGGAATACCTAGGAAAGAACTATATTTTGGTCTCCTATGTGGAAAAAACAAATTGCTGCTGTCATCTGTCCCCACCAGCGTCAGGCTGTCTTGTAGCAAGTGTTTGCCCATCTTTTCAAGTCTGTCAGCCAGTTTTGACCTTGATACGAACCATACCGGGTTTTGGTTTGTCACCAGACAGGGTGAGAAAGGAGGTAGGGGAAGACATTCAGTTAAGCGTGGTGGGAATGAAGGCGGTGCGAAAAACGGGGAGAAAACCGTACCGCTGCAGGGCGAGCAGATGGAGGGTGAAGCGGTGTCGCAAGACTCGTGGGCTCTGCCGCATTAATGATGTTAATAAGCAGTGAGGAACGAGGAATGAATTCTGTCGAACTGATTGGGGTCAGCTGGGGACAGCCGAGGGCAATGCTGCCTCACACTTCCCCGCAACGCCTGGGGACAGGTTGGGCTGTGAGCTGGTACCTTGCAGCTCCCTTCAGCAGCAGCTTGAACTGATGGAGGCATCAGTCTGGAGGGTTTTCTCTTCGCAGCAGTGACTTTAACGTCTGCGACAGTCTAATGCTGAGCTCACCAGTTCATTTTCAGCAAAGCAGCTCAGGAACCGCTCTGCAGTTACGAATTGAGTTCTGGGGAAATGGGTCCCTTCCCACCACCAAATGGCATTTTGAATCAGGGAACTCTTTTTCAGACTCTGGATAAACCCCCTACCTGGCTGAAATGACTATTAGCATGCCCTGCACAGTGTAAAACAGCACGCTGAAAAGAAAACATAGCGGCCTCCGGAGGGGCTGGCCCCAGGACCTCTGGAAACACGATGCTCTCCTGAATTTTCTCAGGTGCAGGAGCTGTTGGAGCAGGCTTTGAGCGATGTGCACAGGCACAAGGGGCTGAGCATCGGAGGGGAGGACTGTGTTTCCTGGCTGACGGGACTTCCGTGCAGCCAGGCGTCCCAAGCACGTGCTCCTCGGCGGTGGCCTGTGTGGACGCGGAGGATGGGGCAGAGCCACCAGCCAGGCTGGGATCTGCTGTGCTGGTGGCACTGGGGAGGAATGGGCACTGCTGGTGATCCCTTCCTCGTGGAGCATCTAACCCAGGCTGGGTGCACGGTGCTTTCAACACTCCTGTTTTCTCCCCCTAATGGGTGCTGAGGCTAATGAGCTCAGATGAGAGCAGGTACTTGTAATGAGTTCCCATTGCTTGGTGGCAAGGCTTTAATTGCCAGCCCCGGGCCCCTGCCAGCGACGTGCCCTTGCGCGGCTCCAGGGCTGCTCCTCCCTTCAGCACGCTGTAGAGGAGATGCAGGAGAGTCAAAGCGAAACCATGACCGATGCTGTCCTTGTTCCCTTTGTCCAGCCCTTCTTTCTTATCTTCACAGCAGAGGATAGATTTCCTTAATGAACCCAAACTGGCCTCCTGTTGCCTGATACGATACCGATCACTCACCAACCCTGCAGCCTAGCCGTTCTTCTCTGCTGAAGTCAGCTTTCTGCTCCGGCTGCCAGGCTGGGGAGAGCTGTGGATTAATTACTCACCACTTAATTAATCTCTGCTGCAGCCTGGGGAGCCCCCCGAGACGCACAGGTAGGGCAGCGTGGTGCTCAGATTCATGTTGGGCTGCCAGGCTCTGCAAACAAAGTAGTTCCTCTGTGGATTATGTCATTTTTTCCAAAGAACCTCCCCCCGTGTAGACATGTGAAATGACTTCAAGGAAGCTGGCAGTTCCCAGAGAAAAATCAAAGAGGGAAAGCAGAAATGGAGCGGATGAATTCTTCCACGGTCCCAGGTCAATGGAGAGGAACTTGCAGATGTCATTCAAAGGGTCGTTAACTTCATTATTGATAAGACTGTTTACCAGTGATGGGGGGATGGGGCTGGCAGCAATGAAACGGAGCCCTACCCACCTCAGTTGGGTCCACAAGAGCTAAGTCTGGCATCCGAGTGGCTCTCGGCAGATCTAGGCTTATGCTGGGCAGGACGCTGACAGCAAAAAGGGGGGGTCAAAGGCCCCTGACAGCAGGTTGGGGATGCTAGCACAGGAGCTTCAGGGCTGTGTGAGATGCCTACCCGTATGGTCACGGACAGCTGAAGTCCCAGTGAAGTATCTAGGAAGTCAGATTGCCAGGGAACGGGCAGCTCCGTGCCCCAGACCCAGCCAGCAGCACGGCTCAGCCTGTGTCCCATGGGTTTTTCCTACTGGTCTTTCTGAAAGAATTGGTTTTGGAGACTCAGAGACTTGCCTAAGATGTAGAAGATCCTGGTGGCACCAACAGAGATGTGGTCCAGTCAGCAGTGGAGGCTGGGGCACTGCTTCCCTCTGCCTCCCATCAGTCCCCAGTTTGCACTGAGCATCTTTCTGCTCTAGTAACAAGAGGCATCTTCCTCCAACCCCTCGGGAGCAACTCAACCCTGAATAAGGCAGATGCCTGCAGAATTGAAAGGGGGAGGATCAAGAACACCATGCTACGGGGGCTGCATGAATGCTGGCAAGAGCTGTTGAAAAAGAAGTGGCTGATTTGCGCTGCGCTGCTGTATCCGCTTGCACACACCTGCACCGGCACACAAAGGGACGAGGCTGCTTATCTGCAAGTGTAAAGCAGGCACATTTCAGGCTGTGAACTGGCAATTATCTCCACCACATTGCCAGCCGAGTTACGTTCCCAGTCCCAACTCCAAACACAGCTCGGCCTGTATCCAATGTCTTTCCCCCCGCTCCCTGTCCACAAAAAGCTCGGTGCTCTTGTGTTGCTGGAGGTCCATGGGATGTACAGGGCTGGATTAAGGAGAAATGAGCCGAACTTAATTGCAGTGATGGTAAGAGCTGTTGCCCAGATTGCTGTGACCACCAGGAGCTTTAAAGCTGTGACCACCGGACCACCAAAGCCATGGAGCGAATGAGCTGCATCTCCCAACGCTTTTGTGTGACCTTTGAAGCAATGCACATGGCCACATGTAGACCTTCATCTTATTCTGTCTGGGGCTGATCCCTGCTGCCTCACGGTGTGTGGAAAGGGACCATGGAGGGGACGAGGCTCTCGGGTACTCTGGGGTGATCTGTGCTGAAAATAGTGCTGGGGAGACACTGAGCTGCAGTAGACCTGATTTTGGCTTGCGGGTTTTTGTAGGGCTAGCAAGAGGCATCTCCTTAGTCAACGGATGGTCAAGTTTTTAAGAGCTTGCCTAAAACCACAGGTGATCTGGATTCCCTAATAGCAAAGTACTCAGCGTGAGCTTTATAATGGATGTGTTGGCTTTTTTAGTGATGGGGGCACGCCAGGGCAGAGAGAATGAGAGCAAATCACATGCAAGCCTCCTGGCTTTGGCTAAGCTCAGCCATTTGAGAGGAAGGATGGCACAGAGGTTAGCTAGCGTGCTTGCTCTGGGATTTGGGAGACCCAGATCCTGCTCCCTGTGCTGCCATTGATCATGGTGAGGCACTCAGTCAGCACTTGTCCTGCATCTCCTTTTGGATATGTTGATCAGGGAGCCTGTTCAGGCCTCCTGCCATCCCTGTCCTGTGTGTCTGCTTCCACGTGATGGCTATGAGGAGCCCAGCTAGACACTTCCCAGACATCAGCTGTTGGATGCTGCTGAAAGTCCCCATGGGATCCGCAGTGGAGGACTCACGCAAGCAGGCTTGCACTAAGACAAAAGAGTAGGGCTAGAGGTTTGTGCCTTCCCACGTGCTCACCTCAAACCATCACGTTGAGCCCAGGTGAACTTGAGATGAACGTCGGCTTAGGCCTGCTCTCCAGCAGCGTTTTGGACGTAGTGTTGGTCTCTGAGGAGACACAGCCTTTGCAGGATGGGGAGCTTGTGCTACCACCCAGAACCAAGCAGGTGAAACAACCCCCTATTTCCAAAGCTAACAAGGGAACTTCTTTCAGAAATGCTGTGAACAGAGCTTATGGGTTACCCATGGACGCTGATGTGACTCCTCATGGCATCTTCCAACTCCTCTTAGCTGGGAGCACCCCTTTCCATCCTGGTTTCTGGCAGGTTTATACCCAGGCATTGCTGTATCCCACCTTGCTGATCCTAACGTGCACCATGCAAAGCTGCTAACACTCTTCTTGATTGGCGAGGTCCATTTCTGCTCTGCATCTCAGCCCTACGTTGAGTACCATGGGTGAATGTGCAAACTCCTGGGCAACGGGAAGAGGAAGCGGGGGCTGTTTGTCTTGCATGTGGCTCATTTAACCAGGCAGGTCATGCATGGCATTCAGTGAAAGTGGTGTCTTTTAATCTGATCTCTGTCCCTGCCTTGAGCAGCTTTGCCATCTGTTCAGACACAATGTAAGGTGACGACGCGTGTCCCAGCAAAGGCCCATGTTTCTCCAAAGCTCCTCTCCTCTGTCTAGATCTACCGAGCAGCTCAGGGAAAGAAGCTGTGCAGCCCTTGCGACACTGAGATATTTACCAATTGCAAAATTATTTCCCGGACTCAGAGTTCACCCTCTTAGGTAATCACACGTGAAATATGACTTTTTTGTCTTGATTTCCCTAAAGAATTCGGTGCTTAAGTGGTTTTATCCTTCAGTGTTGGACACCTAGTGTCCAGTTTTGCTGTCAGCTTAAGGTGGCAGTCCTGTAGTTTTCTTTGGGTATTTCTCAGGCGGTTCTGCTTATTTGGAAGCATTACCGACTTGAGACAAAGAAAACTGAAGGTGCATTTTGACCGGTAAGCTGAAGCTGCAACGGCCCCAGATACTTAAATCCTTAACTACAGGACAAGCTGCTCTAGGCAAGACTAACTGCAGAAGGTTTCTTGAACTTGGATCACGACAACAGTGCTTGGCTCCTAGGTTGCTTCTGCCATCAGCAGGTCTCAAGGCACTTTGCAAAGGAAATCAGTGTATTTCCCACTGATTAATGCAGGAGAGAGTGACTGCTCAAAAAGCCAATGGAAATGTGGACTTGATCTCGCATCTGCTGTGTCCCCAGGCTTGTGCCCCTGCGTGGTGAGGATTTATCCTGTGCCCTTTCAGCTTTGCACCTCCCTTGGGTTTGTATATGTGGTCATACCTGTGCATGCTCAGCTGCCTGCTTGAGCCCACAAAGGCAGGACACCTGCATTTTGTCACCGGAAATATTTGTGGAAATTCACCCATCAGCAATGGAGGCGAGGGTGCAGTCTGGGTGAAATCTAACTGAAATTCGGCCTTTTCTTATCTCAGGAATGAATCTTTTGGGGTTCAATAGTTTAAGCTGACGTGCTATTTAGTTTCAGACTCTCCTTAGCAAGGAGGAGTTGATGATAATTGTGCAAGGGCAGGTGATGTTTGAAATAGGATCTGTGCTGCCATTGTAACTGAATCTTGGCTGCTCGGAAGCCTTGGCTGGCTGCTGAGTCCGTGCTGAATGGATCTTGCAATACAAATATTTGCCTGTGGATAGATGCCTTATTATTAATTTAAAGTCTGACATAAATCATGAGCTCAGAAATGCAGACTTAAGCTTCATGGACAAAAATAGATGTGGCCTCTTGCATGGGGAGCCGTTCTGATTACGCTTCCATAATTGGATCATGCTGAAATGGATACCTTAAATTTAGTTACAAAAGGCTAACAAGAAAAAAATGCGAACAATTTATCACAGCCATGGTGCTATATTTAAAGCTGTCAGTGTTTCCAGGATATAAAGCGATTATAAATCCTAGCGATTTGTAACCGGCCATAGGAATCTGCCTTCATGCTGACATTTAACATTTGAGTTCTCCACGCTGGAAGCCCTTGATTCAGAAATGTAATTAAGCCTTCACCTCCTTTTCAGTTTAGGAATAGCCCTGCTGCCTTTACTGGCTTAAATGTAGGCATATACTTAAATGCACTGTTGAATCAAGGCCCAAACACTTAATTTATTTCTCTCAGTAATCAACACCTTGCTGTTGATTTGGAGTTTGAGGTACCAAAATGCTGCTCTCGCATTTCATTTAACTGAAATAAAGCACTGCCCAGTCCTGTGTTGAGTCTGAGCTTGTGGCAGCTCATTAGGTAACAGATGAGAAGGGCAGCAGTCGAAAAACTGCGTTAAATGCAGTCCTCTGTGGATGGCTTGCACAGAAGCCTTTAGAAAAAGACACACAATAATACATCGTTTAGTATCTCTTAAATCCCCTGAGCCTGGTGGCATCATCAGCCCAGTGCCATTCCTCCAAAAAAAGGCTTAAAAAACTTGGAAGAGGGCAGGCATGGAATGACCATCCCAAGAAGGTTTATTCCAGGTCTTCACTAGCTCATGCCCTGAAGCAAGGGAGTTTACCTTATTTTAGAAACTCATTTACAGCTTAATCTTGCAACCTCTAGTAACGTGGTGACTTTCTTCTCACCAGTTTGGCTAAGGACTTTTCCATGGGTAAAAGCAGTAGAACACCTGTTAATTTAAATTCTAATATGCCTGCCCTCGATTCTGCTGCTGGTTAAGATTTCAAAACAGATCCAGCCTTGATTTCCACAAGTGTTCCCTTTTCTTGGGTTACACCAACCCAGGTCTGTACATCAGAGCCCCCCTGAGCTGCTGGAACCAAGATCCGATGCCAACTGTCCATCCCTTCTTATCAAAGACAGAAACGGAGCATCGGTGTCTTCTAAGAGGTTCCACTATTTGTTATTAAATAATGTTTTTTACCTTTGCTTGCTATGACCTCGGGTGAAGGAGATATTTTAGCTGCTCAAGAGCCATAGAATGGAAAGACGTTTGCTTGAGTTATGATACAGATAATCCTGAAAGAGCCTGGCATTTGGAAAATTGGCCAAGAAATAAGGCGAGGAGCAATGCTTCTGCCTGTGGCTCTGCTTTCCTTTGTATTTTCATTTCCTACCTTCATTCTTTTTCCCTTAAGTGATGTCAAGCCTCTGGAATGTACTTATTTATTAGCACAGTAAAGAACAATAAGCAAAAAAATGCAATAAAAAAGAAAGTGCTTCTAAACCTCCCTTGCCAAGCATGTGAATCCTTCAGGAAACTAATACATGCCACAGCTCAGCAAATCACTGAAGAATGTGAGTTGTCCTCTTGGAGTAAACAGCACTCAGGAAGCCTGCTGAGATACGCGCTGGGGAAGCGGGGCCTCAAATCCTGCATCTCCACCGACGATGCTCCCGTGGTCGTCTGGGGGTCCCGCGCTGCCCTGCATGACCCGTGCTTCACGGGTTGCCTTTCTCAGCCCCTACCACACAGCCCCCTGTCCGGGTCTGCATTCGCCTTGCGGGCTTGAACTCTCAGCTGATGGAAATGGGTTTTCGTGGCTGAGGAGCAGGAGTTCAGTCCCCATGTTTTAGCAGCTTCCAGCTAGCACATAACTGCCATGTTTGCAGGTGGCTCGTGTCAATCCCCCCAGTTGCCACTCCTGTGGTGAGTGGTTTTCCATGTCTCGTAACAAAAGGTGTGCCTACCAAATTTTTTTTGCAGCCCAGAAGTTCTTTGCTTGCTTCAAAGACAGGACAGCCAGGGTGCCCATGAAGGCTGAATTTCTCCCTGGAGGTCCAACCACGCTGCAGCCCATGCCTAACAGTTGCTAGCAGTCTTGCTGCAATCCACGGGGTATCTCAGTGCTATTGCATTGCAAGAGGTCGTGCAGAAGACTGGGTTGTCCATAGGAGCCCCAGTCCGGCTGCAGATGAGATTCACTCGATCTCAGAATGGATGCAAAGACTTCCTTGGTGTCGAGGGAATGGCTGTACCTGCTCCAGCACCTTGGGAAACGCTGTGTCACCCAGAAACTGTGCACCTTGGTGCTCGTATTCATCCCCCGGTGGGACTGCAACCCGACAAAGTGTTTTATTCCAGCAACAGCAGTTCCAGCATCCAGAGCTCGAGTGAGGTTTGCAGAGGGCAGATAACAAAAAGCCCGGGAGAGAGAAAATGCAATAGTCTTAAATGACTTCCATCTGTCTCCTCCTGTCGCCCGCCGGAGGGATCAGATTTATGAAACCTCCGCGTTAGCAGAGGCTCATTGTAATGCCAGGTACCAGCTCTGCCACCAGCGAGCCATCAGGGATGGCACGAGGTGAATGCCATCGCCCCCCTCCCCGGTCCTACTGCTGACAACGCTTTGGGTGCCTGCCCAGGATGCTCTCAGTTACTTACAGTGTTTCGCTGCTCTCTGCCAGGCTTTCTGTGCAATAAAATTTACACCTCCCAAGAGAGGTTTTTCAGGAAAGGCTGTGTGTCTGCATTCACGCCAAGGCAAAAATCCTCTTGCAGCGATGATGGAGCAGCGGGAAAGGCAGCAGTCAAAATTAGCCCAAGCTCAGCCCTGCTCTTACTGAAGCTGGGGAGAATATCACCTTCCCCGTCCTCTTGCGCAAGGTAGCTGGCACGTGCTGCCACTAGGCATCTCGGAGAGGTTTTGGAAGAGGGCCTTGCCTTCAGCTAAACAGGGGGGAACCCGAGCTCACAGGATGTATGGATGCGAGGAGAGACAGACTGTCTCCCCCAGCCGACAGCCGAGATAATTCACTCTCTCCAGATAATTCAGCTCTTCTGCACCCCACTCCCAGTTCAAGAGCCATTTCATGCTGTGCTGCCCAAGTGGGCTTCCCACCCGGTGCTCACCACGGGAGTGGGGTTCAAGCCCCCCCACCCCAGGCACGCTGTTCCCGGCATTGCCTGGGCCGATGTGGGTGCTGGGTGCTCTGGAGGGATGCAGAGAGCTGCAAGAGGTACTGCGTGGTCTTTCACTTGACTTTGTTGGCAGCCCACCTTTGTGAGGCTAATCATGCGTTTAAAGCGGCTTTGAGGGAATTAATTTTCCTAGGAATTAGTTTCCAAGGGAAAGGTTTCGGCAATTAGTATTTCTCAAAGGTGGGTAACTGTTGGAGGGGAGGAAAACACGTCTGCAAACGCGTGAGTTTACTTCTACGCTGGAAGGGGGTAATGTCAAAGGGACGAGGACCGTTTCGGAGGGAGCGAGAGGCGCATGGGTGTATGAGGACTGAAAATCAGGCAGAGGATGGGCAGAGGTGGTGGTCTGCTCACCGATGGACAACTCCCCGGGGCTTCATGTGCCCTGGCCTGCTTTTCTCCCTTGCAGGTTTCTAACAGCAGGCAGGAGCGGGGGAGCCAGGCAGAGTTCAATTCCTCCCCTGCAGAAGCCGGTAGGTGATAGTTTGCACAACAAGTTCTCACTTGGAAGTTTTATTTTAAATGGAAAACTGGGGTCTCAGCTAAACCGAGCTGAAATTGAAAGTGTCTGTGAGGTTTTTGTTTGTCTAGCAACCAGCAGAAGTATTAATGGAGGGGAAAGGGAGCCAAACCAGCAAACTGCGAGTGCCCTGGAGTAAAAAATGTTCTTGTTCTCCAGCCCAAACCTAAAACACATCAGCAGAAAAATGAATGATAGCATTTAACAGTAACTGTAGCCTTATTTTTCTACTTTCCTTATAGCCCTAAAGGCCCAGCAACTACGTCTCCCATGCCATGTCTCGACCGTGACATTCAGCTTCTCCTCGCAGGCAGTAAGGTCATCTGCTGCCGTCGTGTGTTGTGCAACTACGAGCAATACTGTCACCCAAGAAAGATGCTGGGTCTCTGGAGGAGAGCGGGACTGCGGCATGTTGCAGTGGGGGGTGTGAACTGAACTACCTCCATTCTCAGGCTTTGGAGCCCTGATGCAGCAGAGAGGGAGGTGGACACGCTTGCAGCAGCAGCGTCCTTGCTGTACCTGCCCCCAGGTCCTGCCACCGGCACAGAGGGCCACCCTACGGACAACCAAAGGGTCAAGGGGACGGCGGGGAGCAAACCCAGCAGTTATCAAAGCAGACTTTAAAAGGCTCATGTCTGGAGTAAGACTGAACGGAGGATAGGAAGGCCTCCACGCTGCCCTTCCCTCAGAGCCGGTGCTTGTGGCATCCTGCATCTCGCTGCTGCTGGGGCCATCGGTTCCCCGGGAGTTTCTGCTCCGTGCAGTCCTGTTGTCTTGAAACAGTCCCTCCCCCCGCTCTCTTGCAATTTTCACCAAGACCAGCCCTTACAAACCGAGCACTTGTTTCTTAGTGGGTATTACACATCTGCCCCAAATATCAACAATTTGCAGTTGATAGACGCTCCACAGTGAAATTAATTTTCTTTGACATCTCTCTTGCAAAAAACCAAAAGCAACAGCTTCCCTTCCCCCTACAATCCTGACTTGCTGGCTCCTTTTGAAATCTCAAGGAGCCAGCATGGCTCATGCAAGGTGCCAATAGCAAACGGAGGAAGGGATTGCTTTTGATGTTTCAGTCAAATTTATGTTCCTAATAATCGTTCCTTGGACAGAGTAAAGAAGACTTAGTCAAGCAGACATCCCAACTGCAGGGTTAATAGCTGCAAGGAACGTTTTCCTCCCTCTGCTAAAACATCAAGTGTTTCGTTATTGGCAAACATTCATAAAGTCACTACGCAGGGATCGCAAGTACCACTCACGGGTTTGAACCAGCAGGACAGGCTGTTACTTCTTATGGGAAACCGTTTAATGGCTACGATATTCAGTCGTGTCACCGAATGCGGCGTTGCATACGTGCACACAGGTACGAAACCCTGCCGTGCGTTAGCCCTGGGCTCAGCCCAGGCAGGGGACCACCACGCTCAGCCTGGATAGCCATCATCCTTGGTCAGCAAGGCCAGCACTGTGGCTTCGCACATGCCACAGGGTGCTCAGGGGGAACTGTATCACAGGGAACTGTAAAATGCAAATATGTGCTATGATCTGATTTTTATCCCCCAGACCGTCTAAATAATGCAGAATTGCACCACAGCCACCCAGAGTGAGGAGATCGGGCCGAACTTACAATGGAGAAGGAGCAAGCCAAGTGGCTGATACCCTCTGGGGAGTTATGCAACTTTCTTCTAGAAGGACCTTTCCACCATAAAAATAGCATTCAGGATCCTCTTTCAAAGTGAGGTTGCTTGGTGCTGCTTTGGCTATCTCCACACGGCTCTGTGGGCTCCAGCCTGTAGAGACTTCAGAGCTGAGCTTTGAAGTTGTCCACCCCCCTCCCACGTGCCTGCTCTCACTTTGACCTTCCTTACACAAAAATAGCTCCTTTCAGTCACAGAAAATATCAAAGGTGTCAGACAATGGTTGGATCCCTGTTCTCACTGAAGTCGGTGGGAACTCTGCCATTGTCTGGAGGAGAACGTGATTAGACCAGCAGTGCCCTGTGACAGACCTCTTGCCCGAGGAGCATTAGGACTGCTGACAACAAGCTGTGGTGGCTTAGGAGATTAGCAATAGGATGATGAGGGACCCCTTTCCTCTTGGGGGCACATGGGCAAATCCAACCTCTGTTTGGTGGTGGCCTGTGGGACAGGAGCTGTAAGCCAGTTCCTAGCACATAGAGGCTGCAGCAGAGCATAGGATCTCCAAAATGAGTGTTAATGAGCTGGCCAGAGCCAGAGTTGCAGCAACAAGGCTGTCCCAACCTACAGGCTCTATACCACCCGACCGACAGGTCCCACACCACCCAACCGACAGGTCCTACACCCTCCCAACCTACATGCCCTTCTCTATACAACCCACAGGTCCTACATGCTCCCAACCTACATGTCTTTCTCCATCCAACCCACAGGTCCTACACCTTCCCAACCTACATGCCCTTCTCTGTGCAACCCACAGGTCCTACACCTTCCCAACCTACAGGTCCTAACCCTGCTGTGTGCCTAACCCTGCCTGATGTTTACTGAAAGCCCTAGATTCCAGAGTCATTTGAATAGGAAACAATATCCACTCTCATTTTTTAAAGTCTTAAAGTATTTTTGGGAAATTGCTATCACTTACCGGGAACACTTTACCTCCTCATAGTGAGACAGATACTGTGAAAGCCCAGCATGTCTAAAATTTTGAATAGGTTTTCTGGGTTTTGGGGGTTTTTTTTTATTTGCTGGGTTAAAAAAATATATTAGCTCTCCTCACAGACCTTACCTTACCCATGACCTTGGACTATCACACCCACAACAGCTCTGCCATTAGAAAAAATGGTCTTTTGAGCCCATGGCTGGAAATACCACTCCCAGTCTAACTGCCAATTTCTCTGCTGGAGCTCAGGCTCCATCAGAAGAACCTTGCAGTGGTGTTTCAGTTCACAACCCTCTCTACAGGCAACACAGTTCAACATTAGAGACGATGAGACAAAAATAAATGGAGGAAGCTAGACATGGGAACATAATCAAAGGCATCAAGCCTTTTAAGATAGCGTCTGTCCTAATATTTACAGAGTCCTTCCAAAGCCAAGCGACTTCTTCTGGACTTCAGAGACTCGGTGCTGCTCTGTTCTTGTTTATGGCCCCCGTGCCAAAGAAAATTGAGGGGCTGATAAACACCACGCACCCTGCCATGCTCTGTCAATGGACGTCTTCCTTGGAATTAAGTGCCTGAACAACATAAAAGTATTTTCATTCTGCTTTATGTTCTGATCTCTCTCCCGAACAATTATTTTCAGATTTATACAGGAACATGAACTCAGGAGGACTTGGGGTTTTTTTTCCTGCTTCATCCTCCATCAAGCTACTGTGCCAGCCCATGTCCAGAGTGTCTTGCTCTGGCACAGCATTATCCTGATGTGTTCGTCTTGTAGTTGTCCCTCGTGTGGGAATTTGCCCATCTGAATTCAGAGCAAGCTCCAGCCAGTGAAGGAATGGCTCCCCTCAGAAAAGTGGACTTATTTAAAAGGAGCTTTCACTGTAGCCACTTGATGTTCAGTCTCGTTGGGTGTCTGGACCCTAATTAGAGAAGGGAATTGTGGACCAGGAGCGGGAAGTTGGCAGGACTCGCAAATACGGGTTCACCCCAGGGTTGCAATCTTCTGGGTTGCTGCCGCATCAGCGCGGTGATTAGTGGCTCCAATCCCACTGGTTAGCTATAATGGAATAGAAGCCCTCTAATTGTGTGTTAATTAGAGCTAATTGCTCACCAGGAAGGAATGCAGGCCTTCCTAGCTGATGGTGGAAAGCAGCGATAGCGGAGCGCTCCTGGCTGAAAGAGGAGCCCCCCAAGGCAGGGCTCCTGCGAAGGGTGATGCTTGGCAGGAGGCAGGGAAGGGCTGCCCAGCTCACCTTCCTCCTCCGGCACCAGGGCCAGGTCTAACCCTGCCCTGATCCGGCTTGTCCGGGTCTGTGCTCTGCTCCCAGGCTGCCCTTCGGCTCGTCCAGTCCCTTGCCAGCATCCCAATGGCTGCAAGAGGTTTCCAAGGGCTGTGCTGGAGAAGCGGCATCGCCAGAGGCAGGACCCATGGAGAGGGCCAAGGGCCAGGGTTGGGCAGCTGTGGACAGCAGGCACAGCCTCTCTCCCGCTAGCACCCCTGCTCCTAAATCGAAGACTCGCAGAGCTGGTGCTGCTCCGTGTCTGCCCGAGCCCTGCTGCTCAACCCAGCCTCGTCGGGAATGGAGAGCCCAGACCTCCTCCTGCTTCAGATCTCTGCATCGCAGGAGAAATTCCCCCAGATCCTTTTTCCTTGCAAGAATTTCAGAGCAATATCAGCTTTGCAAGTGACATGGAGGGAAAGAGAGGCCGGGGGGAGGCAGTGGGAGCTGGGATATGTGGTGGGAAGGGAGGACGGACGTGCACCCAGCAGATGCCTGGCACCGAATTGCATGAAGCAACTGCAAGCACGAGCGGAGCTGGGCTGTGACTTTGGAAGAGAAAGGGAACATGCCCAGCAGAACCAACAGCATGAAAGCAAGCACCAGCTCAGGATAAACGTGTGGGGTCCGGGATTTGGCTCTTGTGGGTTTGTTTTTGCAGGGAGGAATGTGAGCAATTTCTTGGCGCTATTTCTCCCCAGGATATTAGCATTATAAAGGGAGTCGCTGAGAAGCAATAGTTCAGATAGCTGTTGTTGGCTCCGGTCACCATCTCCGGGGGTCTTGGGACTGCTCTGTCCTTTTCCAGTTATTATAGTCTAAGGATGATTTGATTGCTCTGCACTTTTCACATACAAAGCACCCCAAAACAGCTGAGGAGGACGGCTGGCAGGAGCAGGCAGGATAACATCCCCATTCAGCATCACATGCAACTTGAAGCCTGCAGGAAAGGGTCTCTCGGCAAGGACAAAACAACAGATTGATGCTTTCTTTCCTTTCCTGAGCGTATGAAGGGATCCCAAATGGGTCTTTGTGTCTCTTCTGGCTCTAGCTCATATTAGGTATTTAAGCCTAATGAGCCTGTGATCATACCCAGGGCACTCAGGGATGGACAGAGAATCTAAACCCCAAGGACAGGTATTTTTAAGGCACAAATGTGGATGGAGTCCACGGGGATATCTCCCCCTGTGGAAAGTTTGGACCCTGACTACTGGATTTTTTCTGGGGGGGGGGGAAACCCTCTGTGCCTCCTTTTACAGCAAGTTGTAAAACCTTACCGCTTGTCAAGCAACCTCAGTGCCTGTCCCTCCTGGGAAAACGAGCTTTATGGTCATTACAGCAGATTCACCCCAGCACTTCAGGGCTCGAGTGATGCTGGGCACAAATTCATGCCCTCAGTCATTTTTAGCAGCACCTTGGAAAAGCCTTCTCGTCCCTCCCATGGCAGTCATACAAACGACGGCCGCTCTGGGAAATCACATCGCAATCAAAACGGAGTTGGAAGAACGGTGGTTGACGATCTCCCCCCTCCTCGGGGACACCACTTCCAATCCAGATTAGATTAAATTGAACCAAAAAGCGTCCAGATTGCGCAGTTGTAAAGCGGCCAAGTATTAATGAGTTTTCATCATCCCGGGCCCCCAGTGCAATTTCTTTCGCATTCCTCTGGCCACCCACATGTATTGAACAATGAATGCGCCCCGTTTCAGGGACCACTGGGAGACGAGCTGACGTTTATAAACTGAAAATCACCCTTCGGGCCATTGGAAAGGCGTTTTGTCCTCACCAGGAAAGACTGCCATAGCAGAAATGGAAGCTGGCTCCCCTACCATGCTGTGCAGGCCCCTGCAATGAGGATGGAGACGGAGCAGCTACATCCCTCCCCAAGCCTCAACCAGTGGGAGAAGCATTTTTAAGCATTGAATTAATTGCTTAAAAACTGACACGTTGGTTTTTTGCATGTCCTGGTAACTCAGAAGCATGGAGAACCTCAATCATAAAGAGCCATGTGGAGGTTGTGTTTCACCAGCCAGGGTTTAAAAGACAGACTTTGAAAGCAAGGCATGTGCCACGCTTGTTGAGAGGTGGCAGGGCAGCGCTGGGACCTGCTCGGGAACAGGGAAGGACAAGGACGATGAACAACTGAGCAAACCTTACCTCCTTGACTGCTGAGCACCCTCACTGGGCGTGCAGAGGTTGGAACAACAGGGAAATGAAACGGCCACCAGCATCGCCATGTTGGCTTTGCTAGGCCACCAGTTCTGGCCCCTCCACCGGTGCTGCAGATGGGAAGCAGCCCTCCAGGCATCTCCTCTGACTCTGACGACGTCTAAATGCTTCCAGGTACGAGCGACCCCTTCCTCAGCAGCAGGCTCCAGTCCTGGGGCTGGAACAAGAAGTCCTCTCTGTCTGGGGGGTGTTTGGACGACCTGTGTCTCGGGCAGACAGGCAGGCTGGGTTTTGCTGCAGACAGCTGGCAAAACTCGTGCGCGCCAATGCGTGAGCTCCGGAGAAATGAGCGTTGCTGCAAATCATTGCCAGGAGCAGTGTTTCCATCCAACCAGTGCCCAGCAGAGCAGAGGTGGACCTCGGTTTAGGCAAATCTCCCGCTCCGCATCTGGCACAGCCACCCCAAATGATGACCTTGAGCCTGCCATCAGAAGCCACATTTGCTCAGGCCTCCATCAGCCACATCAGCCCAGAGCAAGGCCATGCAGAAGTGCTCTCTGAAGCCCTTGCGCCGTGCTGGGCACAACCTCCAGGGTGGCTGGCCAGCATCTCTGGGCCGCGTCCCTCACCCTGCACAGCTCCTGCTCCAGCATGTACCCATCGGGGTACACCTTCAGGTGTAGCCGCAGGGCAACCACAGCTACTCCCCCTCAGGCCACAAAGTTTTGGAGCCATGGTGCCCTGGAAGGAAGGAAAACACCCCTGATTTTATTGTTAGCTTCCTTCTTGGCTGCAGGTGGTGCTTCACCCACGTTCCACCTAAACCAGTGGAGGAAGATCACCTAGCTGCATCCTTTGCACCAAGATACCTTTAATCTCATGGAGCTGCCATTCCTGTTCCTTGTTTGCTTCATGAACTTGGCTGGAACCCTGCTTCCCTTCAGCACGCTCCCCAGCTTTGCTTCCAACCCCGCATGGAGGAAAGGAGCTGCAGAGCTATTGCATGGGCTGTCCGAGCCCCGTGGCCCTGAAGATACCATTGCAGCAGGTAGATGAGAGGCCATGCGTGGAGCTGCGAGAGCTGGGCAGTGCTCCTGGGAGGGGAGCCAGCACGTCCTTCCCCGGCAGCAGGAGCAGCCCAGGAGCCTTCTGTCTTCCGTGGAGGGCAGGGATGAAGCAAGAGGTGACTTTGAGCCCGTGGAGGGCAGGGATGAAGAAAGAGGTGACTTTGAGCCCGTGGAGGGCAGGGATGGAGAAAGAGGTGACTTTGAGCTTCGAGAGGCTGGCACAGTCCACACCACAGCCATCCCTGCAGCACCTCCTGCTAAATCCTCAGCCGCTTTCTGCAGATCCGCAGCTGTGCATCTGCTCCCAATGGTTGGAAAGTGAGGCTGAAATGGCCAGGAATAAAACAAAGCTGGTGCGAATGAGAGCAGGCTGTGGCCACCAGCAGGGTTAGGCTCGGGGCGGGGGGGATGCTGGAAGCCCTTGGGGTGATGAATGAGCCCATGGGTAGGAGCAGAGGATGCAGCCTGTGGTAAACAGGTGTCGAAGAAGATGCACACGATGTCAGGTCTTTCCCCGTGGTGTCACATAATAAACGTGTTGTCCTCCTTGCAGGACCCCCCTGTTTCCTAGAGGCAGGAGAAAGCGGTGGCTGCAGGACAGCCGTCCCTGCAAGGTCACCGCTCCTTGTCTGCATGCTCAGGTGTCCCAGCCCTCCATCCAGAAGCAGGAGAAGAGGTACGGCAGCACCCAAGGGTGCTGCAAGGCGCCTGGCAGGGTTGGAATGGGGGGCCCTGGAGCAATGGGGCTTATTCTGGAGCAGGAATAAGCAGCTACGTGGTGTGGTCCAGGTTGGAATAAATGGATCCCTCCACTGGTAAATACCGTGGATGGGGGGAAGAGGGTGTGAATGAGATTTGCTCCTTGTAAGGGGCTTAGAGAGGCTTTGGAAAAGCCTGTCCGGTGTGTGAACACTTACTCCTTCATCAGGTACTGTGCTCTCCTTAGGAGATGCCCTGTGCACACCAGGCCCTTCTCCCAGCTCGGCTCCTGCCTAAGGGATGATTTTGGGGTGGCTGAAGCAACAGAGCAGGACCATGCCACCTTTCTGACTTTAAAAGGTTCATTTTCAAAAGCGGGGATTAGGCAAATGGGTTTTGTGCAGAGTAGCCCTCTCACATTACTTCTGTCTATTGGCAAATTAGGACTGCCTCGTGGCATCTTTCCCCGTATTTCGTAAAATAGGTTGAGTTTCTTGGGCCCGATGTCTTCTCAAAGACCAAGAGAGCGTGGGGAGCGTGCTGGAGCTTTGCAGCAGCCACAGACGACAGACACGGAGAGGGCCATCTCAGCCACGGCGTGCAGCGGCTCGGTCCAGCCACCTTGATGGAGACTTGCACTGCGCCGGCATTGCTGCAGCACCCTCTTCCATGAAAAGGCTGACTACAGCTTTGCTGGCTGGCCAAAGCATTGCTGATTTCTCAAAGTGGCCCAAAACATGGCAAGTTCAGTTTCCCCGGGCCACACTTCCAAAAAAATAGGTAAAAATCTGTAGACTTCGATACACTCGGTAAGTGATATAACAGGCTTGTCTAACAAAGAGCAAGTCGTTTTATGGATAGTGACGTGAATGTTAATGGTAAATTAGTTAGAAAGTCCAGTGAAGCATGACACTAATCAGGAAAGGTGATCGTATCTACGCTTTAAAGTATGTGATTGCCCCTGAATCACCCGAATTTGCTGCTCAGCAACGGCTGGTGCAGCAGACCCTGCAGCGGGAGGAAGGCTGCTCATTGCTAAGGGGACGTGGTGAGTCTGACAGCTCCGATGACTGTCTCTTGAGATCGTTTCGCAAAACCCTGGGACTAATGAAAATGCCGCTCGAGCAAGATGCAGTGTTTAGGGATGTAAAATACGGAGCTGAATTGCTTTTTCAGGGCTGAGCGAAGGTGAAGAGTCTGGAAGTGAGTGGTCCGCAGCTGGTACAGGCACCTGAAAGCCCATCGTGACTTTTGCCAGATCTGGAAGGGACACCTCATTCTCTCCTGTCCAAGGAGGGTCACAGCTCCTTTCTGGGGCAGGGCAAATCCACCAGGAGACATGGATCTGTCGTCCTGGTGGTCCAGCCTGTCCCAGAGCTATTGGGTTCAATGGCTGAGACCCTGGAGAGTGACCGGTGACCCCAAGGAGCAAAAGTCCTGTTCTCTGCCGTTGGGTTTGGTGGGGGAGAGGGAGGGGTTAATATGCTTAAAGTAAGTGTGTATATAAATATACATACACAATTTTAAAAATATATGGTATACATATTTATAGATATATAAATTATATTTGTATAACAAGTAACAGTTTATATATGTTTTAATGAGCATATTCTAAAAGCCCATGAGCTCTCACTGTACTAATTACAAAATGGGCCAGGCCTAAACTTTCCTTTCCTGTTATCCATGTTCCTCCTGTGGATTTTGAGTAAGTCAGACTTGACTATTTTTATGCAGTCTGAAGCAAATAAAGAAAATAACAGTGAAGTGAAACATGCCATTAATCTGTAGGCAAACTGGCAAGCTTCTGACTCTGCAAATGATTTACTGCAATCTTTAATGAAGTCTGCACGGGTGAATTATGGACAGCAAAACCGGGAATGGCATTTGGTGTTGAAAAGGAGAATAAGGATAGAGTATTTTTTTAGCCGTTTTCCTGTCAGATTTATGCTTTTCTGAAGTTTTATGATGCTTGGACATAATTCCTGATATACTTTTAAGATGATGTTTTCATCCCAAATTAAGATTGCATTGTAAAAATATCTGCAACAACCTATCTCATGACAGCTGCCACAACACTCACGTTAGTTTTGCCACTACCACAGCACTAAGTTATCCATCTGGGGTGGGCTGGGAGGGATGCAGGCTTTTCACGTCACTGGCGTAGCCCTACCTGAAGTTTTTCATTTTTCTGAAAAGCTGAGATGTGCAGAAAGAGCCACCTGCCTCCGCTCAGGCAGGGGAGCCATCTGCGGGGAACCGAACAATTTAGCTTACGTTTCTAATTCTTTTAAGTATCTTCTGCTAAATAATGAACGTACACGACACCTCCTTCCTGCTCAGCTGTGGCTTTCACGAGGCGTGAAGACGAAGCCATCAAGCAAAACCCAACAGTTTGTGGTATAAATGTTTATCTGCCACCTCCTGCCCGCTCCCCGTCCTCAGAGCAGAAAAAAAGGGATTTGGGCTCAAATCAAAAGGGTTGGTGGAGTTGGGTCCAAAGGGGCCTGATGCCTCGACCAGGCTGTGGCTCCAAGGGAAGGTCCTTGAGCTTGGGTTGATGTTGTGTCTCTGGAGCCCATCAGGGCAGATGGAGAAACGCAGCGGGACCTGCTCAGGGACAACGGCTTGGGCTCCGTTGGTGGTGCCTTAAAGCTGTGTGTCGAGTTGAGTTTCCCAAGGCTGCAAGCTGAATTTCTCATGGCTACCCCCAGAAAATGTTGGCCTCCATCAGTGGTACTGAAGCCTGATTTGGGAGGGCCCTTGCCAGTTCCTCCCGTCAGGACGAAAGCCGGCAGGCAGGCTCCCTCCGCACTGGCTGCCCAGCTGCTGCCGGCGTCTGTCCTTGCTGGAGGGAGCTTTGCGCTTTGCCGAGAAACCCTCAGCCTCGACCTGCGAGTCCCCCTGCCCCTTCCTTGGGTCAGAAATCACAACAAACAGCCTTGAGGTTTTAGGAGCCCCAGCATCCTCCAGGGAGGCTGCCCACCGCTCCCCAGCATCCAGCTCCCAGCACCCAAGCATAAGATACAGCCTTGCAGCGTTAAAGGCTGCGATCAAAGCGGTTCAGTAAGTCCATGCTTTCCTGTTTGTCCCAGCTCCCGACGAGTACAAGAGCTGCTGTGACCAGATAGGAGCGGGGAACGTGCTCGCGGGGAGGTGAAAGCCTTTTGAACTGAGGACAGCGTGGCGTGAAAAGCACATCTGTGTTTTCCCAGCCCTCCCACCTCCTGCAAATCCTTCGGGGTGGGAAAACCTCCCTTGACCCAAAAGCTTTGCCGTAAGAAAGGAGTTGAGGTGTAACGCTCAGGTGCTCAGAGCTCTGCCTCAGCATAACCTTGGTTCTTCTCGAAGCCCAGGAGGAAACAACTGCTACAAAAGCTGTAGCGCCGGCTCTGTCGGTTCAGCTCGGTTTGCATGGCAGCGTTTGGGGTACAGCTGCCTTGGGTTTGCTTATGATTTTTAAGGCCGTGTTTCTGCGCCAGCCGAAACCCTGGAGGAGATGCACCAGCATCATCGGCCTGATGCAGCTACCGCCAGCCTCTCTGTCCGTCTGTCCCTCTAAGCTGCTGAGGGTCTTGTGGGCTAAACTGTCCCTTTCTACCCGGGAGAACGCTTTTGGATCCCGGTTACTCTGTTTCCAGCCTTTTCGTCACTGGTTTGCATTTGCCCAGCCAGCCAGAGCCAAATCCAGCCCCGCCGACCCCAGGGAGCTTCAGCCGGGAGTGAGTTTGCCCCAAGATGTTTCTATCACAAAGCTGTCAAACCCAATTTCCTCTGATCGGACTGACTTGAAATCCCAGCGGAGGCAATTCATCAACTGCTGGATGCTGGATATAAGGACAAATAAACATCAGAGGCAGGAAAGCCTGGCTGGAGATGAGAAATCTAGTCCTGTGATGAGAGGTTATGAACCTTTCTTATCTTATCTATTTGGGTTTCACAACGAGAAGCCTGACGTGGCAGGGGTGGCTCACGCCGAGCAGCCTGTCCCTGAGCTCCCGCTGGGCTGCCCCGGGGGTGGCGGACGGACGGACGGACGGACGGCTGGGATGCTGCAGGGGGACAGCCAGCCCTGGCCCCCCCCCATGTTTGCAGTGCGGGCCGGGGCTGGGGCAGCCCCACCGCAGGGCGACCGCGTGATGCTGCGTGGCAGGACTCGCGTCTCCTCCAGGACCAAAGACGTGGTCTCTGCGTCCCTGGGGCTGGCAGCTGGCACAGCGATGTCTGTTTTCTCATGCCCTGGGTGGGGGGGGTTGAAGGACGAGGCGGGGAGGGAACGTGCCAGCATTAAAGCCATGGTGGATTTAACGGCAGATACTTTATCTGTTGCCAGCGTGCAAGCAAACACCTGTGGGGACACGCCAGCCCTGGCCAAGCTCCTTCCTACAGAGCTCTTGCCCCTGTGCCCACGCTGACTGCTGTTTTGGGGTGCAGCAGGGGCATACAGCGGCGCGGGAGCTGGCAGCGGAGCAGCTTCGTTCCCTTCACCTCCTGCTCACGTTGTCCTTAACTGGGGTACCTCCACTCATCAGAGCCCCAGGCCACCTCTGAGGGCCACCTCTGACCACTGCTCCGGGTATAGGGGTCATTTCCATGCCACGCGAGACCCCGCCACCTCCAACCCATCCCACCTCTCTGGAAACGGGGTGATTTTTCTTCCTATTTGCCTACAGTGGCTGCTACACGTCCGCTGAGTGAACTAACCCATGGGGATGGAGCCGTTCCACCAAGCTCCCACGGGAAATCAGTGGCAGAGCCAGGAGTGGCCACCCCATCCCCTGACTCCCGTCCCCGCAGTGCCGCGCTGGCGGCCGACATCGCAGCAGCGAGGAGGAAACGCTGGGGCTTAAGTGATTTAGCTTGGGGAGCGAGTGAAAGCTCCTTATATGGGCTAATTGATAGCGAATGACTCCTTAATTAGAAATTATAGAATTGCCCCCTAACTTACAAGGAGGAACAGGAGCAATGCATTGACGAGCTGAGGGGGTTTTTTTTGTGGCTGCTGTTGATTTTCCTTCAGAGATGCTCTTGCCAATTAACTTTTCATGACATAAATTTGTTTGCCTTAAAATATCCAGTTAGAAGCATTTTCAGATACATTATTTAAGGCCTGAAAATAAATATTGGATGCTCAAGCTGTGCTTTGTGAAAGCTCAGAGCGGTTTGCCTTCTCACTCAATTATTGATCGTGCTTTCCGCTGCATTGGAGACGCTCCTGCATGCACAGGGGAAAATCCCGGCTTGTTTACTTGCTCGTTCTATTTCTCAAAGTCTCTAAAAACTCATCCAGCAATGGATTTGGGATGTTTATCACAGCAGAGAATTTATTTCCAATGCTAAGGCCCCATCAGGGAGCTGCCAACCCCAGGAATTTCTCCCTGCAGGCACTAAGGACGGTCTGATTTATTTTTCCTAAAAGGCGAAATGCCGGCGAGGGCACAACGCGTTTCCACCGGCAGCGGGAAAGACGAGCGTTGCACACTGGCTAGTTGGATGAGCACAGAAGAGCTACCAAAGCCTGGCTTCTTCAGCAGCCCCGACTAACTGCGCGGTCTGATGGGTGCTTTTCTCACATTAGGGACATTTATGTCTCTCTCGACGTGGGCTTTCCGATGGTTAATAAGATATGAGCGTCTCGCGCAATTTTTTTCCTCGCTGAGACATTTACAGGTTCTTCCTGCTCAACGCAGATGTTATTCGATACCAAATTTTGCCAGGACATATTTATCTTTGGAATTGCCCATGCTCGTGTCAGATTTGATTGCAATTAGCCCCGGAGGCTCCTCAGGGAGGAGAGCGGCCTGCCAGCCAGCCTGGTGGCTTGGACCTCATCTTCTCCAAGCATCAGGAGAGAGGAGCAGTGAAAGCTCCTAGCAGTTAAATATCCCGGAGTTATGAGAGCCAGGGGGAGGAACTGCATAAACTTTACCTTTGGAAGATTGCAGATGGGTTCACAGGGATATCTGGGGGATGTGGTCCCTGGGCCGGCAGGCTTTCAGCCCCTGAGAGATGCCAGCGCCCGAGAAGTGCTCGCCCTTGGCTTCATGTCAGGAGATGCGCCAAAAATTTGCCAGTGGAAAACCGGTTAGCCCAGCTGTCTTGCTTTGCAGCTGGAGTCTCAACAGAAATGGCGAGTCCGCGGGGAAGGTTTCTGCACCCCGTGAAACACTGAGACCCACAGAAAGCCGCCCTGACAGATGCTTTTTGAGCAATGGGAGGCCCAGCATCACCCAAGATGGCTCCGACCGTCGTCAGAGACAAAAATAACGCGGGACCTGTTTCAGAAGCGTTGCACAGGGGAATGCCCTTTGCATCCCTGCTCCTTCCCGCATGGCGAATTGGAGCCACGGAGCTTGAAAACGCTGCAGACTCACGGCCCTAATTAATATTGCAAACAAGCTGGCAACCGGACGCCACCAGACAGGCTCCGGCTAGGGGCCTGACCGTCAGCAGGGCTGCAAAGTCCTCGTCCTGCTGAGGCTGGCGGCCGGAGCCAGCGTGAATTTCACCATCGACTTCAAAGAAACCAACATTTTGCCCCAAAGCCCTGCTTCTCCCGTCCGCTGCTCGCCTGCAACGCCAGCCCCGGCACGGACCACGGCGCGAACGGAGACGCGAGCCCCGAGTCCTTTCCCGCCAGTGCCCACCAGGACATAACCAGCCTCATCCATGCTGCCTCCATCTGCTCTAACAACCTCCAGCCCCAACCTTTCCGCTTTTTCAATGGGAATAATGCCCTTCACGCCGGTGGCGATTCCTCTGATGGATGCTAAGGGGGGAGCTCGGCTTTTGGGCTGGCGTTGCCCGATTGCTGCCGTTACTGTGGTGAAGGGCACCGTTTCTTAACATCCATGCAAATAATCCCGTGGCACCGGGAACTAAATGAGAGCCCAGCGCTTGCCAGCTGGAAAAGAAGAGAACTGGGTATTTCTTTGCTGGAGAAAAGGAGTGTGAATAATGGACTCATAAAAGAGGGAGCGCAACAAAAAATGTAGACCTGAGTGCTTTCTGTTCTCCTTTACATGCTTATAAGAAAGCAATTCAGGCTCGGCGCATGCATTTATTAAACAACAAAAAAATTCTTGTGACTTCGTTTCTTTCCAGGGCAGTCGAGCAAACTGCTCGATACGCCGTGACCTTGAAACATAATGAAGCATTGAAAAGCAAATCCGGCGGTACAGAAAGGAAGTGTTTTTTACCATGCGAGAGGAGGTATTGAGGTCCAAGCAAGAAACAGCCAAGCGGTTATCTCTGACGGCTTACATCTTATCCGGGCAGCACTTTTTACAAGACCCCCTTTGTTAAGAGAGCCACAAGCGGTGCAATGTGTGGAGGGCATCTGACATTTAACATCACTTTATAACGATATAAGTGACTCGTGTTGCTCTTTGCCCTCGTCAGTGTGTAATAACCCCTAGGACAGGCCCCCCTGTAGCCGGTAGCGGTGACCATTGCAAAATGCCGTCTGTCCCAGCCACCGCGGCAGCGTCCTTGGGGGCTGCCCCAGGGCGCGGGGACAGAGGGTTGCGCAAGTAGGAGAGGGTTTGCACGTGGTGATGGATTTAAAACCCAGCCAGGGGCTGGGGGCTAAGGAAGGAGCTCCGAGCCGGCCCATTGCGCATCAGCGTCACCTCATTACCCCCCCCTTTCCCGGCAACGAACGTCCCCGGTTTTATCTTAGAGGCAGTTTTGGGTAGTTGGGGTGAGAGACGTGTAAAGGCAGCAAAGAAACCAGGGTGGGGAAGGCGGGGGAAAGGGACGGTGGGGCTGCCCAGGAGCTCCTGGGGAGAGAGTGCTTGGGTGAGGGTGTCAGCAGGGACGTTTCTTCAACTATAGAGTACCCAGGGTAATGAAAAAGAGAAAGGGCTGCAAGTCTGCAGGTATCTGGTATTGCAGAGTCCTGGGTGCCCTCTGGGTCCTGGCTGTGCTCAGCATCTCCAGGATGGGACCCCACAGAGCCACACCTGGGTCACACGCAGGGCTTTTGCATGCCGGAGGAGGAGCAAAATCAAGACGCTGCTCCTGCCTGACGGTTAAATATCCCTCAACACTCTGAAGAAGAAAAGAAGGGTGAGAAGCCCCACGTCCCATGTGAAACTTTCCCAATTTTAGTGAACTTTAGCAAGGGAAAGCTTTGCAGTCCTTTGGCCCGGACACGAGCGCCTGGGTGTCAGGGGGACTGCAGAGGCACCCCTTTGGAGACAGCTTTGCCGAGGAAGCTTAGGAGATTCAACCACCTGGGCCAGAAACCTAAAACCAACACGGCAGGTAGGCAGAGGGCATGATATCTGGAGCAGAAACGCAGATCTTCAGGTGATGTAGACTTCAAGCTCTCTCTGACGCAGGTTATGACGTGCTGAGGACAGATGCAAGTTTCCTCCTAGAGGGATTTTTCAGCTCTAAGTCTTTGGGATGAGAGGAAAAGCTTTCCACCTCCCTTGAAGATCAGCCGGAGAAATGCAGCCCCATCTGGCCCGATGCTCTGGAGGAAAGCCGAGGGAACAGCACCAGTCGTGCAGGGGCCGGCAAACACCTTTGGGAAGGGATTTTGCATCGCTGGCTTGAACGGGGTGCTGAGAGCAGCTTGGGAGAGAGCACCTCTTGATGGGGCAGCTGCCTTCACATTAATTACTAATTAATTACTACTTTGTAGACTCACTATCCGCACAACCCTTACATCCAGGAGATCATCCAGGAGATGCTCCACAGATGACCAGCATCTCAAGGTGGGCGAGCAATCACTGACGATACCCTGAATTACGGGCACGCTAGCAAATTTTAGCATTGCGCCCTGGCTGTGCTAAATGGGGACGATGTGTCCCCATCTGACACAGCGGCTGTGGAAATACAGCCTGAGCAAAACTGCCCAGGAGAAAATGCTAATTGCAAGGGTCTGGATGGTTTTTGGAAAATAAGACTCACGGACTGCAGGTAGGAAAAGGAGGATGGGAAGAAGGGACGTCCCTCCTGCATATGGGGTAGTAAGGGAAAAAATAGTGTCCGTTGACTGTATAAACAGGGGGGAAAGCGCTGCGCTGGTTGTGCCGCCCGGTCCTCGGTACCCGGTGTTTGCTTTGGGAAGATAACGTTGCCATAAATCATCATCACACGTCCTCTGCCTACCGCCGTGACGCTGCTGATGGGGCGCACGCTGCGGCAGGTCTTGCTCCAGCCCTCGTTACCGCATGATTGATGGCTCTCAGCTCTTCTGGGTTTCTGGGCTAATTCCTCGCTCCCATTTTCCTGTGTCTCTAAAGCCCTGGCAATTATTATTTTCCCCTTATCTTTTGAGTCCCGAGCCCTTTGGCAAGGGGGTAGCAGATAGCGAAAGGCGTTAATACTTTTATCCTCTCCTTGTATTCCGGGGTGCTTGCACCCAGTGTCCCTGGGATGAATTTGCAGAAAAAGCTGCTTCCTTTGGGTTTGCCCTGTATTTGTATCAGGTGCATTCAGCCCTTGGGTTCAAATCTGATTTAGCTGCTGGTATGCGCTGGAAATGAGACTGATGGCTGCAGCGTAGCATCTTCCAAATGCCTGTCCCCGTCCCTGTCCCTAAGCCACTGCTGGGGAGATGGGGGGGGTCTCCTGCTGCTTTGCACCAAGGTGGAGGTGACCGCAGGCAGCTCTTCTGCCAGATCATCCCATTAAGCGGGGCTAAGGATGTGAAACAGCTGCTCCGAACACAAGCCGGTGCAATCATCAATTCAATTAACCACATTGATTAATACAGGAGCTCAGCAAAAGTCATAAAGGAGGCTGCCCGTCGCTGAATAGGGGAAATTACCGTGCCTTACACTGTTTATGCAAGGAAACTGTCCCCTGTTTTATCACGGTGCTGCCTGAAAGGTGGAAGGGGTCTGGCAGTGATAAATGACGGGTGCGTGACTCCGCAGCACCATTAAATGGCTCTTGCTCCCCGTGTCTTTGCCCCAGAGAAGATCTTTAGATATGTAGGGGGAAATTTGGGAGTCAGCAGCCACAACTGGTGGAGAAAGGGCCGCTTGGAGCCGCTGAGGGACATGGGAGGCAGCCCAGGAGGACGTTGCGCTGAAGACCAAAGTCCTCCTTGGCTGCAGAGCAGGGCTTTCTGCTCCTCTAACTCGCTCCTGCAAGCTCTGGGCCTGGTTCAGACCCACAGAAATCCGCTGGAGCCCCTTCACCGACTGCAGCAATCCTTGCAGATCCCGTAATCCAGCTGAATTTGTTGGGTCACTGGGGGCAGGGGGTGTAGGTGGGAGCCCATCTCTCATCTCTCACTCATTTCAAGGTTCACGGCCATGCATCGATAATCACGCCCTTTTGCACGCCTCTTCTGCTAGGCAGGGGTATTTGTCCATCTACGAAGCCATCGTAAACAGCAGCGATTTCCCCCTTTAGCATGGCGCTTTCTTCCCTAACGATGATAAAACAGACTTATCTTGGTGGTTAGTTTTAGATAGAGCTGTCGTTAAGCCTTGGCATTTTTTGCAGCTTCCGTCATCCTGTTGCCAGGAGAATCTCCATCGCGAACAAAAGCCGTTTTATTTTGTGAAATCGGACTCGGGGAGGAAAAGAAGCTCTCTATGGGAAACCGCAGCGTTAACTCGTGGGTCGCAGGTCTCGCCGTTGCAATCGGCCAGGCAGGGTGGGAGGTATGGACAGGGGACTGCTTGGCTTATAGCGAAAGGGTGACGAGGAAAAATGAAGAGTGCTATTTACCGGAAATGACTGGTTAAAATAAAGGATTTGGGTTAAAATAAAGGATTTTGGTTACAATAAAGGATTTTGCCATACGGAGTAGTTTTCCGGGAGGAGGGAGGCTGAAGATGCACGTGCGGTGCAAAGCTCCCCAAAGCAAACTCCATTGCCCATCCCTCCCCGCGGGGCAGAGCAAGCAGCAGGTAGGAGTTGCGCCGTTTGATGCCCGATGGCAAGGATGAGGGATGCGACGGGGGCAGGAACGGTGTGCAAGGCTGCTGCAAAACTGAGGACGGCAGCGGCGGGGTGGCAGGATGCTGTAGATTTTACCTTGAGGACCGGAGAAGGTGCAAGACCGGTCCCCGGGGCCTCTCTTATCTCTCACCTCCACCTCTTTGCTTTTCTTTGTTCATTCATTCACTCAGTCGATGTCAGGCAGCCAAAGAAATTAAAAGCCGCTCCGGAAGCCCTGTCATTTGCTTTGCACACTTCCTCATCAGGCTTAAAAAACCAAATCCCTGTTATTAGTAGGAAGCGATCGTTACCTGGCCGGGTGTTTAGCATCACCTCGCAAGCCCTGTACCCAAGGTTTGCACAGCGGTTTGCACAGCAGTCATGGGTGACTTGCAGCCCCCCCACCCCGCAGCTTTCCTTCCCCTTTGGCACCAAGACGGCCCCCAATTTACGAAGGGAGGGGGTACTCACCTGCTGCAGCGCAATGGTTACCCCAGCGAACGCGGCTGGGGATGCCGCGCCCGGAGTCTCGAGGAAAAGCAAAAGTAGAGGCCACGTTTGCAAACGTAGCATAGGAAATAGTGAGGTACTGGAGCGTGTCCAGAGAAGGGCAACGGAGCTGGGGAAGGGTCTGGAGCACAAGGCTGATGGGGAGCGGCTGAGGGACCTGGGGTTGTTCAGCCTGGAGAAAAGGAGGCTGAGGGGAGACCTCATCGCTCTCTACAACTGCCTGAAAGGAGGGTGTAGAAAGGTGGGGGTCGGTCTCTTCTCCCAGGTAACAAGTGATAGGACAAGGGGAAATGGCCTCAAGTTGCGCCAGGGGAGGTTTAGACTGGATATTAGGGAATTTTTCTTCACCGAGAGGGTTATCAAGCACTGGACCAGGCTGCCCAGGGAAGTGGTTGAGTCGCCATCCCTGGAGGTATTTAAAGGACGTTTGGATGAGGTGCTCAGGGACATGGTGTAGTGGTGGTTTTTGGCAGTGTTAGGTTTATGGTTGGACTCGATGATCTTAAAGGTCTTTTCCAACCTATATGATTCTGTGATTCTGTGATTCTGTGAAATGGCGGCTTTTGCCTTCAGCCACTGCAGCGGATGGGGATCTCGCGTCACGTTCACAGCACGTGGCCGAGGAAGGAATGGAAAAAAATCCTCCAGACTCCAGCTACAAAAGCAAATGGGGAAAATGCACATTCGAAGCGGAGATGGGCAGAGCTCAGCCTCCTTTCGCTACAGCCCAGCGTAACTTAATTCAGAAAATGAAGCAGAAAAAATCCATTTGGGGATCCCGGCAGAAGGAAGACGATGCTTTGTTTGCCCGTTCGAAAGGCACCGAGACTTATTTATTAGAAACTTTTGTGGGTAATTGGTTTCGAAACAAGGAAGTTATACATACCAAAGAAATCTTGTCTGAATCATTTATTTACTTTATCCTAGTCGTAAAACCCAAGTACCCTGACCAAGCAGAGTTCAAACACCTGTAAGTGCTGCCTGTGTCAGCCACGCTCCGGAGCCCGCCCTGCTCCCTGCCGAGGGATGCCAATAAATAAAGAGCCAATGCTTCCCGGGAAGGCAGCAATAGCTCTGCCAACCGCTTCCATAGCAGAAGATCTGTCTTGGTAGAGCACGAACTAAGAGGGACATCAAAAACCGCCAGCTATCCCTACCCCTCGTCGTGAACCATCATGGCTGTAATTAATTCGCGGCAAGGGGAAGATTGGTCTGGGAAGAGCTCACCCCAGGGAGTTTGCCGGGGCTCGCTGTACTAATGAAGCGTTATTAAACGTACCTTGGCAGCCAAGCACTCTGTTCCCCAGCTCCGGAAAGCAATCTATAGCATGATACGGGCAAAGGGAATTTGCTGGACTCCTACCAAAATTGGAGGATCATGGAAAAAGCGCTGCCTCCAGCGCGTAGCAACAGGCTGCAACAAACTCGGGCCGCAGCGGGAGCTCGGACACTCCCAGCGAGGGCCAGGATTTTATTAGATTACATTTGGGAAGTAGATTTTATTAGGCTTAGCTTTGGGAACGCTCCCGTCTGCAAGGTTTGAGGAGCTCAGCGTTAGCGGCTGAGCCACCGCTTCACCCGCAAGCGCATCCTTCTGCACCTTCAGCCCCGGCGAGGGCTCTGGTGGTGCTGGGTTTGGTGCTCATCAGCCCCGGGATCGTTTGCAGGGCAGCCCGTTTCAGTGTCTTCCTCCAAGACAAGCAGATGTCCAGCGTCTCTCTGCAATTTTAAAGGTGGCATCCGAGCAAAGGTGAGCCCTTCTCCTTCCGAAAGAGCCAGATACACTCATGTCTCTGAGTCATGGGTATGTCATCCCGGACCAGCCCTTCTCCGAAGCGCTAGCGAGGCAAACGGAGACAATTACCATTCAGTTTTGTGTAAGTGCTTCAGAAACACCGTAGGCGAACGGACGGAGAAAGTCTTGAAATGAACTTTAACGTGGAGTTCCCGCAAGATGAATTCCCAGCGCCGTATAAAAGCCTGGGCTCGTTAGGGCATCCTGTCCGGGTCTAATTGCTCACCGGTATGGCTTCCTGGCAGGGGAAAGGGGAATGGCACACATCCAAAGGCGGGACGGCTCTGCCGCTGGTGCCGGCGTGCCCGGCTCCCTCCCGGTCTCCGCGGTGGCAGTGGGAGCGGAGGGGACGCGGCAGCAGAAGGCAGCTGCAGGCAGGAGAGGCAGGGCAGGGCAGGGAGGCAGGAGCCCGGCAGCATGGTCTTCCATCCCCACAGACTGTGGTCCCTGCCCCGTCCAGCACCCACCCTGTGACCAAATACCCCACGGCCCCTCATCGCTCGGAGCTTCCGGGCGTTGCAAACCGCTCGTTGCAAAACAGAGCGGGGGATGAGCTGCGGGACGGGATGCTCATCCCTCCGCCCCAGGCTCGGCCGGACCTTCCCCGCCAGCGACGTGCCTAACGTGCGTCCTCAGCGCGGGGGAAGCAGCTCCCAGCTCCCAGGATGGGCAGCGGTTGCCGCGCATGAATTGCTGCTTTTCAATTAAGCCGCCAGTTTTGAGTCCAAGTTCAGTTTTAGCGCCCGGAGATGTGGGTTTACCACAGAGGGATCACGAGGCTGGCGGAGCTGAAACTCCAGATGCACGTACACCTCCTCCAGCCCAGCAGCCAGCTCGTCGGAAAAGATGCTTTTGTCCCCAAAGCCACTCAGGGCATCAGCCTGGGATGATCCAGAGATCTCCACCGTCGCTTCTCAGGGCTTCGGCTATTTAGGAAATGATTAAAATGAGTAAGAATAAACTGGGGGTTGGGAGGCAGAGACAAAAAGTCGATTCAAACTTTGCCGGGGACGGGAAAGGACAGTGTGATTTACCCCTGGCACGGACTAATTCATTTAGGAGCGAAGCAGGACCAATAAATTTTGTGAACCATCAGCTGGTTGGCATGGGAGGCTGTTTCGATAGCGAGATTCGCTACCTTAGCGTTTCTGATATGAAAACACGTAACGAGACAAGTCATTTGGGACTTTGCAGTATGAGAGTTATGAAATCAGACTAAAGATGCAAGAGATGAACAAACCAGGTGCAGGAGGGACGGCAGCACCTCGGTCGGGGTGCCCCCGCCTCGGTGCCGAGGTGCAGGTGGGAGCAGCACCCCGGTACCCGCACGGCACCCGCCGCCAGCACAGGAGCAGCACCCAGCCCAGCTGCACCCCGGTGTTGCCGGCCGCCTGGCATTCGTGGGTGCCATCCGAACCGTTTCCACCAGCAAAGCGAGATGAAAATGCCCCGTTGCAATTAAGAGAACCGGGCTATCCGGCTGCCGGGAGCTTTCCTTTGATAAACCCCAAACCTCCCAAAACAATGCAATAGAAATGAGCTCCCAAGGGTGCTTTGAAGTGGTTATAGGGCTCGTTTCGTTTGCGCTCGCTAAACGAAGCCGGCGAAAGGGCTGGATGAGGCCGGGGAGCCCTGGCTGACCCCTGGGACGGGGTTCGGCCGTGCGAGGACTCGCAGCCACCCCGGCTGCCGCCCCGCTTTCACCTCGCCCCGGTGAAAACCCCGTCTCCTTCTGCGGCGCTGGAGGTTTGGGCGCAGGAGGAGCCAACGCCAGGAAGAGGAAATTTAATCATCGGATCCCGATTAAACCCAGGAAAAAACAAGGCGGGGGTTAGGAAGAGCGGCGGCTCGCACAGCCCGGGCCCTCCTGCGCACGGGACCCGCTTGCCCCAATATTTCTGGCTCCGTTGCTTTTCCCAGGGGTGTTTCAACATGAGATGGCCACCGTGACGGCACCTGCGGCCACCACCTCAGCTGCACGTTGCATCCATCTCCGACCTGCTGCGTTTCTCGCTCCCAGTACCCCATTTCCTAACCCAGCACCCCCGCCGGGCAGCGCAACCCCAGCCAGCGCCGGGGTGGGATGCTCAATTAGTCCGCGGGGTTTTAACGAGCGCAAAGCCTTTTTTCGGCTTTGGAGCCGTTGCGAGCTTTGAAGCCGCCTTCTCGAACCGCGGTTAACTGCAGAAATTGGGTTGCGCAACTCGTCGCTCGATCGAGAAGAAAGGTTTGGTTTTCTTTCGGCATTTTCCTCCGTGTTTCTTCCCTCTCGCAGGAATTCCCGGCCTTCCCGTCGCGGGAGAGGAGCACCGCGGGGAGTTTTGCTCCGGCACGGGGATCCGGCACGGCACAGCGAGCTTGGCACCAAACGCGCCGCAGGGGCCGCGCCGCGCGGCTTCGCTTCCCTCACAAAACTGCATGGAAAGGCAAAAAAACGCCCCGAAGGCCGAATTGCCCGGTCTGGGCGGGCGACGGCCCGAGCGTAACCGCCCGCCGCTGCGTTGGGATGGGCACGCGCTGCGCCGTGGCACCCCCTCGCACGGGGCTCGGCCCCTGGCCTGTCCTGGGTGGAAGCGATTGGTACGGGGGCTCTCCTGTGCACGAGGGGTCCCCCCCAAGCCCCTGCGCACGCCTGTCTTGCACGAGGACTGCCCCTCGCACGAGGATGCTCCTACACCCCTCGTGCACGCTTGCTTTGCACGATTGCCCCTCGCACACCTGTCTTGCACGAGGACTGCCCCTTGCACGAGGCGCTCTTACACCCCTCGTGCACGCTTGCTTTGCATGCCCACACCTTGCACGCCTGTCTTGCACGAGGACCGCCCCTTGCACGAGGATGCTCCTACACTGCTCGTGCACGCTCGCTTTGCACGCCCACCCCTCGCATGCCTGTCTTGCACGGGGCTACACCCCTTGTGCACGCTTGCTTTGCACGCCCACCCCTTGCACGCCTGTCTTGCACGAGGACTGCCCCTCGCACGAGGATGCTCCTGCACCCCTCGTGCACGCTTGCTTTGCACTATTGCCCCTCGCACACCTGTCTTGCACGAGGACTGCCCCTTGCACGAGGCGCTCTTACACCCTTCGTGCACGCTTGCTTTGCACACCCACACCTTGCACGCGTGTCTTGCACGAGGACTGCCCCTTGCACGAGGATGCTCCTACACCCCTTGTGCATGCTCGCTTTGCACAGCCGCCCCTTGCACGCCTGTCTTGCACGGGGCTACACCCCTTGTGCACGCTTGCTTTGCACAACTGCCCCTTGCACGCCTGTCTTGCACGAGGACTGCCCCTCGCACGAGGACGCTCCTACACCGCTCGTGCACGCTCGCTTTGCACGCCCGCCCCTGCGCACGCGTGTCTTGCACGAGGACTGCCCCTTGCACGAGGATGCTCCTACACCCCTTGTGCATGCTCACTTTGCACAGCCGCCCCTTGCACGCCTGTCTTGCACGGGGCTACACCCCTTGTGCACGCTTGCTTTGCACAACTGCCCCTTGCACGCCTGTCTTGCACAAGGACTGCCCCTCGCACGAGGATGCTCCTACCCCGCTCGTGCACGCTTGCTTTGCACGATTGCCCCTCGCACACCTGTCTTGCACGAGGACTGCCCCTTGCACGAGGCGCTCTTACACCCCTCGTGCACGCTTGCTTTGCACGCCCACCCCTTGCACGCCTGTCTTGCACGAGGACTGCCCCTTGCACAAGGATGCTCCTACACTGCTCGTGCACGCTCGCTTTGCACGCCCACCCCTCGCATGCCTGTCTTGCATGGGGCTACACCCCCTGTGCACGCTTGCTTTGCACGACTGCCCCTTGCATGCCTGTCTTGCACGAGGACTGCTCCTTGCACGAGGCGCTCTTACACCCCTCGTGCACGCTTGCTTTGCACTCCCACCCCTTGCACGCCTGTCTTGCACGAGGACTGCCCCTTGCACGAGGATGCTCCTACACCCCTTGTGCATGCTTGCTTTGCACAGCCACCCCTTGCACGCCTGTCTTGCACGGGGCTACACCCGTCGTGCACACTTGCTTTGCACGATTGCCCCTCGCACGCCTGTCTTGCACGAGGACTGCCCCTTGCACGAGGCGCTCTTACACCCCTCGTGCACGCTTGCTTTGCACGCCCACCCCTTGCACGCGTGTCTTGCACGAGGACTGCCCCTCGCACGAGGACGCTCCTACACCGCTCGTGCACGCTCGCTTTGCACGCCCGCCCCTCGCACGCCCGTCTGTCTCGCACGGGGCTACACCCCCTCCCGCCCCCCCCGCCCAGCGGCACGTGCCCAGCCTTGCACGCGGGCGCTCCCCCCTCGCTCCTCGCCCCCTCCCCCCCCCCCGACGGGCTCGGCTCCCGCGGGCGGCCCCGCCCCCTGACGTCAGCGCTGGCGCGGGGCGGGCGGCGCGCGCGGCCCGTGCCCGGCGGGGAGGCGCGAGCCGGGAGCGGCGCGGAGCGGAGCGGGGCCGGTGCCGGTGCCGGGCGCAGGTGAGCGCCGCTGCCGGGGACGGGCGGGCCCCGCCGGGGGGAGCGGCTCCCGCGCCGTCTGCGGCTCCGCTGCCGCCCCGCGCCAGGGAAAAGTTTGTGGCGGCGGCGGCGGCGGGCGGGTGAGCGAGCGGCGGGAGCCGTGCCCGCGGCCCGCGGCTGGGAGCGGGGGGAGGCGGCGTCCGAGGTCGGCCGGTGTGGGCGGCGGGGGCTCCGCGCCTCCGGCTGCTCCGGCCGGGCGGCGTTAGGGCGTGGGGCGCTCCGGGGTCCGCTGCGCCGCGCGGGTGGGTGTGGGGGGGTGCGTGTGAGTGCGTGTGTGTGCGAGGGGCGCGAGCGGGTGTGTGAGGTCTGTGTGCGTGTGCAGCGCTGCGCGAGTGTGTCTGCCGCGCGCAAGCGGGCAGCGCTGTGCAAGCGTGTGCCGTGCGTGTGCAACGCGGTGCGGTGTGTGTGCACGCTGTGCGTGCAAGAGCTGTCTGCGTGCGTGCTGTACGCCTGTGCATCGCCCTGCAAGCGTCCCTTGCTCTGTGCGTGTGTGTGCTGGGCAAGCGTGCGCCCATATGCGAGCGTGGCGTGCCAGCCCCACGCGAGTGGGAGCCGGGGAAGCCACACCGGCAGCGTGCGCTCCGGCAGCCTGCCCTGCTCCCGCTGCCCCACGGTGATGCCTGCTGCGAGAAACTTTTGCTCGCCCCGTGAGCATCGCGTGCTTTAGGGGGGCTCGCCCACCTGCCCGCCCGTTGCCCGCCCTGCAAGCCCTGCGTGTTTGCAAGCCTGGCCCCAGCAGCCTGCCTGTTGTCCCCCGGGTCCCGCTGGCACTGCCAGGAGGGGACGGGGACGATGGGAGCCGGGTCCCAGAGCTGGCACCCCTGCACGCAGCGGGGAACCCTCGACGGCCGGGCGGATGCTGGGGGCTTTGGGCACGGCGGGGACAGCGCGCAAGCGTTTCCTGATGTGTCTGGCCTGTAAACTTGCGGTGATGTCTTACAGCTGAGGCTGGAGGAGGCCGGGCTGGCTTTCCTTTCCTTCCTTATCTCATCGGCCACGGGTGGGACGTTCCCTGGGAGTTTAGGGCTTTTTTTTACCAGCGTTGCACCGGCTGTGCCTGGCATTTATTTTCGAGAGGGTTTGCCCAGTTGGGGCTCGCCGATGTCATGGGGTCGCTGACCTTTTTGCTCCTTGCTGGCTGCCTGGGGAGGTTTGTTTTGCAAGCAAGGGATGCTGTTCAAGGCTTGGTTTACGGCCGTTGCTGCAGCAGGGTCGTTCGCAGGACGGCATTCGGCAGGAGAGGAGGACTCGTGCGGAAGGAGGCATGAATTGGTGTTGACATGTTGCAACCTTGGGTACCCCCTCGGTTTTTTGGGGGATCCGTGACTATAAAGCTGCTCAGGAGTAAACCCCTCGGCCACGAGGGCAGCTCAGCATTAGTTATACTTGGAGCAACTTCGGTCCAACGGGGACGGTGGTGACGGTGATGCGGTTTTGTGCATCCCTGAACCCCCGCCTCTGCCCTCGGTAAGCCGCCTTGCATCGAAGCCTGTTACGGACCCAGAGGTGTAAAGGAGTGTGGGATGCAAGAGCGTGCCAATGCCTAGCGCAGCATCCGTGCTCTGGCAGGGGGGATGCTGAGGAAGCATGTGTAATGCCCATCACCCCCCCCCCCCCCCCCCCCCCCCAGCCTGCTCTTCCTGGCTAACACTACCTGAGATTTGCAATAATTAAGTTATGGCTGTTAACGAGCAGAGCGGCAGCTTGGGTAGAAGTTGAAGGGGGGTGTGCGTTGCGTTGACATCGGTGTCTAGATGGCAAAACGTCCCCCTCCGCTCTGGAAGAAGGACTCATCCTCTATTTCCTAGTGCCTAACTGCAGCAACTGGATGCTTAGATTTACTTAAAAACAAATCCCGGTACTGAGAATAATGTGCTCCTGGGATGTCTTGTAGCCCTGACTACTTGCATCTCCTCCTGGCTCTTGCTCCCTTTCCTATGGCGAGCTTTGAACCCCCGGCCACGAGCAGCAAGAGGATGTGGTTGCCCACGATGCTCGCTGGTGCCCCGTGCCGTGGACCTACAGCCTCCGCTGAGCACGCAGCCTCCCGGGTGGGGATTTTTTGCTGGCAAAGATGCCAGCTTTCCATATATATATTTCAAAAATAACTCCAGTCGGGCCATGGAAGAGAGTGTGCTTTTCAAAAATAGCAGCGTTGTTACTTTTAATCAAATAAAGCCTGAGCAGCGCGGTGCTTGGTGGAGTGATTGCAGCCGTTGCTTGCCTCTGTGCTTGACATCCTAATTATGTTTTCATTTTAATGAGAGGAAAACTATTTGCGAAGCAAAATATTTATTTTAGCCTGGTGGGGTTGTTCAGAAGAGCTTGTATCTATGCTAAGGAGGTGGTTTAGACACTGCATTTTTTAAAATGAGAAAAACATTTAAATACAGCAAGAAGCTTTTCATCGCAGAAGCCTGTCTGCACAAAGGGAGCTAGCAGCTGTAGAGGTCAGGACGTGAAGGGGAATTTGCATCCTCCTCATTCCTCTGATTTTCAAGAGGTCTGAAAGTTGCATTGCCTTCTGGTTTGGTGGGTGGATTTCTGATGGCAGCCGAAACAAAAACGAATGCAAATCGGCGTCTCTCAACCTTAGGTTTGGCACCTGCCTTTTCTCTCCTTTCCAAAATTCATTCTGAAAACACCTGAGCTTTGCAGACTGGTAAGGAGGTGGGATGGGTTTCCAGCAGGTCAGAGGTTTGCTGTCCCTGCACAGGGCGTGCTTTGGGTTGGTAGGGCTGGCTGCGATGCTGCTCGACCAAGGGTGGTCCTCGCTGGGTGTTCGAGCACCCAGCAGCATCGCAGAGGGGTGTCCGCGGTGGGGTGTCCGCAGTGGCGGTGGAGGGCTTCCCCAAGCAGAGGGCCGGGCATCTCTTGCACGTTGGCTGTGGATGGCAACTCTCAGAGGAGTTTTGTAGCCAAATGTTGACTTCCCTAGTGGCCAGCGACCAGCCAGGTTTGAAAGAGGGGGATCAGCCTGCTGGAAAATGTATTTGTGCTTATTAACTGGAATATATACATTGCAATATATACAGCGAAATCCTTCAGCGCTTCACCCTTGCAGGGCTTTCGGTCTGGTTTGCTCTTAAAAGGTGCTCGGATGGGAGCTCCTGGAGGTGCGGGGACAAATGTCAGGTTTATAGGTGGCTTCGGTAGCATCCCGCATGTGTTGCTGTGGATGCCAAATGGATAGCTTGCTCCTTGCATTGCAGTAACGCCCCAGGCCCGGTGCCAGGCTGGTGGATTCGTTGCAGGGGGTTTTATGTATACTTGCAAGGGACAGCCTGGGGTGGGAGACGATGGAGGCAGGAAGGAAAGCAACGTGCGGCCGCAAAGCTGGGTGCTGCGTGGGGTGCCCTGCCCTCTGGACGATGCCCCGCTGCGGTACGGGAGGCATCTCTGCTGTCAGCAGCGCCAGCTGATGGACCCATCCAGGCTGCTCCCTAAAATTTGCAGAATGAGGTTTTAGCTTAAAAAGCACAAGACGTGTCCCCCGTCGTTTCACTCGGGACCCGAGCTCCGGCGTTAGAGCGTGCTCCTGGTCCCTGTGCGAGCGGAGGATGCTTCGCTTTTGCTGCTGGAGCTGCATCCACTCGCTTCGTGGTGAGCAGGGCGCGAACAATCCCTGCATTAACCCTGCCCGGGGGGCCAGCGTTCGGGCACAGGGCTGTCTTTGTTAGAGGACGTCGAAAGCACCGTGCCAGCCTTGGCTGGGGCAGGGAGCACGCGGACTTCTCGGTGCTGGCACGGGGAAAAACCTGCTGCCCGCCGCAGACGTGACTTGGAAGCAAACCCCGGAGGGGCAGCCGAAACCCTGGGGTGTGCTGGGGGGCAGCGGGAGGGTCGGTCCTCACGGAGACGATGGGTCTGATTTCTCTCCCTAAAGGACCTGAAGGGGTGGTACGGGGATGCAAGGACAGCCTTGCTTCTTAATTACGAAGCTGCAGGGTTTATTACATTCGAAAGTGTGAATTGTAGCCTGAGCTCCCTTTGTGGCCATAAATAATGCTTATTTTTTAAAAATAAAAGAGGAGAAAGCACTTGCAGGACCTGTAGCTTCGGCTGATGGGAGCAGGTCCTCCAGTGGGCACATGCATGTCCTGACAAGCCCCTTTCCTTCCAGCGCAGAGCCTTGGCTTTCTAAAGGAGGCGGAGAGACTTGCTCCCAGCAGTCAGACGGTCGCATCTGGTTTTCGTTTAATGCTCAAGTGACGTCCCAGTTCCAGTAACACCGCAACTGTCCGCAGAGCCACGCTGAGGGGTAATTTTTGAGGATAACTATGGCATCTATCCCCTCCCATGGTCCTCGTTGCAGCCTGGGGTCCTTAATTTCTCCCAGTGGTCCTTGGAGTCAAGTGATTTCAGTGTATTTCTGCTCCCTTGGGCTCGTAAAGAAGAGCGTGGGTGTTCGGAGAGGGACGTGTACCGATGGCTCACAGCAACAGGAAAATGAAGGAGCACGTGAAACCCCTTTGCTGCTCGGGGCGGTTTGCTCCCCTCTGCGTGTCGACGGTGTTTCCAGGGTAAAGTCGGTTTTTGATGGGTCAAAACTTCCAAAACATAAAACTTCCAACTCTCTCTCATCCTGTCCTTGGATTCACATTTTTTTTCCTCTGCTAGGAAGGTTGACATTTTGGGTGGGTTGCATGTTTTTTGAAGAAATCACCGGTGTCCCACAAGCAGCATCTATTTAATCCCAGTTTTGGGTGGAAACTTAGCACTGTCTATGGGCTGGCCAGTCTGCTGCTCCTCTGTTACGAACCCCTTGGCCAGTGCTCCCCCCACGAGATATTTCTATTTTTAACCTGCTGATTTCACTTGGATTTGTGCAAGGGTTTATATTCAGTGCCGAGAGGTAGTCATTCCCAGCTGGCGTATCAACAGGCTGCTGGGGAGCGTAACGCTCTCATTACCGATAGAAGAAAACGAATTGCAAGTCCTAGGGCTAAATGTTCCTGCGTGCTCCTACGCGAATAGTTGCTCCTGCTCTGCCTGGACGAGATGTTGCTTCAGACCCATCAGCAGGAAGGCGGTGCACGTTGCATCCCGTCTCCTCTTCGCCGGCGACGGCTCGGCTGACGCACGCCGTCTGCACGTGCAGGTGATGGATGTGCAAGCAACTTCATAGCCTCAAACCGGTATATATTAAAATACAAAGGTGGAAGGTGACCGAGTCACTTAGGTTGTTTTTTTTTTTTTTTAATCTCTCCTGTGTTTCTTCATCATCCGGGTGCTTTTGTGCAAATCGGAGGGACAGTAATGCACGTCTGGTTTGCAGTGCTGTTAAACAATGGGGGGAAAGCTGCCGTAATAATAATAATAATAATAATAACAACAACAACAACTCTGAAGTTGCTTCCTCTGCCCTCTCTCCTGCCCCGCGGGGGGGTTGCCCTGGGGAGCATCCCATCATTTTCGGGAGGGGAGATCGCTGCCACGAAGCAAAACCAGATGTTTTCTAGCTGACTCCAGGAAACACCCTTTCGACATGGCAAAGAAACGCGGCTGTGGGATGTAGTTGTTAGGCTGGGTTGCTCGTCCCGTGCTGCAAACGAGCCCCGTGCAAAGCTGTCGCTTCCCTTTCCCCGGGGTAAATCCAGCAGCCGCCCTTCTCCCTTCGTGCCTGGCCAGCCTGACCGTGCCGCCCGTATGAAGTGCTCTAGGTCATCTTTTAGGGGGAAGGCGTTTGCGTGGTGTGTGGCCTTGTTTGAACAACGCCGGCTGTTTCCTTAGGAACAGAAAAGGCTTTTTTGGAGTTGAACAATGGTGCGTGCCCGGCTCGGTCAGTGGAAGAGCAAGGCGGGTGATGTTTTACGGTCGCTGCTGCCATTAGCTTGCCGGCGAGCTTGGCGAGGGCTTTGCAGGGTTCGTTGCCAGCTGCGGTGGTCCTCCGTGGTGGTGGCCCACGTGTCCTGCCAGTCTGATGGCATTGCACCAGCAAAGTGTTGGGGCTTGGGGGGGAGCACGAGCCGTGTTAGGTTGAGTTAGAGGGGTTGAATTTGGAATAAGTCCACGGATGGGTTCGGTTGGACCCATCCCTCGGCCGCAGAGAGGCGTCGGTGCGATGGCTCCGGCGCCGGGGCCGGCTGGAGCATCTGTTGGTTTGCTCGGCACGGTGGGAGAAGGTGCTTGAGTTGTCCATCTAGAAGACACCTGCACCAGGTAAAGGGTGGAGGAAGGGAGCAAAAAGAGCAGGAATTGGAATAACCAACGTGGTGGTCACGCAGGGAATTAAGACCGAAGTCTCCCAGGTCTCGCATGCCTCCGGGAGTAAAAATAATCTGTTTGAGCTCGGGTCACGTCTTTGTGGGAGATGTTAAAGCTTTAACTCCCGCGTTATTCCCCGCTGCCATGCCGTCGTCTTCATTCGCATCCGTTCCCAGAGCAGCCGGCAGGGACGCTGGGTCCCTCGGCGCAAGGGCTACCGCAGCTATAATTAAACAAAGAGAAACTTTTTTATTTTTTTGTAACTGATCCAGCTTCCGGAAAATGGCAGCTAGCTGAAGGGAGGGAAACAAAACAAGCCTTCGCCCGGCCAGAAAAAGCGTCCTCACCTCTGTGGCATTTCCTTGCTTTCTTTCCCCCTTCGCCAGCCTCCCTCCCCAGCCCTTCGCATCCTGGCCATCGCATTGAAAACCTGCCATCAGATTAGCTGTGCCGGGGTGGGGTTGCTCTCCGCCGGCATGAGAAGCGTTTCCCAGCCGGCAGCGTGCATGCAAACCGAGCCTTGGAAATTGCTCTTTCTCTCTCCCCCAAACACCGTGCCTCCCGCCCCAAGCCTCTCCACACTTTTTTTTACCCCCTTGCTCACAAAAACCATCGTGAGCATTTTTTTCTGCGCGTGTGGCTGCGCCTTTGGTGCAGATCGAGCTATTAAAGTCCGGAAGAAAGCGCAGGGAGTAGTTCCTAATGAACGTGGCCTGGGAGCAACCGGTCCTTTGCAATTCATCAGGTTTGGAGTTAGGAAAAAAAAAAAAAAAAGAGGAGATGGGTGGGTGCATCCCGCAAAAAAGGAGGAGGAGATGGGGGGGTGCATCCCACAGCTTGTCTTCCTGAGCGCGGGCTCCTCCTTACCTATGGATGCTGTTGGCTGCTGATTTATTGGAGCAACCTCGGGACGAGCGGTACCTCTGGAGGCGTTCATCACCCGTTTGCTGGGACAGAGGAGGACAAGTAGGTTTCTGGGGAAAGGGGATGAAAGCGTAGGGTCCCCAGCAACGGGGTGAGTTGTTTTTTGGGTGGTTTGTTTTGTGTTTTTCTTAATACCAGCTTCCCAGGACGTGTCTCCTTTCCAGCGCTTTCGCCGCAGCCGTCCCCCTTGTCGGGGAGCGAAACGGCGGCGGCCACAAAGCAAGCCTTTCTTTTGGTCTTTGCAAGCATTTTGCTTGGTTATCTCCGGGCAAGGGCCACGGACAGACAAAGTATTTACTGTCTCTGGGAGACGGTGATTACCTCGTCAGCAAAACAGATAGCTCATGCTGCCGGCTCTGGCCTTGACCGGCTTATCGTCCTAAGAGTTACGGGCAGCGTTGCTGGCTTCCCGGAGCTCATCACGTCTGCTTTGTGCCGGACCGGGGGGAAGATGCTCTGGGGTTGGGACATCAGGGTGGTGGGCTTCCTCCCGTGCATCCATCTGCTACAGCCTTGCCTGGGACTTCTCCGTGCGGACTCTGTCCTGCTCAGCCTGGAGGTGAAAAATAGATGAAGGTTTGGGTTTTTTCTGGGTTTTCTGTTTTGTTTTTTTTTGTAGTTGGCAAATGCTGCTGGGAAACAGCTCGGTGCTGTCAGTAAGTGCTTCCAAGTAATTTTTCCCATCTCTCCTGCTGCTCCCGAGGTGTGGCCCGTGCTCCCTAGGGAGAGCTGGAGCCGCTCTGAAGTGGCGCGCCTGAAAGTTAATTGCTGCCGAAAAACGCTTTAATTAACTCAATTAGCCAGACGGTCCATCTGGACTCTTGCAGCGTCTGGTGAGATCCCGTGAAACAAGGTCGTATTCCACCCCGGCGACGAGGGGGACGCACCGACTCATTCGAGTCCCCGGGGGACGTGCTGTGGTCCCCAGCGCATCCCCGCTCTCGGACCCGCAGGGAATGCGAGATGTTTTTCCAGGAGGCGCGTAAAAATTGCGTGTTGACATTGAGCGCAGATCCCAGATGCTTGCCTTTTTTTTTTGGGTTTTTTTTGGGTTTTTTTTTTTGTTCCTCTGCCTGATTTTTAGCACCTTGCCCTGCAGCAGGACAGCCCCGCGGCTCCTCAGAGGTGCGACTGGCCGGAGCAGCTGGTCCCTCTCCAGCTCCTGCTCTGCCTATTAATAGGAGCTATTAAAATGTTCACCAAATCCAGGATGCAGGGCATGACCGGGCATGGAAACAGTGAGCAAAAAAAGCTTTAGCCCAGCACACTGTTTGAGCAGAGGAATGCAGGGCCCTGCAGTGGGGATTTGGGGAGGGCGAGCGTTTAACCCCCTCTCTGCAACTGCCCTGCGGCGGGGGTGACCTTTCCCTCCCGGCTTTACCTCCATGTGTTGACCCCTGTTTTAAACCCTCGCCTTACAAGCGTCCCGGGGGAAAGCTGCTTGCCATCCTGCTGCCGGTTTTCCCGCTACCCGGCCGTGATGGGAAGCCCCGGCGCAGGCAGGCGGAGATGCAGCCTTGAGGTAACGGGGAAGGATGCGTGTCCTGAAGGGTTTGGGTACCAGCAGGTAGCGCTGGGGGGAAACTGAGGCACGGAGCATCGGCGTTGCCTGCGTTCACGCAGCGGTGCGATCTGAGGGTTGAGCCGTGGTCTCTGCAGTCGTGGTACCCGTGCCTGCAAAAATGGGCTCTAAAATCACTTCAAAAGTGCATTTGGGGGTGGGTGGGGGGAATAAATCACTGTGTCCAGATTGCCCTGCAGTCAGGCAGGATAAAAGGAATAAAAATATTTGCAGCTTGGCCTGATTTTTAGGGGATTGTGACTGGAAAGCGGTGATGCCGGCGCGGCATGAGATGGTCCCCCGGCTCGGAGCGGGAAGGGGAGGTGTTTTGCTTTGGGAAAGGGCAGGTGGTTCCTGGCTTAAGGCTGCTTTGAGGCCATTCCGCTTGTGAAGGCAGGGCAGAGGGTGGTTCCCTGCGGGGAGGCTGATGCCGCCGGTCGCTGCCGGGATGTTTGTAGGCAGAGCGTCTGTCTGCCTTCGGCCGAGCGTCCGTTGCGCAGCGGCGGGGATGCCGCCCGCGTGGCCCGGGGAGGTCCCCGCTCATCCCGGGGTCCCGGGCAGCGCGCAGGCAGAGGAGTCCAGGCATCAGCCTGATTTCTTTCTCCTTCTGCGGGCGGGATGTGTGGGAATCACTTGGACTCAGAGGTCTAAGCCTAACCGTTATAATTCGCGCACAGTGCTGCAAACGCTTCGTCCTCCCTTTTGCCTCCAAGTATAAGAACCGCATCCCTCTTCCTGCACAAAAAATGTGAGTAATGTTAGAGAAATTTGGGATGAGGCCCAGCAAACGATCGGATATCCGGCTAAGCACGTCTCTGACTTCTGAACTAAAAGCTCCCAAATAAATAATGCGGCAGAAGAAACAGCAGATTTTGAAGCGTTATATTTTATGTTTGTGCTGTGCTTTATCTCTCTTAAAACTTCAGTCTGCAAAACTTGGAAATGGCTTTTTTTTTTTAATATCACCTCGGTATATGCGTTTTATGCCAAAGTACTAACGCCTTGTTAGTTGTCCTGTTGAAAACGAAGCTGACGGTAGTAAGCACTAAATTGAAAAAAAAAAAAAAATAATGCCAGCTGTCTTGTGAATGCACATGATGTGTTTTGGCTGATAGTCTTTACATGGGCTCTGCGAGCTGTAAATGTTGTTTACTGGGATCGTGCACAGAAAAAAAGCTGAATTCAGTGTAAAAGTGGAGAGTTGGGAGGCTAAAATGCCAGAGGTTGTTGCCCTTATTACTAAGGGGTGGCGGTGGCCCTCTCGCTTTTGGTTTTCTTTTCTCTTTCTGGACAGTGCCAAAAAAGTTTCCATTTCTTTCCTGTTGATCAAGTACTTAAGTCGTTCTTCTAAATATAAATCTGTCCTAGTGCGTCAGCTGTGCCTGGGATTTCACTTCTTTTATGTGTCACTTCAAGCAAGTTTTAATTAAAAAAAAAAAAAAGGTCCATCTGCATTGATTTGATGTTTAGGCTCTCTTTTCCCATCAAGAGCCTGTCTAATTCTGGCCTGACCCTGGCCCTTTGACAGCAAAGTCCTACAGCCTGCATGTGGGCATGACCTGGAGAGCATCCCTCCGCTCCTGGAAGGCTCTTGCTGCCTTCTCTGCTTCTCCTTGCAGAGCTGCCCCGTCGCCAGCACCAAGATCTGCTGCGCTTCTGGACACGAGTGGCTTTGAGATATGGAAGAGCTTGATCCTTCAGGGAAGAAAATCTGGGGTGTTGCTGGGAAAGATGGTGAGAAAAGGAGGTGTTGTCTAGGCGAGTTGAAGATGGCCATGGAAGGTACCCTGGCATGTTGGCTGTACCTGGAATTGTCGTCTTTAGCCAAGAGCCTGCTGCTTGTTGATCCCAACCCACGCTTTAGATATGGAGCCAAAATTAAAATACGCACATCACCGTGGTTATCAAAGCAGCCTTGAAGCAGAGCTAGTGGTGGGATTGAAGTTGCTTTCCATAGAAATCAGTAAACAGAGCAGGGTCTTTGCTGCACGTGGCCAACGTTCAGCTGACCCAAGGCATCTGTCCCTGAATACATGGGGCTTTTTAACCAGGTTTTAGTCCTTATTTTCTAAAACGCGGCATTTTTCTGGAGACAGTGGACAAGCTTTGGGCTTTTCTGTGTCCCCCTGCCTGGCTGTCAGCAGCGGCTTGGTTTTTTTTCCTCTAATACGAGCGCTTCTGCGTTGGCCTAAGACAACCCCGTACCACAGCCGATAACGCCTCACCCCTAATTCAAGCTGCAGTAATCCAAAATTCAGCGGTGTGGTCTGTTACCTTAGAAATCTCAGTGGGAATGAATGGAGTACCCGGCTCTTGGGCTCGAACAGGGAGTCACCGAGGTTCCTCGGGGCTTCGTGTCTTGGGCTTGAGAAGCGAGGGCAGGTACATCTCCTGACAGCCTCGCCTGGGGCTGACTCCTTGGAGACAGCATAGAGGGAATAACTTGCCCTTTGGAAATATTCCCTCTGCGGTGGCTTAGAGTTGCCCGTTTTTTAGGGGATGCTCTTTGCGAAGTTGCATCACCGTGGTTTGATGCACACGTGGGAGGGTGTTTTGTGCTTGCAAGAAGTGCAATGCAGAAGGTTGTAGAAACCGATTCCGCTCGACCACTAAAGCTCTGCTTTAAGCAGGGAAAAAAAAATCTTCCATTACTTTAAGATAACTTTCAGGTCTCGTTTTATTTTGCCTGTTGACTAACGCTGCAAAAACCGTGTCCGAGATTCAGCCCTGCTTCGCCCGGCAACGAGAGCGATTTTGAGCAAAGGCGAGGTTTTGCCAAATTCATGGACATGACCGTTTCTGTGCCCAAGTGTCTTGCTGAAGAGAGGCATCTTTCCGCAGAATGGGTCACCCTGAAGAAGGCTTTGTCCCGGCACGGAGAAGCAGCGTGTTTTTGACGTTGCACGCGGTGGAGGTTGCGGTCTCATTTCATACCACATTAATTTTGAGAGCGTCCAGACAAGGGCCTCGTGCATTTTTAACTGACGTAAAACTAAACAGTTCAAAGCGCGTAACTTTGTTTGCAGATAAACCCTTCCAATAAACGCTTGGGTCTTAAAATGATGAAATGGGTTTCTTATCAGCCATCTGACCCACGATGATGGGATCGAGCAGCTTTTAACCTGGCGAGACCAAAACAACAAACTCCGAAGTACAGACGGATGGGGTGGGTGGTGTTATTTTGGGTTTTTCCCCTTCATGGCACTGTTGATGTTATGGAAAGGGCTTGGAGCCACTGCTTGGATTATATCTGGCATCCCTCACCCCCGGGTTGCGTTCCTCGTCGTTAATTTGCAGGTTGTAGGAAGCCTCTGTGCAGTTTGACGGGCTTTAATTTCAGGGGTAACTAATTAAACAAGCAGGCGTGGTGTTTGCTCTGGTGTTGCGTAAACACTGGCCTGTTTTGGTTTATCTCATACACTCTCCCGGCTGGCAGAGGTGGGTGCCTGCACCTGGAAAGCTAATTCTGTTCAATTCCCACCTGTGGACAAGCTCTAATCTACATTAAGGCAAGGACTTTGCTGCTGAAAACTGCCTGAAATTAGCCACGTGGTCTTTTGTGCTGATGTTATGAGTCTGGTGTTAAAAGCGTGCCCTGAATTGAAGCAGGAACGCTTTCTGGGGTGGGTGTCCAACTCGCCGGATTCGCAGGTGAGGTTAAATTGAAAGACCAGGGCTTTTTGCAGCAAATCCTAATCCACGCTCTGGGCTGGAGCAGATGTCTGTCCTCACGTCTGCCTCTTGCTGCATGCCTCCTGAATGGCATCATCACCTGGGGGTTTGCTCTCCAGGTATCATGCTGCTCCCAGCCAGCTTGCCTTCTTTCCAACGTGGGTTCGTGGACCAGGGATTGGGTCAAACGTGGAGCATGCCATGGAGCACCCCATGGAGCGAGCAACCCACAGTCCAGTTTAACCCCACATGTTGCTTTCTTACGAGAAGACCATCAGCTCCAGCAAACGGTTAAGCTGCTTAAACCCAGGTATCATGGGGAACCTGGTTTGGCAATGTTTACCAAGGACAACTGCTTAAAAAAACCTGCTGTTTTGAGGAAATTCATTGCAATGTGCTGATTGCATTTGTTTCTGCCTAACTCAGGCTCGCGATGGTTTTTGGCTCCTGTCAGCATTTTCAGCGTAGCTGAAGGTGTCGTGTGATCCACCAGCAGATCAGTACCTGGACTAATCAGCAAGGTGTGTAAGAACATTAAATCAAGGGTAAGCTTTTGCACGAGCTCATCGCTTGAATGAGTTCTTCGGTTTGATAATCCGAAGGGGTTTTATTCATTAGCGAGAGAATCTGGCTGCTAGGTGGTGGTTGCTCGGTGTCTGTGGAAATGCTCAGGCAGCGAGCTGGGAAGAAAACCTCTCTTTTTTTTTCCCTAAAATGGACCTTCTGACTGAGGTCAGGAGCAAATCCAGCTGACCTGGGGGCTGCGGCTGCATCCCGGCTACCTGCTTACAATGTCACCTAAGCAGGTGGCCCGCGGGTGGCTGCTGCATGCCCGTCCTGCCCGCGGCATCTGCATCTTGAACGCAGCCCTTTCTTTTTAAATGATGAGCAGGTCAGGTAAGTCCAGAGGACCAAACAGGACCGATGTTTCGGCCTTTGACAGTCTTTGTGTGAGGAAGTAGTCAGTGTGGGGAAGATACGTCTTGGTGGAGTACTTGGGCAGGGAGAGCTGCATGGAGTTGGCTATGTGTTGGTCTACGGGCAAGTTGGAGCTAGCTCATCTCTGGTGGGCTAGCTCATCTCTGGAGCTTTTTATTGTCCTCTCTGCGTGTCACTGCATCAGTTATGGTGCCAGCCTCTCCATGCAGCAGTGCGAGTGACTTTCCTGTGCCTGCCCTTCTCTGGTCATGCTGGTGGGACTGGTTTCCCAACATTGCAGCCGGGAACAAGGAGAGAGCACGTGGCTCTGCGCATTGCACCAGCAATTCAGCTGAGAACAGCTACTTCTTTCCATCAGACAAAGACAAAATTAGTGAAGGGTGATGGAGACAGGGCTCTGAAGTGTTGATGCAGTTAAAGCTCTGTCATCGTCTCCACTTGGGAAGCACAGCTTTTGAAGGGACTTGGTCGCTTCAGCTTTTGACAGCTCTTGAAGTCCAAATTGGCACCCAAATTATCTAAGTAAGGAGATACTACCAGGACTGTAGCCCTGATAGTAGCATGATAGTGAGCTGCTCCAGGATTTTCTCAAAGAAAGCCTTTTACCATGCTTGAAGTTTTTGTTGTCCTGGTTAATTTGATGTCTTGAGATGGGGAGGAGGGGTTTGGGTCGCCCCCCTTGAGCACCAGGTGTTAATGAGATGGTTCTTGCAGTGCCCATGGAGGCAGGAAATAAGTTCCCCTCCTTTCGTTTTCCATGGCTGCCCTTAGCCTGCTCTTTGTGGATGTTGCCCCGAAATCTCCTGGGGGACCATGAGGAGGCATCTCTTCCACCACAGCATCACATGGGGAGCAGTGGGTATGGTTTCTCCTGGTGATGGTCCTAAGTGGGGCCACGGCATGGTGTCCGTACTGTTCCTCCATCAACTGAGAGCTGGTGTCACCAGTGGGCAGAGCAGGTGCTGGCAACGGCCGAAGGGCTTTGCCCACTATCCCTGCTCCAGACCAGCTCATGCAGATGTCTGTGCCAGAGTGCAGATGTGCCCTTAGATTAACCCACCAATCAGTCTGCAGTGCTTAAAAAATAAAATGAGGATTTTCGTCCTCTTCCAAGGCAGGGGATGATGACTGTGAGCCACAGGCGGGATGTCTGTTGTCAGACAAGGCTGTTTCTTCTTCAGAAGTGTCTCCCTCTGGCCAGCGGCTGGATTGTGGCTCTCGAAATCTGGGTTTTGTTTCTCCTCTGCCACCGATTGCCTGCATGAGCTTGTGCTGTTGCTTGATCCGGCTCAAATCTGAGTTCCCCTGGATTGAAAGGCGCTTGGTCCTTGCTTTGGGCCCTGAGCATCCCTCAGGAGCGGTCTCGCTTCGGCCGAGGTGAGCTCTTGGGCTCCTGAAGGACTTCGGAGGAGCCGCAAGGGCTTGGAGGAAGAAGGTGCTCTCCTGGGCTCCTGTTCTCTCCAAGGGTTTTAAACTTGAGTTTGCAACTTTTACATTTAACCCCTGGGAGCTCGGTGCTGGATGAGATTCTGGGGTTTTTGTGCTTTTGTTGGTCTAGATGGGGACTTGGCTGGAACAAACTCTGTGCCATGGCAGAGGAGAGTCCATCCACAGCTCCCTATTAAAAAAAATCCAGAAACACCTTTGGGACTGCCCCACCTGAATTAGGAAGTGTTTTTTCTGTTGGAAGAACATTGAGCAGACAGTAGGGAAAGGGTGGATGGGGACTGAACTCTGCCTCTTCTGATATGAGGGCTAGTGGACATCAGACAGGGCTGGTGAGAGCCTGTTCCTGATGGAGGTGGGTTTTCCACCACCTGGGCAGCAGGCTCGTGGAGTTCCTTGCCAAAGGACATTCTGGAGGCAAAAAGTGTACGTGGGTTTAAGGGAAGACTGAACAAATTCTCCCCTGGACAAGAGGTCCAGCTGAGGTTGCAAAATGGGCAGAGAATCTCTGTTGAGGTGTCCCTCTGTTGAGGTGTCCCTCTGTTGAGGTGTCCCTCTGTTGAGGTGTCCCTCTGTTGAGGTGTCCCTCTGTTGAGGTGTCCCTCTGTTGAGGTGTCCCTCTGTTGAGGTGTCCCTCTGTTGAGGTGTCCCTCTGTTGAGGTGTCCCTCTGTTGAGGTGTCCCTCTGTTGAGGTGTCCCTCTGTTGAGGTCTCCCTCTGTTGAGGTCTCCCTCTGTTGAGGTCTCCCTCTGTTGAGGTCTCCCTCTGTTGAGGTCTCCCTCTGTTGAGGTCTCCCTCTGTTGAGGTCTCCCTCTGTTGAGGTCCTCTCCTTCAGTCACATTCCTTCACCATGAGATGTTTGGGCAGACACTACTTTTTTTGTTTTCATTAGTTTTATGGAACAGAGAAGTCTGTTCTTGGGGTGTGCCAGGAGGTACCCCGCTCTCTGTGCTGGGGTTGCGGCAGCATCGGCTGCACCAAGGACTGTGCCACTGGAGATGTCCCTCTGCCTTGTTTTGTTGGGGATGCCTGGTCTTGCAGCCTGTGGTAGCCTTGAAACCATGGAAGCAAGTACAACTTTATTTACTTCCCTGCTATATTATCAGGACTCAGGTGTGTGTAATGGTTTTATTGCTGGGAAGCGTTGCTGTCGGGTAATAGGACCTGGGCTGTCAGCCCAGGACCATCATTTTTATGGTCCTATAAACTCTTGAGGGTTCCTGCTGTGTACAGCACTGCCAGCGCCTTCCTGCACCTGCAGGCTTTTTAAACCTTGGCCACACTGGCACCATTTTCAGCGATTTGGGAGGAGGGGGGAGCAGGGCTTTGAAGTTGCTGTGGATGCTTGAGGGTGGTACCCGCATCTCCGGGACGCTCCTCTGCCTGGGCAGTCAGCGCATCGGTGCTGCTCTCTGCTTGATGCCAAGGCATCCGGCTCTCCTCACCACGCGTGGCGCTCAGGCCGTACGTGACCCAGTCTCGCTGGCTTCTGCAGTGCTTTCTCCTGACTCGGTGGCTGATTGCATGGGACACGGGTGACCAAAATCAGTGGCTGGGCTGGAGGCTGTGCTGGGCAGCGGCAGGAGGTCCTGCAGGGAAAGCTCTCTTCCCCCCCGCCCCGCCAAAGACACCTAATCTATATTTGAGTCACTTGAAAGTCAGCGCTGGAGATGGATATCCAACAGGACTTGTGCTCCAAAGCTGTTGCTGTAAAAGGAAGCTTTCCCATCCTTCCTGCTGCGCTCGCGAAGGGTGACCTCCACATCAGGGAGGTTGTCACGGACACCAGGTGCCAGCAGACACCGGGAACGCACGCTCAGCCGTAATTACTTTTATTTTTTTCCTCCCTTCTACCTCTCCCCCATCAAACCTGCCGTGTTTGGCTTGCCCTCGCCTGGCAGTGGGCTCAGCCGGCAGGAGCAGAGCCAAGCTTAAGCTCGCGGGCAGGATTTTTCCGTAGGGCTTGGCAGGGGCTGAGGGGACGGCGTAGCGCGGGGCCGTGCTCTCCAGCCGGCTCTGCCGCCGTCGCGATGCCTGGGCAGGGATGCTGGGTGCGAGCGTCCCCGCCGCTTGCCACGCGCAGCAGGAATCGGGTCCAAAGCAAACCACTGGGAGATGAGGGTGCTGCGGGAGGGGTGGGAGGTCCCGGTACTTTCGCGAGTCCCTTCTCGTTTGCTAGGAAAGGGACTAAAACGACACGTCTTCTGTTGCGGCACATCAGCAGCTCCGAGGCTCGTTCCGGGACGTACGTGAGTTCACGCTAACGTGCTCTTTCTGGTACAAAGGGCTTGTGTTTTGTGTTGTCTTAAGGGGTGGTTTACCTTTGGTTGGGCTTGGTTTTTTTGGGGTTTTTTTTTTTTTTTTTGGAAGATAAAAGCATTGGCTTTGCAAACACAAGTGGTGAAGTAGGAGGAGGAGATAAGAGGAAGGCGACAAGGTCAGGAATCACTAGGGTATGCAGCATTGCTGGCATCAAACATGCAAAATGCTTGGGCCAGGCTTCTGAAGGAAAAAAACCAGTAACGGCCAGCTCTGCCCCATTCGTCCTCAGCAGCAAGGCTCAAACTGCCTTACGGAAGAGGTCGGGATCATGGGGAGCGAGATGCATTGTCTCCAGGACAAAGAAAAGGGAGGAGGAATCGTCCCATTCTCCCTGCTAACCAAAACCCATTGTTCTCTGCTGGCACTCGGCTGCCACCAGATATTTGGAGACCCTCGGAGGCATCCCGTGGCCAGAAGATACCTCACTGTGCTTCAGGGTATCTCCATGGTGTCCTGCGGTAGTGTGACTGGGCAGACTGGTGGATGGGGCAGATGCCAGGCAGGAGGTCGCTTGGTGGGGGTAAGCGATGGGGTTGCACAAGTCCGTGTGGTCTTTCCCAGTGCCGCATGTGCCCTGAGAGGACCTTGGGCCATACTGTCCTCATACTTGCTTGCAGAAAGTGATGGATAACACTACGTGGCCACTTGTGGAAGGTGGGGAGTCAGCCACGAACCCATCCTTCTGGGACTGACCTCAGAGATGAGCTGCAAGAGCCTTCACCTTGTGCGTCTTGAGCGTCCACAGGTGGCAAGAGGACGACAGCAGTTTCAAAAGCTGTCCCAGTCTTGTAGGAGGCTGCAGGGGGCCTGGCTGGGTCCATGCTGACATTACCAATTTAGAGGGTGTTGTGTTTTTCACCTCCCGGTACGTGCTGGAGGATCTGTTAATACAAGCGTGGAGAAAGCAGGCAAGTCTCTAGATGGTCAGATCATTTTCTGCTGGGTGGAAGTGTGTTGAGCAACTTAAGCCCAATGGCCCAGGTTGTGTCGTAGCGTAGTCATGAGGAAGCTCTTGAAGGTGAAGAATCTGCAGGGCAAAACCAAGTTCCTAAATTAGACTGTTTGCTCAAATCCGGCAATTTTAACCAAAAAAAGAGGCCAAAAGTGGCTTCTTTTGGAGGCCATTGCACATTGCGGTGACAGAACCTGGTTTGTGTTGGTGCTCCCAGGCTCGTCTGCTGGCACTCCCTGATCAGCTCCTTCGGGGCTGGCGTGTCCCCTGTGCGTGTCCCCTGGGTTTCCAGGAGGAGTCTCTTCTGTGGCTGCTTGTATGGTCTTGAGTTACTTGAGGTTTTGTGGCCGTGATAAAAGCAACATTTTCATTGCGTAGGATGAATGTGCTCTGTGGGTAGTGCTGTGGCTCTGGGAAATGAATTTCTAGCTACAAAGAGTTAAATTCACTTGTATTTAAGCAAAGCTGACTGTTTTTAAAAGAAACATCCAAAAACACTTCTTTGTTTGTCGGAGAGCCAGGGGAGCTTGACTTTGGAGAAGGAAAAGGCAAATTGCAAGCCATTAGCAACAAGTGCCTGGAGTTGGTCTTGGCTTTGGTGTGGGAAGAGGATGACGAGTGATTGATTAGAAGCTTTCTTCTCTTCCCACCTTTCAGTTTGTGGCCAAGGGTGGGTGGAAGATTTCCCCTGAACTTACACCATGGGCTTAGGGCTTGATGGGCTTAGGGCTTGATGGGCTTTGTATGCGTTACCCGGGGAGAACAGGCATGCGGTTACGGTAGTTACTGCAAGGCTGACCTGTCTTGTGTCATGGTGGCTCCTGTTCCTGATGCTTCCCATGGACATGTGCGTGCCGTGGTGGGATGGACCCTGTAGCTCCCTGGCTTGGCTGAGCTCCAGGGTGGGTAGGGTTGTGGATCGGTCCTCCCCACCTCCCTTTGCTGGCAGCAGGTACCATGTACTGCCCTTCCTTTGGCTGCACATGGAAGGACCTGGCTCCATCTCCAGCCCCGATGGTGCTTGGTACCGCCTGCCCCCGCCAGCCCTCCCGCGTCTTATCAGCCCAAATTCTTGGCAGTCAGGGGTTTTCCATCATTGAGGCTTTTGGAGGGGTCCTCTCCCACCTACCCGGGCTGCAGTCAGTGCTTGTTGGAGAACTCCTCCCCTTGGCCAGCAGCAGATCCTGCTTCCCGTCCTTGCACTTTTAGGTATTCCCATGTTTTTATCGCATTTTGTTGCTCACAGATGTGGGCCTTACGCTGCCAGTGAGTATTTTTCCTGGGATTGCTTTTCTCTGCTAACCCCGTTCAGCATGGTCGGGTGCCCGTGCTACATCTTTGATTTGTAGCTCAGTGTCCGGGCAGAGGTGGGTCCGTACCATAATCCCGTCAGGACCAGCTTGGCGTGATGGATGGAGCTGGGAGCACTGGGGAGGACGGGGCTCTGCTGCCGGCCCCACCGTGGAGCCTGCGCCGGGGGGTCTCGGGGGGGCTCCCCTGGGTCTGCGGGGCCGGGAGGGGAAAGCTTGCGGTTGAGTTTCCGGGCTGAGCCATCCCAGAGAGTATGCAGAAGTTATTTTTAACCTTTTCTGTGCCGCTGCGTGCCAGGAAATGGTGGTGTTTAGAAATCAGCTGAACGCCATGCATTCGAACACTGCAGGAAAAAGACCTTTGGGGGGGGTTTAAGAGGTTTCAATAGATTTTTTTTTTTTTTTTAATAGGTGCTACACCATCATCAACCCTAGACCCTCCTGCTACTTCTCTGTGCCTGGCGGGGAGGAGATCCAGGAGTAGGTAGGGCACTTATCCAAGACCCTAGGGATCCTGCTCGCTGCTCCCCAGCTTGCTCACGACAGCGCTTCCGCGCCTTCAGACGTAGCCAGCGTCTCCGCAGAGAGGAGCACGGCTAGGTCTGTCTGCACGTCCCATCTGTCCCTCCCCAAAATCTTATCGATAGCCCCAGCTAAAGCAAAGTTGAATCCCCGCTCTGCAAGTCCCTGTTGAAGACAGCTCTGCTGTTCCCCTGACGGGTGACTCACAGGACGGCCATCTCGTGATGTCCCCCGGGCAGCCGAAGCCCAGCAGATGGGGCGGGGAGGTGACACAGCCGCTGTGTCACCCCACGTGATGCCGGCGTAGGAGCAAGGGGTATCCGGAGAGAAGCCCCCCACCGTGCCAGTCCGAGGGCAGCACCATCCCGGGCACTTCCATGCCCCAGAAAGCTGGTGAGGATTCGCGGGGTGCCAGCCAGCAGCTGTGGGAACGTGCTCGTCGGGGCTTCCCTTAAAGCTTTGCCCAACCCTCAGCAAAGCCCATTTAGGATTTTGGAAAGAATAGTACACGGCCGGTACCGTGGGGTGTAACCACCGTGGAGCCCCGACCCGGGCAGCTGCTGCCTGCCTGCTGCCTGCAAAGCTGCCTGCTGGATTACTTGGGGTGGGGGAAGCACGCAGCAGGTCCTCCTGGCTTGCACGGTTGGATTTTACCCTGCAGCATTGCCTTTCCCTCGTGGGAGGGGAAAAAAAAAAGCTGTGAAAAGCAGGTGTGGGTGCCTTTGAGCTGGTTGCACGACGAGATGCTGTCGCCTTCCTCGCTCGCGCGGGGCGAGCTCCGGTTGCTCACCGGTTTCCTCCCCCCTCCCGTTCATTTCGGATGCTGTTCATGGCTTTGGGTAAACAGATGGGGCTGGGTTTTTCCTAGTCTATATTTAATCCTAGGCTATATTTAAAGTGCTTTCAGAGGAGTTAGCAGACCATTGTCCCGGCTGTGGCTGCAGAAGTGATTTCTAAACAAATCTTGCCCTGTCCACCCTTGTTTCCCCCCACCCTGTTCCCAGCTGTCCCCTTTTATTCTCGCGCAGCCCGAGTTGGAAGGCTTGCTGGTTATCTGTCCTGCCTCTGCATTCAGAAACATCTGGGGTCCGTCCCCTGGGACAGTCGGCTCTAAAGCACAGCTCCCACCCCAAGTCCAGCCGTGGGGGGGCTGCACCCCCATCCTTTCGTGTGTGTGAGAGCGTTGCTACATCCAGATGGACTGAGATGCAGCCAAAACGCTGCTTTTGGGAGAGGAAATACCTTTTCGTAATCACTCATTTTAATGTACGTTCTTGCTGCCTTTTGAGACTGCAGGGTGTGTGTAGGGGGGATTTTTTCCAGCCGTTTCTCCACAGGACCACATCTGTCCAGACCTTTAGCGTAAAGCTTCCCATATAGTTACATAAATACAGGCAGGGAGAGCATCCCTGCAAATGCCAGGCACTGCGAGGCGCGTGGATGCGTCGGTGAGAGTTGTCGGTGCACAGCTGTAATGATTGATATAAAAATTGATTTGGCGCTGGACTACCAGGCAGGTGTTTAAAAATATATTCATGATTTGCACTTCGATTCACAGTAAAATCGTCTACCTGTGCCTGGTTTCTTTCTTGCTTCGTGCAGTGCTCACCAAGCAGAGGTGACCTTTGCGCTGTCAAAGCGTTTTTAATTTTTCCACGGGATTGTGTGCAAGCGTTGCTAAAATTGGTGAAAACTTTGCCACTTGAGCTATTTCTGCGATGACGCTGCACACCTCGTGCTGAATTTTGTGCCTGTGTAGCCGCGGAGGGCTTGAACCCTCCAGCTAGGGACAAAAAAAAAAAAAAAAAGCCCTACAAGAGCTTACCTAGTGTCTGCAGGGTCTCTTTAGGGGGAAGCAGTAAGTGTTTAGCGTCTTGCACGCCAGCTGGAAAATGTGCAATCCCAAACAGTGCCTGGCATCAATGCGAAACATCATCCTGCCCGCCGCGGTGGAGCTTTGCAAAGGGGTGAGCTGGCTGGATGGTGAACCATGCTAGCTAACGACAGCATCTTTCCTCCGGTCCCCCCTTCCCACTGACTGCTTACTGCTTTTTCTGGCCGCTGACGGCAGCTCCAAGTCCCCTGTCTTACCTGGCCCGGCTCTGATAAGCTCAATCTTGACTCAGAGCCTGGTTTCTCTGTATTTAATGCCTGCCAAGCCCTCTCCCCTTGGAGTGCTCCCAGCAGGACCCAAACCAGTGCTCTTCTCAAAGGGAAAAGTGTTTGCACACAAGTTCTCCCCTTTTCTGGCTGGAGCCTGGTGCATCCCTTCCAGCTAACCACATTCCCGGCATACCGGGCCTGGGGGATTCCTTGGGAAGCATTTCAAGCAGGCTGGAGTATCTCCTGCTCAGGCTCCCCCCTGCAAATTTCCTCTTACTGCATTCCAGAAAAGGGCACCGACTCCTTCAGGGCTTGCTGCTCCTCCTTGCCGTGCCAGCGGAGAGAGACGTACTGGTTTGATAACAGCCGGCTGCAGCCAAGGCAATCGGCGCTTGTCTTCACGTTTCCATCAGCTCCGTATTCCCACCTAAGGAATTTGGGTTTGGGGGTTATTTTCTGCATGATCTGATTTTCAAGCAGAGGGAGAGAAAAAAATTGCATGGGAGGGGGAGAAAGGAAAAACAGGGAGAAGGAAAAAACAGTGCTAGGAGCGGATGAGAAGCCCTTTGGGTTGCTGAACTCAAGCAGGGGATTTGGATATAACTTTTAATTGCACAGGGCTTTTATATTTAAGAGCTGTTAGTGCCTTGCAGCCTGGCTGGAGTTTTGTGGCAGGTGTGTAGGGAGCAGGGTGTAGGGATGTCTGTAGGGATGCTGGACGGCAGGATTTACCGGGATGGTGCCGGGTACGTCGAACCGCATACCTACTCTGTGGTGCAAACCTGAAGGAGCAAAGCGTGGCTCGGGCTCTGCTGCTTCAGCTAGCAGAGAGACACCGGGCCTTGCTGGCCACCCTCCAAGCTCCAGAGGACACGGGTGACACCAGAGGAGGACTTACCAGCGCTTGCATCAGCCGCTATGCTGGTGGTTGAAGTGCCAGCGTGTTCTGCGGGCACCGGGAAATGGGTTAATTTTCCTCTTGGCTCTGGCTTGCTGATGCAGCTGCTCTTCCACAGGGTTTCTGGAAGTATTTTTGCAAGTGTTTCTGAAAAAAAAAAAAAAGGAGGAAAAAGCCCTTTATTTTTCTTTTTCCTTTTGGAAACTTGTCTCCGCCCGTTATCATCCCTATAGTGGCTCCATGCAGCAGCTCAAGTGAAGCTGGGCAGTCGGTGCAAGAAGGGACGTTTCTCTGCCCGCTCCCTGCCCAGTTGGCCAGGGATGCAGGATGCAGGGAGCAAGCGCGAAGAGCCCGTCCCCATCCCGGGAGATCCTGGTGCTGCAGCGGGAGGCAGCGACGACCTGGTTGAACATGCAAAAACCTGGTCCCGTGGGCCCTCCATGCTCACTAACCCCTGTGCTGGGCTCCTACAGCACCCGAGTGCTCGATGGTTTTATAAATACCTATTACAGCAATGTGCAAATGCGCTGACAGCCCTTACGAAGTGGGGAGAAGGACCAATTTACGAGCCTGGGAGCGGCGTATCCCCAAATAACTCTTAAAGGCAAGAGGGCTGCTTCGTACGGGGTTGTGGCCAGCAGTAGCATCGTGCAGACTAGGCTGTCTCGCTACCCAAAGCCCTTGGTGATTTGTAGGCAGTGCCGTGCTTATTAGGAGCACCCAGGTTATCTTTCATGATGCTTTATGGAGAACATGAGGATGTTCTCCTGTATCGGCACTGCAGGGTCGGCGTGCGCCTGGGGAGAGCGTGGTCGGCGTGTGGGTGGCATGGTGGGACCTGGAGCCTTTGCTAATGTGCTGGGGTTCGTTTCTCTCCCCCAGGCTGGTTCCCCAAGGTGACACCAGCGTCCCCATAGCCGGCTTTGCTCGCGGAGAGGCCATGGCCACCTAGTGCCCCCCGGGACCGGCGGGGTCGGTGGGCCGGCGATGGCGGCGCAGAGGATCCGGGCGGCCAACTCGGGCGGCCTGCCGCGGTGCAAGTCGGAGGGGACGCTCATCGACCTTGGCGAGGGCTTCGCCGAGACCAGCCTCTGCGACGTCAAAGGTGCGGAGGGACGGGTGGGGACCCCCGCGGGATGGGTGGGGACGATGCCCCCTCCTTAATTCGGGTGCATCCTCTCGCCCCCAAGGTCTGGGAGGGGGGTTGGTTAATAATTAGCAGACAGCAGCTGATGGGGAAGAGCAGCAAGCGCAGACAAGCGCATCCACGGGTGCAAGGACAGGCATGGACCTGGCACCAGGAGATCCAGCAGCCGGGAGAGGTGACAGCAACAGGGCGGTTGCAAGGGTGTGTTTTCCCCTTCCCTGGAGCTGCGAGCTCGCATGTTGCTTGAATAATCCTTTTTCTTCCTTTTATCGCTTTTTCTTTAGCTGTGGTTATCTTACCCAGCATAAAAGCTGCATTCAGGTGAGAGGGAAACTACTGTTCCTGCAGCAGAACTGAATCCCAAGGAATAACTCCAGGTGGAAGTTAGCATGTGCTGAGGGCCTTTAAAAATAAACATGCACAAAAGCAATTGCTTTTGCAGGTGTAGCAAGAAGAGACCCGAACATCAAATGCTCTCACTGCAAACTGGATTGTTTTAAATGCAAAAATAGGAATTACTCGTATTCTCCAAGGGGTCTGCTGGTTTCAGCACATCTGTGGTAACCCTGCCGCCGTGCCGGCTGCATGCCCAGCGGGGGGAACATGGGGATGGCCACTCGCCCGTCTGATCCAAAGGGATGGGGAGGCTGAAAATGCCCCGTCCTGCAGACAGCTCGGGCTGCAGCGCTGCGTTAACAGCGGCATCCTACCAGGGTGGTAAAATAGTTTCAATACAGAGTTTATATATAGTTTTACGCTGAATAAATGTCCTCACAACTTTCCCTACCTGCTGGCAGAGGAAGTGGATTAACGATGAGTTGTTTAGGATGTGTGCAAACTCCTCTCTTCTTAATATTTTGATCCCTAGAGTATATTTAAAGACTTTTCTTTGCTTGTCTCTGTCTTCCCTTGCCTTGTGCTTTCTGGGTCCAAGAAGCGCTGCCAGCCTGCAGCTAGTGACCGCGGGGAAGCGCGGTCTGATCTGCCGTCCCTTTGTCTCCGGGATTTTAGGGGCTTCCTGTGCTTCTTAAATCCCCCTTTTCCCTCCAGAGAGCTCTCGAGCCTATTGAAGCAGGTGCTGTCCCAGTTCTCGTACAGCTCCGTATTGGTGAAAATCCAGCTCTCCTTGTTTTCTTAGGTCTGTCTAGCAAGATAACACACATTTGAACGTTGATGTAACATCATCCGCAGCTTATTTCTAGTGCTTTTTACAGAAATAGGTCCTAAAAGTGAGAACAAAAGCAATAAATACGGTGACAGCGTGAGCATCTGTAGGCTTGGCCCAGCTGTTTTGCTCGTGGTTGGGATCCCCTGGCAAATTGACTTTGAGCTGGCGCTGCTGAAGGGGAGATTGGAGATGCTGCTAGGACGGCGACAGCCCTGCACGAGGGCGATGCTGTGCTTCTTTCTGAGGGTTCAAACTACGCGGCCTTCTCTAGAAATGGAGTTAATTTTTGTTGAGGAGCTTTGAAATACAGGTGCTACGTAAGAGAGGTGAGATGCTGATTTTTTTTTTTTTGGCTGGTGTGACGTGAAGAAGTAGGAATATGATATGCCCTTAGTGGGTATCCTTAGTTGTTTCTTGCACTGAGATGTGAGATGTTTCACGTGTGCAGGAGAGGGGTTACGGCAGAGCAGGAGCACTTTTAGCCTGCGAACGTTACGTGTTAACCTGCAGCAGCACAGGTAGCTGTTTGCGTGGAGAGTGCAATGGCAGTGCTAAAGAGCTGGTGGCCAAAGACCTGGAGATACCGCTGAGCAAATTGGTAGGATGATGGCTCTTCCCATGTAGCAATTGCTGGGAACCCCCCTAATTAACTTCTGTTATTTTAAATGTGAACATTTAAGGGGATGCCTGCGATTCTGCAACGTGCCCGTAGGAGCTTAGATCCCGACACGCCAGGTGAAAAGGAGAGCTGATAAGAAGCGATTCCCACTCCCTCAGAACTCCCTCCAACGCATCTTCTCGTGCGTCGTTCATCAGGGTTTAGCGAGGTTGTGGGACGCTGGCGTCTCGTACAGGAGCAGCTGCATGGGGCCCTACGTCGAGCGGGAGGCTTGCTGCCAAGGCGCTTGACTGTGTCGGGAGGATAACAAGTTGCTGCTTCTCCTGTCTTGGCTCCTGCTGCTCTTCCCACCCATGTCAATGCCCGTCCCTTTAGATCATGAACCCTTTGGGGAAGGGGAATGTGAATGTACCAGATGTAGTGGAGGGAGAAGTTTTGTTTAAAAATGTTGGGGGGGGGGGGGGGGGAATACCTGTAGGTTTGAGAGGCTTTAAAACTACCTTATTTCACTACTTAAAGTAGTGCAGATTGCTTACCTGAAATAAATGATTGCAAGTAATTTGTGACTGTCTTGTGGATTGCTTACAGTGCTGTTTTTCTTGGCTTTGCAGTGCCTTCTCCTAGTGCCTTGCTGGTTGACAATCCCACGTCCTTTGGAAATGCGAAGGAAGTAATAGCAATCAAAGATTACTGTCCGACTAATTTCACCACTTTGAAGTTCTCCAAGGGGGACCACCTTTATGTCTTGGACACATCGGGAGGCGAGTGGTGGTATGCTCACAACACCACGGAAATGGGTTACATCCCTTCCTCCTACGTCCAGCCTGTAAACTACCGCAACTCTTCCTTAACGGACAGTGGGATGATAGACAATCTACTGGAGAGCCCCGATGAGGGGGTCAAGGAGTTAGACCTGCTTGGAGAATGGACTGACGTGAAAAGAAACTCTGCGAAAGCCTACAATAACAACCCGTTCTTGAACGGAGTCCAGACGAACCCTTTTCTGAACGGGAATTTGCAAACAGTGCCCAGCTCGGACAAAGAGTCCAACTCCAACGTTGCTGTTGACTTGCTTCTCTTTGACACGGGGGCTCCTACTTCAGCTGTTTCCAGTTCAGCCGCTAATAGCAGCCTGGGTAACATTTTTGATGAGTTTCCATCCACAAACAGGCTGGATCTGGAACAGCCTGTGAAAAGGGACAATCCCTTCTTCAGAAGTAAACGCTCCTACAGTTTGTCTGAACTGTCCGTTCTTCAAGCCAAGTCGGACGCTCCGGCATCATCAGGTTTCTTCAGCGGTTTGAAGTCTCCCACCCCTGAGCAGTTCCAGAGCCGGGAAGATTTTAGGACAGCGTGGCTGAACCACAGGAAGCTGGCTCGGTCTTGCCATGACTTGGATTTGCTTGGTCAAAATCCTGGCTGGGGTCAGACGCAACCGGTGGAGACCAACATTGTCTGCAAGCTGGATAGCTCTGGTGGAGCCGTTCAGCTTCCAGACACCAACATCAGCATCCACGTGCCAGAGGGTCACGTGTGCCCTGGGGAAACGCAGCAGATCTCCATGAAAGCAATGCTGGATCCGCCGCTGGAGCTGAACAGTGACAAGTGCAGCACCATCAGCCCGGTCCTGCAGATCAAACTCAGCAACATGGAGGTGAAAACCTTCATCATCCTGGAGATGAAGGTGTCGGCAGAGGTCAAGAATGACATCATGAGCAAGAGTTTGGTAGGACTGCAGTGCCTGCGGAGCGACATGAAAGAGGGGCCGTACACGCCGATGCAGCTGAGCTATTCGTATGGGGACACGATCCAGGTGCAGCTGGAGAACCTGGAGCCTTGCATGTACATTGCGGCTGTAGCCCAGGGGCAGAACATCCTCTACCCTTACACCGTTTGGGATTACATCAGCAAGAAGATCACAGTTGGCGTCTACGGCCCAAAACACATTCACCCTTCCTTTAAAACCGTCGTGGCCATGTTCGGGCACGAATGCGCGCCCAAGACTCTCCTGGTGAACGAGGTCACGAGACAGTCCCACAGCCCGGCTCCTGTTGCCCTCCAGCTCTGGGGTAAGCATCAGTTTGCTCTGTCCCGGCCTCAGGACCTCAAGCTCTGCATGTTCTCCAACATGACCAACTACGAGGTGAAAGCTAGCGAGCAAGCCAAAATTGTGCGGGGTTTCCAGATGAAGCTGGGCAAGGTCAGCCGCCTTATCTTCCCTATTGCGTCCCACGACCCCAACGAGCTCTCAGACTTCACGCTAAGGATACAGGTCAAGGATGACAAGGATGCCATTTTGACCCAATTCTGCGTCCAGACGCCACAACCACCTCCGAAAAGTGCCATCAAACCGACGGGGCAGAGGCGGTTCCTCAAGAAGAACGAGGTCGGAAAGATCATCCTTTCACCTCTGGCTGCCACCGCCAAGTATCCAGTTTTTCAGGACCGGCCGGTGTTGAGCTTGAAGTACGGCAAGCTGCTGAAGACAGTGGTGCGGCAAAGCAAGAACCACTATTTGCTGGAGTACAAGAAAGGAGACGTCATAGCCCTCCTCAGTGAGGAGAAGATCAGGTTGAAAGGGCAGCTGTGGACCAAGGAGTGGTATATTGGCTACTACCAGGGAAAAATAGGCCTTGTGCACACCAAAAATGTGCTGGTGGTTGGGAAGGTCAAGCCTAGCTACTTCTCTGGGCCAGATCTCACCACCAGCCTGTTGCTTGAGCAGATCCTGAGGCCCTGCAAGTTCCTGACCTACATCTACGCCTCCGTGAGGACTCTGCTCATGGAGAACCTCAGCAGCTGGCGGTCCTTCGCCGATGCACTGGGGTACTTGAACTTGCCGCTCACATTTTTCTGCCGAGCGGAGTTGGACAGCGAGCCAGAGCGAGTGGCCTCCGTCTTGGAGAAGCTGAAGGAAGACTGCAACAACACCGAGAACAAGGAGAGGAAATCTTTCCAGAAGGAGCTGATGACGGTGAGTCCGAGGTCTGACGAGGGCGTCTTAATTCCCTGCCGTGCAGAGTGATTAGGGTGAACGGGAGGTGGAAGTTTCCTAATTCAGTCTGTAGAAAATAAAGTCCATCTTTAAGGTCTTCTGTAGGCTGCTCCTCGCAGGCAGGTGGAAGTTCAGCCCTGTGGTTGTACGCGTTGGTGGGCTCCTGGTTTAATGGGATCGTGGCCATAAATGAGGAACGTAGTGGGTGAAATACCATAGGTACATGTTGTGTAAGGGCAGCAAACAGGCTTGCTTTGGAACGTAGCTAATCTGAAGCCCCTCAAGATCAAGGTGATTTTGGTCCAGTGTTTCTACACTCAACCGGTCTCTGCTGCTGGGTATTTACATTTCAGCCTTAGATGATGCACGGTTCAAGGCATTACTCAAGAGCTGCTGGTCTCCTCAACCCCAGTGTCAAATGGAAAACTGGAAAAAGGGCAAGAAACATAAAAGCTCTTCCTATACGGAGTGGGGTGGGGGGGCCTCCTCTCAGTTCATGTACTTTTGAATCGCTAAGTGTATCAAAGCGTGCCAGGGAGGGGTTTTACAGCTGCTCTGAGGAACGATGCTACACCTTTGCCTTCATGAAACAACCGCGAAGTCCTCTATAATAATGTCGGGTTATGTCTGCCCCATCTCTCTTTGAGCGGCAGCTAAACCCAGGGCCCCTCTGAGCTGGGATGCTTTACGTCCAACTGCGGATCGCGTTTGCAAATTGAAACGCATAGCTTGCTTCTGTCCTAAAAGGTGTGTGGGGAATTGCAGCCTTCGAGTATTTCTAGGATGCCGTTAGGAAGTCTCCTACAAGAAATCATCTCCATGATAATTTCTAGCATTTCGTAGGCAGTAAGCCAAAGAAAATACAGGACGAAATGTCTGGAAGAGATTTGCAGCTCTCGCCTCTCAACAGTCTCTCCCACAGAAGGAGGATAACCGAGTTACAGCCAGTCGTGTGGTTTAAAATGCCAATTGAATTAAGGAATAGCGAAAGCTTCACTTGGCGATGATGGGTGCAGGCAGCAGGGCAGGAACGTGCAGCACGCAAAATGAAATTACGAGTAGGCAGCCTGGGTAAAGGGGACTGGAGCCGAATGAAGTATTTCATTTCCCAAACTCCCTTTAATAAGAAGGGACAAATTTGAGGATGGAGTACGAGGTGTAAGGCATTATGAAGAGTATGGAGCCCTTCATTACTCATGGAAATATTGTCCAGCAAGTTCCTGGTGCCTGGGTACCACTTTGTGGCCCGCGGGGCAATGTTTTAGCTTTGGCTTTCGGTAAAATGCAGGCTCCAGGTCATGCCACCGACGCTGCTTCTGTTGAGGGGTTCTTCTGGCCATCGTATGTGGTTGTGTCTCTTCTTTCTGGGGCCATCCAGGAAGGGAAAATACCCACTGTGGTAGCCAGGGCTGATGTCTGGCCCCTTGGTTCCCCCAAGGGAGGGTTTGCTCCTTTAATCATTAGCCTTGGTGAGCGATGGGACGAAATCTGTGCTGCTCTTGCTGGATGCTTCCAAGGGCTTTGTGCTGTTTGCCTTGCCACTTTGCAAAGCTGTAAGCGTTTCTTTTATCTATCCTCTTTGTCTCCAGGGGTCCCAGACAGTCTGTAGGTTATGGAAAATCCATGCCAGACCTCAACGGGGAGACAAAGGGAAAGATAAGGCTCTCTTGGATACTCAGGGAGCAGCTAACTCAAGGGGAGGGCCGTAAGCTGCAGGAAAACGTCCCGCTCCCCAAGGGATGCTTGGAGTGCAGCGTCCCAGAGCAGGTTTTATTTTCCTTGTTTGAATCGGGGCTAATCCTGAGCATTGGCTCTGTTTCCTATTCTTTGTGATTCTGAGCCTGTCGATAAAGGATGAGCTCCCTTCCTGGCAGAAGGTGCTGCTGCTTCTAAACCCCTTGCTGCTTGCAAATCCTCCTTAGCTTATGGAGAAATTAGATTGAGTGTCATTTTTGTTGCTTTTGGTTTTTTTTTTTTTTTGAAGAAATAAATGTTTCAGGGGGTGACAAAGGAGCAGTAATGTATCTCATTGTGTTTAAATCTGATTTTATTTCTAACAAATGGACTCTCTGGCATCTGCTGCCAAGAAGAACCAGTTGGATTAAGCTCTGATCTGGCTGTTTCATCTTAAAGTTGGTTGTCTCGTCTCAAAGGGACTGTTAAGGGAGAAATAGTAAGCAGGCTTATCTGACTTCAGTGTTGAGTACACAAGATCCCAGTGGCAGAGCCCATGCACCAGCAGCCAAGCATGGAAAAGCCCGGTTGTGATGACTAGTTAATAAGTAATCTACACTTAATTATTATTTTTCTAATCTAGCACTAGCAGTGGCGTGTGAAGGTAACTGAGGGAATGTTGCTCAGAAGTTAGTCATCACATCAGAAGGAGAAACCTACCTCTCCCCTCCCTCCCCTCTGCCCATCGAAAGTAGGCAGCACGCAGATGCTCTTGCTAAAAAAGCCTGGGCACGGATGCAAGAAGACCTCGTTGCAGCTGGGCCACCGGTACCTGGCCATGCAGTGACTGCGCTACCTGGTTCTTGAGAGCTGGGGTTAGATCTGTGATGAGACGCCGCATTTCTCTCTTTCTCTGGATTTTCGATATGGTGCTTTTATAGAGCGTTTATCATCCTTTCCAACAGACGCTGCTGTTGGGGAAAAACATGGGTCTTCTGGGAATGCCACTGGGCCTGTCAGCAGAGAGCTGTGGAAACGATGAGCTCTTTCTTCTCCAGGCTGCTTCTAAAGATCATGCAGAAGATGATGATGGGGTCGCCCCCCCCATTGTTTTCTATCGTTTGTTCTGACTGCAGGTATCTGCACGCTGCCTTTCTTCTGCCAAAAGATACTGCTTGTCCCTGGTGCGTGCAGACCTCCAAGAGCTGCTGGTGGGCTCGAGCAGTCCTTCGTGTCCTGCAGAGCAGGGTGTCTGCTGCTTGGGACCCTGTGCTGGCACACCTGGGGCGGGCCAGCCCAAGGTTGCTCATGTTGGGCCCCTCTTGCTCCTCCATCCCAAAGCAATCTGCTGGCTAATGGTAGTCCCTGTGCTGAATTTGGGTCCGGGGGGAAAACCAGACTCCTGCCGCTCTTCTGCCTTCATGGGAACAAATCCCCACCACACGTATAGATCCTGGACGTTGCTCCCCGAAGGAACCACGCTGCGCCGTGCTGAAGTTGGTGGGGATGTTTTCTGTAGGACGTGGCTTGTCCGTGCATAGCCAAGTTGCTTGCAGCACAGAAGGAGGAGGAGGAGGAGTTGCTTGCAAGCTTCCAGCAAGGTCTTTTCATGCGCAACACTTGTAAGTCTTGCCCTGTGCCCCTATCAATTAATAGAAAGCTGCAGAAATGCCACTGATGCCTTTCAGCTGTCGTGTTGTCAGGCTCCTCGCTCCACAACCTGCTTTTATTCTCTGGGGCTGGCAGGAAATCTTCACTGCCTTCCCATCCCCAGTGCAGCAGTTGCAGGCCCCGTGCTCTTGTTCCCATGCGGTTTTGCTCTTGCAAAAAAAGCTGCCTGCGATTGCGCTTGGCTGATGGCACTTGGCATCGCTTCTTCTGAAATGACACCTTTCTCCCCGTGTTTGAGGAGGTCCCAGGGCTGTGAGCACGGGAGCTAGATGAGAGCTGCGGCACGGTGCTGCCCCGGGCACACGTCCCTGCCCGGGCACGCGTCCCCGCAGCGGTTAATGGGACACTAAACATTGCTCCTTACGGTAACCGCATCTCCGCTTCCCCCGCCAAACACCCTACGCATGTTTCAGGGGGGTGACTAATGCCTGATAACACTTGGACCCCCTGGGGTGCTTTCCAGTTGAAATGCTATTTTAAAAAGCCGTCATTAATTTAAAAAGTCCATTTCCATAACAGCTTCTTTGTGGGTCTCGCGCCACGCTTGGTGGGCACACATGAACTTGGCGATGCTTTCTGCTCCTGGGGCAAAGGGGAAAGGTTTTTACTCCTTTAGTTTGGCCAAAGATGGGGAAGAAACAAGACCCCCCCAGCTCAGATGGCTCCTCCTGGAGCACGTGGGAGTCAGGGCTGTACCGCAGAGCGGCTGCGTATTTGTGCATGGGAGAGCAAGCAGGGCTGGAGGCTCGCGGGGTCGGGAGTGGACCATGAAGGTTGTGGTGATGGGCACGGGCAGGGGTGGCTGCGCATCTGCAGGTGGTTTTTGGGGTTGCTTGTTGCTTCTGGCTTGGCTTGCTTTTCTTCCAGATGCTGGTTTCCATCGTTAGAGGATGGGAAATGGGATTCTGCATTTCAGAGCCAGGATGCAAATTCGGCCTCCCCTGGATGCCTTTTAAGTAGAAGCGCTTCTGCACTGCTTTGAACTGGGATTTGAATATCAAACCATCTCCTTTGCTGTGCGCTTGTCTGGTGGAGCAGGCTTGGAGCCGCTCTGAGGTTAATAAATGCTTTGGAGGGCACTGGGAAGGCACAGCCCAGGTCACGCCTTGGCAGGGAGCACGGCTGGGTATGGCGGGATGGAGACGCGGTGGGTGTACCCAGCGATCCGGGGAGGTTTGTCCAGGGCGAGGGAGGAGGATGGAAAGAAATCGTAGCGTAATCCCAGAAGCGCCTACTGGAGGATTAAATCTGTTGTGAGCCCTGCCAACCCCAGCCAGGCAGTCAGGGCTTCCAGGAGAGCCCCATGCCCGTGGGCATTTCATATATTTCTGTGACAGAGGGAGCGAGCTGTGCCCAGGCCAAAAAAAGTGTCTCGCTGTTAGCACTAATATTCCCCCTTTGGCTCCGACCTTAGTGGCTGTGTGTCCTTCTTGTACCCTGTCCCCGCCTGGCTTTGGTGCTGTCCCCATCTCCCATCACCTCTGCCCACTCGCCCACATTTTCCCCAGCCCATAGTGTGCATGTTGAGCCTCCCCAGCTCAAATCACCAGGGGCAAAGTACAGGAGGTAGGTGGTTCTGTGGCCATCAGTAGGTTTCAGAGTTAATATGCTGCACTGTGGGGAGCAATCAGTCTCTTCCAAAGCTGTTGCTTCAAGCGCTCGTGCAGTTCTCAGTTACATGGCCTCCCAGCTGCTTTACTTGATGCTGTTTTCTTGTTTACATCGAGTCGAGCAGCAGAAGGAACGGGAGAATTGTCTCCTGCAGCTCTATCCTGAACCCCTGCGGCTCAGTTTGCTCCCGGTGGCCTCCTCTGCTGCCTCAGACCTGCTCGGCCTCCAGCAAGAGATGAGAGTGGCTCATTTAGCCTGCTTTGCTAATTACCAGGTTGTTTCAAGGTTTGCACGCAGGCAATCGAGCCGCCTGGAAACACAGGTTTGAGGATGCTAAATCTGCCCTTCCTTAGGACCATCCGAATGCTCCGCCTGCAGAGGAGGGGGTGATGAAGCCGCGGGCTGGGTGGTAAGGTAGCGTTGCTGGAGAGCTGGGCACAGAGTGCTCTGCTCCGCGGAGTGGGTTACGGCACAGGTGTGAGATCTAAATGCTTCTTAAAGCCCTTTCTTAAAAAAAAAAAATGCTCTTTTAAATGTATTTTCCTTGCTTGCTTAACAAGAGGGTTTATTACTTCTCCGGCTGGTACACAAGCACTTTGGAGGAGCAAACAAAAGCCGGTCTGCGGCTGTAATTAGATTCGAGCCCAGCTTTAAGCGGGGGAGGGGGGGGGGGGGAACAGATAAGGGAAAAATCAACATGCATTTGCTTTGCAAATTGCTGGAGTGGTTTCAGATGTTCTCATCTTCCCCCAAGTGTGCCTGTGAAACCGCCTATGCAAGGATTTAACCCTCCTTCTGCCCCAGAGCCGCACCAGCTGGGGTTTGCCCAGACCCCCCTGTGCCAGGAGAGGGTGTCAGGACCCATGGCAGCAGAAGGCGGGAGGATTCTGGCTGCGTGTGGACCACCACATCCACGGTTTCTGTAATAACCGGCCCTGTGCTGTTGTGAAGGTGTGGGTGATGTTCCCAACGGGGACGTGGGTGCCAGCGTGGTTCCTTGGGTGCTCGCTGGTGTTCAGCATCCCTCGGGAGCTGTCCCCTTCCTCCCTGAGCTGTGCTTTGCCTTTACTGAAGTGGGACACCCTGTTGAAACACCGATCCCTTGGTGTTCACCCATCCTGGAGCCACCATCCTGAGGCCGCTGGTGCCACGACTCGGGGTCTGGCCGCAGGAGAACAAGAGGGTCCTCAGCAAACTATTGCCCAGGGCATGGTCTGGGGTCTGTTTGCTTGGTTTCCACGTTTTAAAAAGAGGATGCCAGTTTCGTAATATAAACCACCTTTCTGTAGCCGCTTGAGGCTCGAGGTGGGATTTGTCCAGGGACTGGGGTTGCTGCTGAGGCTGTTGCGGTCCATGGGCTCTGGCAGAGGATGGGGGAGCCCTGGTGAGTGGGGTGTTGATTCTTTCGGTCAGATCTGGTCCTCTGATAATTGCCACTTAAACCCTTCCTTTCCTGGGCTGCATTGTGGGCTTTCCCCTGTTGCAACTTGCTTTCCACTTTGAGCAGATGTTAATGTCATTTGGTGCCTAAAGACAGGAGCTAACGCTGCTCTGTCATTTTTTTTTTCCTGGCTAAGTTATGGCTAGCTAGAAAACTGTGACTGCTGCAGTTTCTCTTCCCCACTTCTTCAAAGCCATTTGCAGAAAAATCTCAGCTTTTAGGTCAATAAGGGATGCAGAAGGAGGTGGTTTCTGATCGGGCACGGGGAGGCAGAGGGGCGGTGAGAGGAGCAAGAACATCCCAAGCCAAGCGATGGTCCTGTACTGCTGCTAACTGGCCCTTCTCCCAGGTCTCACCCCAGCCTCTCTCCTCCCGAGGCTGATGTCCAGGTCTTGTCCCAAAATGTTCTGGCCCGTGCCCACCCGTCCGTGCTGAAGGATGGTGCTCCTCCAGGCTCGGGGAGGCAAGCTGCACGGACCGCGCTGGATTAGTGGCCTTGATTGAAGGCATCTGTTCTTCCCAGCCCTTGGGATGCTTTAAACTGCTTATGGTGGTGCCTGAACGTCTTGAGGGGTGGCCTGGAAAACAAGGCTGCGTTGGCCAGCCCAGGCTGCAAGCCTCGTTGAACAGGGGTAGGGCGCTTTGTTCAACTAATGGGATTACTCCTCTGTCGAGCCTGGTGGCCTAATTTCACCGGCTGTTGCCAGAAAGGGGGTGGGAGGATTTCTGGGGTGGCTTCTTGAGGGACTTCCCTGTACGGTCCCCTGGTCGCCTGCCATCTACCACCCGCCTTAACTCTCTGGTTTGGTTTTCACCACTGTCCCTCAGGCTCTGCTGAAAATGGACTGCCAGGGGCTGGTCGTCCGGCTCATCCAGGACTTTGTGCTGCTGACCACAGCAGTGGAGGTGGCCCAGCGCTGGAGGGAGCTTGCCGAGAAGCTTGCCAAGGTCTCCAAGCAGCAGATGGATGCTTACGAGGCCCCACACCGGGACAAGACGGGAGCGGTGGACAGCGAGGTGAGAGCAGATGGGTTTCGGTCTCCGTGGGTCCCCTAGGGTTGTAGGTACCTCCAGAGCACGTTCTTCTGGAGCACCTTTGGGGGATAAAAGGGATTTGGGTGTGCTGGGGAAATTTGGGGGTGTTTTTCCCCGGGAATGTGCTCGTTCTGGGATGGGGGTGTGTTGGGGACGGCATCACTTGCTCACTGGCCATCCGGCTGAGCTCTGATCTCCTCTGCCCCATCACCGCAGGCCATGTGGAAGCCAGCTTACGATTTCCTTCTCACCTGGAGCAGCCAGATGGGTGACAGCTACCGTGATGTGATCCAGGAGCTGCACACGGGGCTGGACAAGATGAAAAACCCCATCACCAAGCGCTGGAAGCATCTCACCGGCACCCTGATCCTCGTCAACTCCTTGGACATGCTGCGGGCAGCTGCCTTCAGCCCGCAAGACCACGAGGATTTTGCCATCTAGCTCCTGCGGCGATGCTTTTGTCCACATCTCGTTTGCTGGGTTTTTTCTGTGCTTTTCCCCCCCCTTTTTTTTAAGCAGTTGACTTTAAAAAGAAGCGGAGGTTGCTCTCCCCGGGTTTTAAGAGGCCAAAGTTTGCAAGTTCTACACCGGGACTGGAAATCGGCAGGAGACATCCCTCCTTGATGGGAAGGCATCCAGAGGGGGATGGCTTTTCATACGGCATTGATACCAGTTAAACTATTTCTTACTAAAAAACTTTAAAGGGGGCAAGAGGGTGGGGAGGGATCACAAAAGAGATCACATTTTTTAGGCATTTACAAATAAAAGTCTAATTTTTGTAACGAGCAGTAAAGGCTGTAACCACTTTGGGGGGAAGCTGTGGCTTTTTTTTTACATTGTAGAAACCGCTTTTAAATTATCGTTTTTGAGACGAACCTGAGTCATGTAAATACGTATTTTAAGAGGAAGCACAGTACATGCCCTCCCCCACGGCCAGGCTTTGGCAGACTACCAGACGTGACTGTAAAGCACCGTATGAGCTCGGGGTATCCTCAGCTCAACAAGCGTCTTGCACCAAAAAAGGAGGGTTTTTTTTTTTATTCACAGGCCCTGTGAACCATTTGGTTGATTTTTGTGTTATTTTCATGTCTCTGCAACCAGGCGTTTTCTCCCTGGCAGGCAGGGAGAAGCTCATTGCCTGTTTTCAGATGCACGGGTACCGTTTTTAACCGGGAAAAGCGGCCGCTGCCCCTTGTGCTTCATCCTGCCCGGGTGCTGCAGGACATCTCTGGAAGAAGCTGGAGGTTTGGGGTTCAGCAGAGCCCTCCTTGGGAGACAGACCAGGAGAGGGTGAGGGTGGCTCAGACTGCTTGGGCTGCTCCTCCGGATGCTCCTGCTGTGGGGAAGAGGCCAGAAAAGGGGAGGGAATTGTTGCCGTCAATATCCCTGTACACACACACACACACACACACACACACACACACGAAAAAAAAAAAGGACAAGAGAAAATGTTTCTCCTAATCTGAAATCCGAGCTCACTGGAGATGTTCCAGATGTGTTATGTGACTTAACACTCATCGCCGTTGATTTCGGAGGCCTTTGAGCGGGGCTCTTCGAGGCTCCTAAAGTCCAGTTTAACTTGTAAATAGTCTTTGCTATAAACCTGGTGCCATCGAGCTAAATATTTGCAGCTCCGCGTGCCCGTATTTTTCCCCGCTTGTTTTATAGCCGAGTCTTTTAAATGACCTCCCCTCCTCCTCCAGCTCCCCAGCTTTCAAATATTTTACATGGGAGGGAAATATTTTTGCACAGAAAGATTATTTTGAGTGCAAAGTCTCTTTATAGTGAAACGCTGCTACCCCAGAAAGGTATTGTTAAAGGATGATTTTCTTTCAGGTTAATAAAAAAAGAAAAAGAACGGGAAAGGCGTCTGGCAGATCGCACGGGCATGGCGGCCTCGGGAGGGCCCGGTCTCCTTTCCTCTTCCCGAAATCATGTCCCCAGAAACGATCACTCTCAACAGACCCCACAAGAAGTAAATAGCACCTTAAATTTCTCCTCAGGGGCTTTAAGGAGTTTCCTATGCAACTTAACGTAGCACAGAGAGAGGGTCCGGCAGCAGCCGAGCCCACTACGCGTCCCCTTTCTCTTTCCCTAAGAGCACATTTTTCCATGCACGAGCAAAAAATCTCCATTGCAGTAAGGAATACCTCTTGCCAGAGCGCGCCTGCAGGCAGAGGGACGGCTTTCTCCTGGGGTTTTACCCAAACCTTGGTTTTGCTGTTCTCCGAAGCAGCGTGTGCCGTCGGAGGGGTCGGTCCCGCGCGGGGGCTGGGGCTCTGCAGAGCAGCCGCACGGCGGACCCCGAGGGCGTCAGCAGCGGGCGAGGGCAGAAGTTTGAGCCTCCTGTGTTTCAGGAATGTCCCTGAATAATTTCAGCTTTTTTTTTTTTTTTTTTAACCCCCCCTCGGTTTTTCTAACTACCTCAGGTACTCCATATACCCAGCTTAACATTTCAGCAACAGCCTAAAACATACCGTGCTCAGCTCATTGACGGCGGGAGCACAGCCGGCACAGCCGGCACGTTTCGGAGCCGGTGGGGTGACCGCTGCATTTGTCCCTGTCCTTGCTCCAAAACCCAGCCCCTCCTCACGTGCCGGGACTGGGCATGCGTCCTTCGGATGCCTTCTGCCCGCTAAACGTCAGGCCTTTCTCCAAAAGCTCCGTCGGGGCTTTGCATTATCGCCCTTCGTGCAGTAACTGGTTGTTGTACTTTACTGTTTAATGTTCCTTTTTTTTTTTCTTTTTTAAAGAAAAAAATTTTGGGGAAAAAAGTACTCCGATTAAAGCTGTTACTATTCCAGTGCTCCCGAGTAGACGTCATCTACTGTTGTCTCTTCATCTCAAAGCAGCTTGGATGCGTGCGATTAATTTAGTGGGTTTTCCGCCGTGCGAATGACGTGTTTCTCGCGGCACGTTTCCACACCTAGAGCCGGTGGTCCTCTGGGGCTGATCTCGATCCGATCCTCTTTCTCCGTGCCTTTCCATCCCGCCCTCTCTGGGGGAAAGTCGCTGGAAACCGTCTGGCCTCTCAGGGTGCTGCTTATGCTCGAGCACCAGGTAAGAAACTTTGTGAAGCGGGAGAAGATCTGGTTGCAGGATTTGTTTTGGTGCGGAGATGTTTTTCTGGTTGTTTTCTGAATGGAGAAAAAAAAATTCCTTGTATTTATCCAAGGCGGTTGTGGTGCTCCCGATATGAACGGTTCAGATTTCAAGCCGTGAAAGTGAAATATTGAGATAGTTGGCTGTAGCTTCCGTTTGCCGAGGGTGAAGAGGAGACACGATGGTTTGATTCCATCTTTGGTAAACACATCTTGTCCGGCATGGGGAGGCACCTCTGGGCTGCTGAGCCAGGACCGCTGCACCTGGTGGGTGGCAAGGAGGATGTGTCGCACGCAAGGACGTGCTTGGCCCTTGCTTGGCACCCGCTGCTTCACCCGTGCCTGGGGGGGTGTTACTGTGTCCTCTCCTGAATGCCTCAGGCCCTCCTTCCAAGGAGGATGAGCCTGCGGGACGATGCACGCTGGTGGCTAATGAATGCATGGAGCTGGGTACCGGACCCTGCTGATACCAGGCCATCTGGCTCATGGAAAGAGGCTGGAAATTTCCTTCTCGGCATCATGTGACTTGATTTCCAAAGCAAAACCAAGGAGAAGATGAAAAGAGCAGGGAAAAACAATAAGTAAGTACCCTTTTTGTGGAACTCATGAGCTAAGGAGCATACCAAGCATCCCTTTGCATTGTCAAAGGGAATGAGCAAGCAAGTTCTTCCCAGACTCTTCCAGGGATGATGCACCAGGAGCCAGCTGTGGGCTGTCCTCCTTTTGTCTCCTGATCTCAGCAGTCCCTTGTTTCCCAAGCAGGTATTTTCCCATCTAACCCCTTTAATTCTTCAGCCCTACCTTCAGGAGGGTGTTGGCCTCCACAGCAGGGCGGTGGACGTACCGCCGGTACGCTCCTCCAGCCCGGGCTCGCTCAGCCCTCGCTGCATCGTCCCCGCTCGGTTTGGTGCCTGGCCCCGTGGCCGTCGCGGGATTTGGACTGTGGTTTGGACACCGTCCGGGCTCTTGGGGCTTCAGTCAATTCATGACCCCAGTTGAGGCTCCCTGGAGAGAGCAGGGCTACAGCGTGAGCACTGCTGCAGCCCAAAGGCTTGGCCACCGCTATTGTAACCGGGGGCATGATGCAGCTGAGCCATTATTTTACTTGCTGCTGCCGCTTCTCAGCCCTCTGGTGTTTCCTACAGATGGTTTCCTGCAGACGCTTTCCTAGACCAGCTCATTGCTTGCTTTGCACAGATACGCATGCTTTGAGATGTGCGTAAACCGGAATAAAAACAGGGGAGTAATGATCCTGGATTAGATTACACGTATGGATCTGCTCGTCCAATAACGATGCATTGGCTTGCTTCCTTGAAACCTGCAGATTTCTGTGTATCGCATTGCCTGCCTTTCCCCTCATTTCCAGTTGCTAGCAAGTCTCTGCTGGTAAGAAGGGCTCGTAACTCAGCCGCCCGTCCTTACTTGTTTCCTTTCCTCTGTGAAACTGGTCAGTGCCAGTAACCCATGGCTGGGGCGGCGGCCGATGTCGGGAGCGTCACAACGTAGCATGGCACAAAACCCCATCCTCCGGCACGGGTACGCCTGGCGAGAAAGCAAAAAGGGAGCACGTGTGAGATGATGTCCCACCGATGGTCTGCTGTGGTGTTTTCTGAATTATTTCTGAGTTATTTGCAGAAAGGGTTGGTTTCTGCTGGGGTTATCGGTCCCCTCCGGGCTGCCCCGGCGCTGCAGGTTCACCGCTGGGATGGGTGTGGGTGATGCCCCATCGTGGATGCCTCACCATGTGCCACCTCGCTCCGACGTGGTCTGGGCACGAAGGACAGTAGCCATCCGATTTGGGCAGTTCCCCATTAGCTGCTTCACTGCTGACTGAGTCCCTCTAATAATTCAAGGAAATGGTTTGGCTTTTTTTCCTCGGGCCAATCAAGGGAACAACATGCTTCAGCACAGGTCACCTCGGAAATGCATTCGCATCATTTTCTCCTCTACTTCAGCCATCAAAATTGAATGATCATCTTGTATCAGCTCAGCTCGACGCTAAATGACTCAAGAAGATATGCCAGAAGGGGAGGAGAAAGAAAAGTCACCTCTGGGTTATCAGTGTCTGTACAGAAAAGCTGCTGTGTCTATGATTTTTGCTTTGTCCTCGCCAGCTCTCGGAGTCCGTACGGCCAGCGCAGTTTGCAATGAAAACTGGAGTCTCTGATTAAAGACCCCGGAGGTCTCCGCGCATCTGTTTTCATCCCTAGAAATCCCTGCTGAAAATCAATTGCTTTGCTTCCTTCCCAGCTCTCAATTAAACGCTTGTTGTGGATTATTTGCTGTCAGGACACCCTTGGCTTGCAACGTGAGGAGCTGGTCATGAGCGCTTGGAGGAGAGGAGTTGGTTAAAGGGCCGCTCCTACCTCTTCCTCTTGTTGGCAGGTTTCTTTTGCCACCAAAAGGCCATCGTTCCCAGTGCTCTCTCCTGCATCCGCCCTCCTCTGATGGCCGTATCCCCCGTGGCAGGTGGAGGCGCGATGGTTTGCTTTATGGAAAACCGTGGTAGAAAACACCTTCAGCGAGGATCATGATGCATCGCTTGGACTTCTGCCCTGGGTGCTGGGCTCCGCCGGCATCCCAGGCACATCTGGCTCAGCAGTCCCAGGTTTGGGTTTCCTTGTCTGCTGGACTCATAACCTTCCCACCTTAATAACCCAAGTCAACTTAGTCAGGCTTGATCCCTCATAAAACGTGGGCTTGGATGACTGTAAATTAACGGAGATGGACGTTGTCTCTGGAAATGTAACTCCCATTGCGGCGTGACCCGCTCACGCCTCTGATCGAAAGCCCTTTTTTTGGATGACGGGCTTTACACGAAGCTTCCCCTGGGGCTCGCCTCTTCACGACTCGGCAGGCTTAATCCATCAGTGGAATTCAGGGACTTCCAAGCAACAAATGACACACGTGGGCTCTTTTATTATAATGGGGGGGGGCGGAAAGCAGAATCTAAAGGCGTGTTTGTCCCAAAGGCTGTATGCAGTGAAACCTGGCCAAAAGAGGGGCAAGCTTCGCTCGCTGGGTGGTTACTTCTGCAAGGGGCGACTGATTGTTTGATTTGGGGTGGGAGGACCCTGACGTCCTACATGAAAAGGAAGGAGCCTCTGGCTGGGGAGATGAACGTCTTATTTTTGTCACTGTTTAACAGACTCGCTCGACGTCAGGAGCGCCGCTGGTTGTGGTTTCCCCTTCCTTCCCCTGCCCATCACCAAATCCATCCCGCAGCCTCCCCCATGGTATGCTGAAATCATCTCGCACCCACCCCTCCAAGGCGTTCGGACCAACCATTCGTGGCCAAAACCCAAAGGACGGCCCCACTGTCTCTTCAGCAGCCTCCGGAAGATAACGAACCTTGGGTTCCTGCCCTGCTTTGATTACCCCCCACCGAACGTTAATGAAAGCTTCCAGCAGACACTTTGTGAAGTCTCATCCGGTACAAAGCGAGTCGCTGGGATGCGGTCCGGTCCCTCGCTGGGAGAAGCGATGAGTCGGAGAGCGATGCTTGGTAACAGATGCAGCTTGCTTGGATCTGCCCCAGCGAAGGGGGGGACCATGTGCCCCCCAAGATCATCTGGGCCGGTAGCATTGCAGGGAAGAAATCTGCTCCGTTTGTTCAGGCTGGCTTTTGAAGAGAGGTCATGCGGTTAGATAAGCCAGCCAGTATCTGCCGGGGGGGGGGGGGGGGGGATTTGGGATTTGCTGATGCCTGAGCAGCCTGTGCTGATGACTTGCTTTTATCATCCCAAGCAATCAGATCTGGCCTATGAAACCTTTCACTCATCCTTAATAGGAAGGGGGTTGATGTTGGGAGCGCTCGCCAGCACCTGTCAAAGCAGAATCCCGCGACAGCAGCTTTTTCCGTGACGGTTAGGGTGAGGCGTGACACCCGCCGCAGGCAGGGCAGGAGTTTGCTCTGGGAAAGATGAGGTTGGAGACAGCATCACCTCTCCTGGAAATACCAGCATCCTGAGCTGGCTCAGGTGGCGAGGAAACCTTTGTGGATGGAGATTTTGTCTTCTCTTTCCTTTGTAAGCCTGGTAAATGCCGGCAGCCTGTGGCGCTGGGAGCAGCAGGGTTATGGACCAAGCTATGGACTGAGCCCAGCTGCCACATGGGCTTAACCTGGCTCACTGAGCTTAAATGCTAAAGCCGGAGCAGTTCGCTCCCTCTCTGGGTTCAGCAGGGCACGTTCCTCCCCGGGGAGGGGAGAGGCTGTCCTGCCTTTTGTGCCTGGTTCACTTTGGCAATTGCTTTCCCCAGGTTTCATCACGCTCACCTATAAATAACTCCTAAAAACACCTCTGCAGGTGATAATTAATTGGAGACCTGCGTGGCCGCTCCAGCCAAAAGGACCTGGCTTGCTAGTGGCAGCTCCCTGCCATCCTCGAGCGCCGGGGACCAGAGCCGGCCGTCACGCGGCGTGCCACGGCATGGGGCATCTCCGGTGCCGAGCCCCGGGCTGCGGGGTAGAGCTCGCCCACCGGGATGCTGCAGGGAGCAGAGCCAGCTTTGGGATAGCTCTGGAGAACCATGTGGGGCCCAGGCATGGCGTGGGGGAACCTCACGCAGGGACTGGGGGGGGCCGTGTGGTGCCGCCCGCATCAGCATTACCCCTGCGCTGCTCCCCAGGCTTTCGGGGAGGAGGGCAGGGCTCTGGACACCATCGCAGTCATTGCATCTGCAGCCCCAAAGCAGCCTTGTTTGTGGGTCCACGTGGTTTGGGGATTTTTTTTTTTTTTTTTTTTTTTTTTTTAAATGAGGCCGGTGCTGCTCCTGGCAGGTCGGCATCCCTCATCTGCACTCCTCAGGGAAGTGGGCACGCACACCACATTTGCTCATCCTGCTCTTTCAGTGCTTCCCCACAGTGGGAAACAAGGCTGAAAGAGGGGGTTTGGGAGCTCCTGTGAAACCCCCCAAACTGGGGTGATGGCTGGCTGCCGGCAGCAGTACGTGTTTACTTTTTACAAAGCCACCCAAAAGATAGATCTTTAAAAAAATTTAAAAAATCAAGTAATTGCAGGGCTGAGCACGAGCATCCGAGTGGGAGTGCGCAGGGCAAGGCAGCACCGGGGACCCATCTGCAGGTGTCTGGCCCTGGGACCCCTGCGCAGGGGAGGAAGAGGAGGGAGTGCTCCTTTGCAGGTCGCTGCTGTTTCTTGCTCTGCCCTTGAATAAGGAGCATATTGAACTTCTCAGCGTGTCTTGCGAGGGGGCGAGTCCCCTCTGAGCGCTCTGTCCCTGCGGGCCAGGGGTCTTCTTGGGCCCACGCACCGGGGAGGTGGAGGAGCCCGAGAGCTGCCTGGAGCTCCCATGGCAGTGGAAAAACCTCGCCATTGCCCTTGGGGACTGGCGGGCTGGGGTGAGGCTGCAGAAACCCTGTGGCTGCAGAAAAATGTCAGCAATTCCTGTCATTTCCCGCGGTCTGGCTGGTGGGAAGCAGCGAGAGATGCCGACTGCACCCTCCCATCGGAGCCAGGGCTGCTGTGTCCCCAGGACACCCCCGTCCCGAAGCCCAAGGGGCTCTCACCCATGTTTTGCACCCAGGGGCATCCGAGGGTCACCAGAAGAGCCAGGAGCAGCACTGGCTTGCACTGCTGGTTTTTTTTTTTTTCCCAGCCCTACTGTTGCAAGCCTGGATGTTAAAATCCAGGCAAAAATAAAATAAACACTAAAAAAGTCCCTGGGTGGGAGCGGAAAACAACAGCTCTCCTCTCCTTTCGCAGCTCCGCAGGGGAGCTACGGGAGCGCTCGGCAATGCTGAGAGGCTGCCGGAGGTGGGAGGTATTTGTGCCGCTCCTTTCGCCAAGGGCAGCAAAGGGATTTTGGCTGCTGTCTTATGGCAGGGGTTTAAAAGCAGAGCTGTGGAGGGTTGGCTGGAAAAGCTCAGGCTGCGGTGCCTGGAGCCCTGGGGCGATGTGGAATCTGCGCAGCTCGGGGAGAGGAGCAACGGCTGGCCCTGCCTCAGTTTCCCCTTTTGGGAAGTGGCCCAATCTCGGCTCTGTTGCTTAGAAATGCACCGTGGCAATGGTTTCTCTTTCTCCCAGTAACGGTAGCAGGGGCTTGGGCTCTCTGCCCTCTCTGCCCTCTCTGCCCTCGGGGCAGCAGGGCTCTATATGGAACCTGATTCAGGGGTGATAAGAGGGGACGGCATCCCCAGAGTAACTCTTCCCTTGAGAAGGGTTGGGCAGGCTGTGCCGTGGTGATACTGCAGCCCCTCCGGCTCCCTCCTCTGCACCGAAGCTGCTTGTCCCACGCAGTTTGGCTCCTAATTCGCTCTGAAAATGATCTCTTTGCAGCAGGGTCTGTATTCCTGGAGCACAGACGGATAAATAGGTCGCCATCGACTTCCACCGGCCCAGCTGGCTGGCTTGGCAGGGAAGGATGGCCTTTTCCTTGCTCCCTCCTGTTAGCGATATCGTAGTGTCCTCTGCTGGGCACAGCTGAACCTGGACACGACACGACGGCTGTCCAGTCCCAGCCCTACATGACCCCTAAGGCCCCTCTCTCCTCCTTATTTTTCTGGTAAGCCAAGGGAAAATAAAGAGTGGGACAAACTAGCTGAGGCTAAGGAGAGCAAAGGGAAAAGGAGAGGAGGAGGAGGATACTTGGTTTCTGCTGCTGTTTCTCTTCAGCTTTGTTAGAGATCTTTCCGAAATGAAAGCCATGGGATGGGCACTTTGTATCCTCCTCCCTTTCTCTTAGCTCCTTTCCTCCACCTACACAAGAGGTTTTGAGTTGAAAAAAACCAAACCAAAACAAACAAACCAACCTGAACAGCTGCAATTGGGATTTTTTTTTTTAAATTCTGTTCATCTGATCTGAAATTAAGGGGTTTTCTCTTGTCCATGCAGAGAAAGTCAGTGAATCGATTCAGAGCCTGTTTGCAGCAGGGTACTCGGACAACTTCTCCGTAAGGACATTTTAAAGCGCTCTTGGCATCAGACAGCTGCTGGAAGCCAGCCCCGTGCTCAGAGATAACTGAAACCACCGCACTTGGTAGTGTGATGGGCACTGCGAGGTCTTGCTGGGTCTCATTTCCAGAGGCACTGCGTACCATTGCACAGATGCACTGCTGTCACCCGGCTCCAGCCGGGACCGTGGGGACAGCCAGAGCTGTCACTGCAGGAACATGTGAAGCTGCATTTTAAAAGCAGTTGAGCTCTCATGCACCGTGGGGACTCCCTCTGCGTGTCCCAAGGAAGAGGTTTCCATCTGTTTACGGAGGGCAGGAGGTGGGGAGGGAAAGGCAGAGGATGAAAAGCATCAGT